>NW_020175837.1:2062293-2074724 GCF_003031525.2 Neophocaena asiaeorientalis asiaeorientalis | reverse complement strand
CTTTGTTTCGCCGGGCTCCGCACCCGGGAGCCCGCTCCGGCGGCCGCGCCCGCGCCTCCGGGTCGACGGTGGGGGGGTCCCCGACCGGGGGCGCGGGAGGAACTGAATATGGCTGTCTAGAGGCGCCCAGCTTTGGGGAGCAGCGGGTAAGGCGTCGGAGCGAGTGTTCACTTCGCCCCCTCCTGCTCGCCTTCCCAGCGTCTGACTCGGCGCGGCCATCCGGAGACGGACTGGAGAATTTCATCTCCCGAAGTTGGGGCAGGGCGGAGTGGGGGAAGAAGTTTGCAGCAGCCGCGGCGACGGGGCCCCAAGCCCCCACTCCCCACCCCGAGGGTTTAAAGGAACTCCGCTAGCCCCCGGGGCCCCGGCGCCTGCCTTCGCACTGTTGCATCCCCCCCGGGGGGCCGGGCGCGGAAGGCGGCGGGCGGCTAGGTGGGTGCGCGCGGGGAGCGCCACGGCGGGGGCTTCCTCCAGCCTGCGCTTCCCATCCGAGGGAGGCGCGCCTCCGTCCTGAGAGAGGAAAAGTGAAAGCTGTACCATCTGTGGATGATTTGGGATTCTTTCATTTCTTTTCTTTTCCAGGGACAGCATTAAAAAAAAAAAAAGAATAAAAGAAAGAAAAAAAGAAAACAAAAGAAAGAAAAGCACTAGAAGCTGCAGGGAGTGAGCGGTGGAAGTTGGGCGGGGGGGTAACCGTGGCCCCTGCAATAATCATTTAAGAGGCCGCATTTTCACCGAGCAGAGTTGGGTATGAATCACTCTGCAGGGGACAGTTACTTTTTGCAGTTGCAGAGGGCACAGGGCCGGGAGGAGGTGGAGAGGGAATAAATATTTACCCAACTTGGAGAGTTTGTGAAGCGACTTCTAAGCAGATTGCCAGATGCCGAAGCTCCACCGCACACCCAGGCCTTTTATCCTCCCCTGAACTTTGTGCTCACGTCCCTGATTACACCTCATTTGGGAGATGCCATCCCGAGAGCAGCTGGACCCACGCTTCCCTTGCTGACCCCGTGTAGACAGAGTAGGAAGGAGGCATCCTCCCCGCAACTCCTCCCGCCCGCCCCCAGGGTCTCATCTCCCGGGTGTGCAGTCCCAAACAGACTCTGGCCTTGGGTACAGCGCTCGTGGCTCTCTGCCAGTTTATATGTACATATATTTATGTAAAACATTTTCTCCCAGCTCTCTGCCAGCTGTTCCACATTTTCCAGCTGCCATTTCAGTTTGAAATGATGGACTGTCCGCATCTCCAAGTAAAAGAGCCCTTTAGTCGGAGGTATGGAGGGTCGGCCGCTGTGCAGAGACCTGCACAGTGCCATTTGCCGGACTGGTTCTAGAAAACGCCTTCTGCTCTCCTTTATCTTTTTTCCTTCTTCTCCCCTGCAGTTTGTCTCTGCAGAGCCGTTTGCTGGAAATTCGCGGTAATTAGGCTTTTCCCTCCCAATGTGATTTTGGACAGAATTGGCATGTTTTTGAGATCCCTGAAATAAGTGTGTGGTGGAAATCAGTTAACTTTTAAAAAGCGTTCCAGCTTGAGTGCCTTGGGCATGGCTCGTGTGGCCCTCTGCCATGGTCCTTTCTGTCTGTTTAAGGCAGGAACTATTCGTGGTCCCCATGTTACACTTTTTGTGTTGTTTGAAGTCTTAGCATATTATAGACGGAAATCTTCAAGAATTGGCCTAAAGTATTAATTTTGAGTATTTATGTAATTGCTCTGTAATTTGAATAGGTGCCTTATTGATTGATTCCTGTAATTATTTCATTTAGGTTTTAAATTAAAAATTAATAATGGTCTGACAGTTTCTTAATTACATGTGTCAAGATTATTTTGAAGGAGGAAAATGCTATGTTTCAAAGTAGTGAAATAACCTCAAAATCGCTTCATCTTTCTGAAGCAGAACAGTATTTCAGTTGAGGGGCTTTATTAAAGCAGTGGTGATTGGCTTTACAATGTAAACTGTGTGAAGTATCTAAAGAATTTGTTTATGTTAGGAAATATTGGTCTTAACCTGGTACACAAACACTTTGGCCAGTTGGACTATAGTCAGACCTGAAACAAACATGAACTAACATTTAAATTAGTTGTAATAGCATACTTATAGGGAGAAGAGGTTTATTTTATACTAAAAGCTATTTAATTAGAAACTGCCTGCCTAAGGGGAGATCCTTTGAGGGTATATGATTCTTGAAGTCAGCCTAGGGAAGCTTTGGTTTCAGTAGGTCCAGTGTGAGAGGTGTCCAGTGAAATTTCACACACGCAGAAGCACTTTAAACGGTATAGATTGTATTCTTATGAAAGGCTAGTAGATTCAACTCAGATACCTACGACTTCCTGGTACCTTTAACATGTTTGTGTTCCTTGATCGAACCCTGACATAAACACATTTTTCCAGTATGTCGAAATTGCAAAGGACTACAGACAGAAATGAGAAAATTCAGTACTGATGAAGAATGACTCTGGTGAATTATTTCATTACTTATTTAATGAAAGAGTCATTAATTTATCAGTTTGATGCCCAAGCCTAAAAGTTGAACTTTCCTTTGTTTCTTGGCCAGTTTTCTTAATTACCTGCATACTGTAAGGGTTTCAGACTTCCTCTGTGCTTTGCCATTTAGGGGTCCTTACAATCTATGTGAGGTATCCTGCTTACTGAGATTCCCCTTGCCCCCCTTTTTTAAGGATAGGGTTTGGGAGTTTACGAAAGGAAACAATTTAATGATCATTGTGCCGTGCACTCACTTATATGGAGACAGTAATGTACTAAGAAAAACCAGTCTTGAAGGAAAAGTGAATCAGTGAGTCATGAAATCCTCAAGAAAACCTTAGTAATGGAATGTTAATGCTTTTAGACTATAGTAGATTATCTTAAAAGTCAGCCTTTTCTTCTTTATGCAATTGTTGTAAATCCCCAGCTAAAGAATTCTTTGAAGGAGGTTTTAGTTTTGCTGGCATCCATATTCTATAGTCAGTCTGATTTGTTTTGGAAGATTCAAGAAATTTTCTGCCAACTTATATCATGAGAGTCAATTAAAATGCTGACATGACTGTAGAAGAAATTGTGCGTGCGTGTGTGTGTGTGTGTGTGTGTGTGTCTATTTCATTTGTTAAGCACAAGATTCCACTCTAATAATGACTTCAGGTTGTCTTTTCATTAAAGGCTACTAGAAGATGCTGCCCTTCACTTCCTGTTGTCATTTTTCCAGATGAAAATTGATTTGTTCTAGTTTCAAAGCAAATAAAGGGAGACAGAATAAACAACAACAGGGCAGGGGGAGCACCACAAACTTTTCTCAAGCACTTTCAGTGTATTTTTCATCTCTACTTGTATTTGATGGGCCTGTGAAATAGAGCTATAGACTGGCGAAGACTTTAAATGAAATTTCACACTTTGATGATTTTTTTTTTAACTTTGATATATTGACAGCAAAAGGAGCTGCAAAGCTTTTTTAGAACTTGAGCAGTAACGCCAAGCAGCAGTCAAACGTCTCTGTGCATTTGTGTTTAACTGCAGAAGAAAAACATGTCCGTGGGCAGTAGAGGTTCTTATCAACCCCCTAATCCCAGATCCCAGCAAACCTTGAGGGCATGCCTCAGATCTTGCTGAAATCACTGTAGACTCACACAGTTTGCAGATTAAATATGCTATGTGTTCCTGGCTCCAATAACAGGTTTATGAGCTCACTAAGCTTCCTGTTTTAAGATCCTTTTCTTAAGTTTTTAGAAGCTGTTAAAGGCAATGCTCTAACAGTAAGTGGTACTTGCTAATTTAGAGACACTCTAGATATTTCATGCTCTCTTTCGAAATTGCCAAAATTATGATTTTTCCATCTAAGGGCTGGTTTTACAGGGTTATAAGGGAGGGGAGCCGTTGGGAAGAAATTGGATGTTAACTGTGTTGGCAAGTGTATTCGATTGCAAACCTTACGTGGTGTCTCAATTGTTTCAAGGCACTTTTCCTTTGCCTCGCCCCTTAAACTTAGACTTTTTCCACTTGTAATTCTAAATGCACTATATTTTAGTGTCACACTTCTTAGCTACTCATGAGCACTTGCGGGTTTTTTTTTTTCTTTAATGTGAAAGTGTTTTTTGTTCTGTGTGTGTATATTTCAACCCAACAAAACGTCCCAGAAAATCTATGGCTCTCTAAAGAAACTGAATGAACAGGCCATTACCTAGTTAATAAGGTGGCATTGGAACATTCCAGTCCCCTCCTGAAAGGCAATATTGTGTTGAGCTCCACATATGTGTCTGCAGTGTCTGGAGTTGTGTCCTCACACTAGGGTGCTTTTGCATTTTGCATACGGAGTCATAATTAAAAAAGGAAAATACTCACATCATCGTCCAAGACATGTCACATAATTCCCAAGAGAACTCGAGCCAATTTTGTGCTTAAAGGTTATTCAATGAATGAAATTGTGAAAGCCCATTTGTCAGAGTACTGCATGGTTTCTGTTAGTTTTCAAGCCCCAAATTCATTGTATGCCCGGCCAGCATCAGTCATCAGGGCATTAGTGCTGCCTCCAGGCCATGTGGCCCAGCACCTTTTCATACCATTATAGCCTTGAAAGTGTACTCTGTCGACTTGTAGAATTACTGCTCTGATTTCTGCTTGGCTGGGTTTGAGGTAAGTCCCCTCCCTACCTTCTAGCTGACTGTAATCCTTGCTTTCTTTTAAAGCTCCTTTCCAGAGATTGAGGGGAAAACTTTCTTAAGGGCCCTATTGGCGTCACACTGTGGTTTCGTTGTGGCATGCAGTGTACATGTAAATTGTACCTGCAATAAATTGGATTGATTGCTAGCCTCAAACCGCTAGTGGGCTTTTCTTTTCTTTTCTTTACTTTTTTTTTGGGGGTGTGTGTTGGCATGCGTGTTTGTGTGTGTGTGTGTGTGTGTATGTGACAGGAGTATGTTTGAAACATCAGCATTTGTTGGTATATTTGGGTAATTTTTATGCTGCAAAATGAAATTAAATAATGGGAGATAAGTGGCCTTTTATTTAAATCTCTGGCTCTTGGAGTACCTTCAGAAGGCAGTGTGACATCTTATTTGTTTATTTTCATGCGGAAATCTGCAGCTTTAGCTACTTGAACTTTGGGGGGAGATTGCATAAAACACCTAACAATATTCCAGAGTGCTGTACATTACAAACTATGGATTTTTACGAAAAGAGACTGAAAACTCACAGTACAGATGAAAGCTAATTCTCAGATTGTCGTAATGAAGGAATGAAGCAGTTAAACCATATTCTCGATTTCAGCTTGTGGTATTTTAGAAAAGAATAATTCAGTCTCAAGGGAGTTACCTGTGTGTCGAGGAACCTCAGGCAGTAGCTCAAGAATGAAGCCTTAACGAACTAAGATGTATGGAAATCTGAATGGAGCGTGGACCAGGCCATGCCACTTCAGGACAACATCTGCTGTTTGAACTGTGAGGTTCAAATGACATTCCACACCAGGGCATTTCACTGGGAGGGTGCATCGTTTGGTATAGTTTACATTGGCGGTTTTGTACATGATTGGTGGGCAGCGGCCAAAAAGTAAGACAGCTGTAGAATTCTGCAAAGTTTAAAGGCTGAGTGGACCAGGGGGTAATTGTTACTGAATAAGCCCTGATTAAAAATCCTTAAGTTATGAAAAATGTGCTTTTCAAATTGCAGTTAAGATTCAAGAATCCCCAGTTTAAAAATCGGGAAGATGAAGTATGATGAACAGTACCAGACAAAAAAAATAAGTACCTTTGGGAGATCTCCAGCTGATTTTAACACCCAGCAGATATTGGCTCATATTTGTGATGGTTTAAAAGTATATTCCTATGCATAGAATGTGTATTCTACTCTCTTAAGCTTGACTGTAAAGGCACACCTGATTCTAGGAGCCAAAAGTTATAGAAGTTCTCTAAGAAGGATTTTTAAATTTAGGGATTTTTTTCTTCTGAAAATGTATGAAAACTTTTAATACCTGTACACCCTAGGGAAGTGAGACAAGGGGCACCTTTGGTCAGTCATGCTGTTTTCGTGATATACGTAGGTTTAAGGGAAATGCAGTTTTCATGAGCTTAGCGGATCTATAGACCAATAACTGACTTAAAGATCTCCTTTTCTGTCTGAGGATTGTCTGTCTCCAGCAAGCCCACAGAAAGTCGGGGTGCCAGCTCATTCCTTCATGGCACCTGCTATGCAGGGCACTTCCTGCAAAGCCTAACCAAAGTACACGGAACTGGTGTTTCATAGTTTTTGCAAAACTCAGAAACAGTAACAAGTATTAAATAGGGCCCTTTACCCTTCAACTGTTTCTCATAAAGTCCTCCTGGCAGCAGAGAAAGTCAGAGTAGCTGATGATCTTTCCTTTTAAATACACAGGGCAGAAAAGTAAAACTGGCACACAAAATGTAATTTGTGATTTTAACGCTAGTAGCAGTGATGACTTCACGTCAAATATGCTTTTCAGTAGTTGAAGTTAATTAAATATATGGGTTTCTTAAAAGTTGAGATGTAGTTAATCTACTAAAACCAAACTCAGTCCGTAGCCAGGCTATTAGTTCCCTTTAGAGTGATTCCATTCCCTTTCAAGGGACGTCTGTCATGAACACTGTTTATCTGAGATAGGAGCTTCAGAAACTGGGAAAGAAAGATCTGAAAGCAACAGGCAGCAGATTTGGGGAACCCTCTAGGCTACAAAAGACCATTTTTGGCAACTTGAACAGATAGGAGCTTTCTTACTTGCAGTTACGGCTTTAGGCTTCCGGCTTTCCTAATTATGGGGGCGGGGGGGGGGGAGAATCACATGTAAAGGTAAACTAATTGCACATTTTAAAATACTATAGTTAAAAATTCATGAAGATTTCATTAAGAACTTACGGAGTTGAGCTTGCCGGAAAGAAAGGCAGTGCAGACAGGGGAGGGAGAGGAAGCCTTAGGAATCTTGGGAACTGTTGGTGTGTCACAGAAGTTATGCATATCTAATTGATTTTAAGTTCAGAAAGGTATTTTGAGCACCAGGAAACATCAACCACGTCACCAACCTATAAGAGGTTTTCTGTAAAGCATGATTACATGAAATCCACTGAAATGGTTCAAATTCCCTAAATTTGGCTCATGGAAACTCATACTGTTTCTCACTTCCAGAATTGCTCAAAAGTTAAAATCAGCATTAGTTTGTGCTTCTTGATTTTCAAAAAAGAACAAAAAAACCCCAAAACTTTTCCTAGAGCAGTCATGTTCTTTAGGAACTGAATTTTAATGCTGCAGGAAGGTATAACTATTTAATAGGAATTTTACCTAAATGATTGCTCTCAGACTGGTGTCTTGAAGGAGCAGGTAATCTGCTAGTAAGTAATACAGTATGAGAGAAATGTCACTTTTCAGTGTTACGGTGGCAGCTCCTTAGAAATCCTTACACAGGCTAGTTCTTCTGGATTTTTGAAATATTAGCATATTAGGAAGATCATTCAGCTTGTTAATATACGGGCAGGTGTAAGGAAAGGTACTTTCTCTGGAGGAAAGTCTTATTCCTCTTGAGCAAGGAGTTCCCTGGGTTGCAGAGAATCATTACTCACTTAAGGCCTAATCGCCATGCTGTTCGAAGTGCTGCCCTTCCTCCTGGAATGCCTCTTTTTTCTGATCCCTCCTTGGCAATAGCTGTTTTAACCCATCAGAAACTGATCAGGTTGCCACGAGTCAGGCTTTTAACTTAGTTGTTTTAAATCTTTAAATGCATTAAGAAAAAAAAAAAGGAAAACCCAAATTCAGGCCACTGAAAAATAAACCAGCTGGATTAGGGAAATAAATGAAGTAGTCTGCTGTTCACAAAGGATGCATTATATCAGTTTATAACTACTGTTTCATTTCACCTTCGATTAGAAAGTCGTTTTATACAGTTCAAACATCACTTCAAACGTTGGTTTTAGCACTGGCGCTTCCTTTTGAACACTGTAAGGGTTTAACCCATCATGGAATCCTGCTTGTATGCGCATTCCCAGGGTTCACTGCAGAGATCTGCAAGGGGAAAGGCTGATTTTTGCACATGTTCCTAGAATTGTGATTTCTCACGCTCTCCATTTACTGTCTAAAGCCTCGTGGTTAAGGTTGAACTTTGGAACCCCACTGAGGGCCCTCCTCCCCTAGAGCCCATGAGATGGGTCTGTGCCTACACCATTCACAACACCCAATCTATGTGGGGCAGCTGATGAACGAACAACATTGGGAACAGGGTTAAGAGCCGGTGAAGCGAGTGAGAAGTTTGGTGAAGTGACGCACACAGCCAGGGCTTTCCTGAAGACGTCAGGGGTTCCGCAGTGTTGTACTGTAGTGCCAAACAGAGGGTGTTGCCTTGCAAAGTGCCCGGAAAGTTGCCTCTCTCCGAATTCAGCCAGTGAAGCAGTTGTGTGACTGCATGCGGGGCGGCCACCGACCGCTGTCTGCTGGAGATGCTGCCCAGTTGTGCCGAGGGTTTTCCAGTGCCCGGGGAGCCGGTGACCGGGGTGATGCAGAGTGCAGAGGGCTGTTCTTTGGGCGGCGGAGGCCCTGCGGGGTTCCGATCGTCCGGCCCCTGCTCTGCGCTTTCCGGGGGGACGCTGCCGGAGGGCGGATCCGAGCGGGGCCGGCCGATTCCGAGGAACCAGCGCTGCGCGGCCGGGCGCTCCGGGCTCGGGGCGCTGACCGGGAGCTGCGGCCGGGTCTGTCCGCGCCGGGGAGGGAGCAGACGGCGAGGCGGGCGCGCCGGGGCCTCCGCTGCACCGACTGCGACCGCGTGCGGGGAGCGGGGCCCGCACAGCGACGCCGGGATCCCGGCGGCGGTGGCGGGGGCGGCTGGGACGCGGAGACGAGGCCGAGATGTGAAGACGCGGACCCTGGAACCGTGCGGGGAACAGAAAGGAAGCTGGCGTGGAAGCGCCGGTTGCGAGCGCTCCCAGGCAGCACTGACCACAGCCCACTGCTTACTAAATGGAAAAAGAAGCACACAAATGACAACTTATCTTTGCAAAGATGAAAGTTCTTGGGTTTTTTTGGTTTTGTTTTGTTTTTGTATTTTTAAATTGCAGCTCCAAGTGGCCACTCTCAAGAGAGGGCCACCCGAGGCTTTGCAGGGGTGGGGTGGGGGAGTGCTGTTTCCAGTGCAGGTCTTCCCCCCTCCCTGCCATTTCTCCAAATTGGTAATAAATGTTGCAGCTTTTCTTTGGCTGCCTTTCAAGTGGAGACATGCACTACAGCATCACCTGGTCAGTGGCTCCAGGATAGGACGTCTCGTTTGGTAGGAGGTTGACGCAAGTTCAGATTTATAATCTAGAAAGGAAAGACCCTCCTGTGGGCAGGTTGCTAGTAGGAGAGGGATTACTTTTAAAAGAGGGTCCGGAAAGAATTGTGCCCTGGGTTTAGGCCTCGGGAAAATTACAGAAGGATCAGGGACAGCTGAATGGGGAAAAGCCATGACTGTTTGCTTTCAAGAAGGCATTTTCATTCCTGCATTTACCTATGAAACGCCAGGCTTTAGCAGGTCAATTTAGCAGAGCGGTTTTTCTTGGCTGCAGGGTTTTTTGTTTTGTTTTGTTTTTGTTTTTCCCATATACCCAAGCTGCTGGGACTCAAACATCAGCTACAAATAGTTTTTCTTTTTTCTCTTTTTTTTCATAAGCATACAGAGTCAAGGGGCATGCCAGCAAATCTTGCATGTAATGTTGCAGTGATGAAAAGGATTGAGGGAGAACAGTTTGGCCCTGTAAGAAAGGGAGCAGGGTCTAAAAGTCTCATTTCATTCACATCTAAAAACCAGTGGCATGTTTTCCTCAGAGAAAGATCTTTGAAGTGAAGCAGAACCGAAAAGTTTTCCTTGAGAGTTACGTTCTAAATAAATTATACTTTATTATTTAGGAAACACCAGGTTTTATAAGGAGTCCTATAGGCTACGGCCCTAGTTATGTATGTTTTAGGATTCCATCAGGAATTTTTACGGGTCACTTCTGTACCTCATGCTTTCCTGTATCAACTCAGGACTGAGTTTCCCAACTCGGCTGAGTATGAAAAAATTGCCACCCCAGCTAGAAGCAAGCACTCTTTTCTGCTCCCTAACTCTTGGTGCAGAGTTTTGATGAGGTGTGAGAGTCTAGAATGTTAAAACTTTCTCCTTTAGGGCTTCCCTGGTGGCGCAGTGGTTAAGAATCCGCCTGCCAATGCAGGGGACATGGGTTCGAGCTCTGGTCCGGGAAGATCCCACATGCCACGGAGCAGCTAAGTCCGTGCGCCACAACTACTGAGCCCGTGTGCCACAGCTACTGAAGCCCACATGCCTAGAGCCTGTGCTCCGCGACAAGAGAAGCCACCGCAGTGAGAAACCCGCGCACTGCAATGAAGACCCAACACAGCCAAAAGTAAATAAATAAATAAATTTATTAAAAACCCCCCAACTTTCTCCTTTGTAACTGACAGGGACAAAGTTGGGTTTTTATCAGTAAAATAAGCTGATATAATTTATGGGGATATACGGGAAGCAGATGTCTGCCTTGGCAAGTTGCCATTTTTATAGCCTTGTTCCAAGCATAAACCACACTTTTAAATAATTAGTTACTAACTAATGAGATCCAAAAATAAGTTGTCAAAATAGAAGAAGGGGGTAGACTTTTGAGTGACCAAGGGTCTATTTTTTTAAAAATCCATTTTGAACAGGGGGTGGGGGGAGGAATTAGTGTTCTCCAAGACCATTAATTAGTGCGATTTCAATCAGCGCCTGGGGCTTTACCTCTTCTCACTGAGCCTCTCTCTGGTGATGAGTATTTGGAGGGTTTTTATTGCTTTGTTAAAATGAAGTCTTTCGCTTGGGGGAAAAACCAACAACTCCACAAAAACCAAGTTTGTCAAGGAGCTTTGGTGACTTGTCTTGTCGCTACTATTAATTAGTTCCCTCTCCTAAGGAAGAGACAAGAATCCCATCTCTTCATGGCTTTTTTTTTCTTTCCCCCCTCTGGTCCATTAGCTTGTTTCTGTGTCCAGTATTCATAAATCCCATCCAGATTCAACCGGTAAAACTGTATTTGTGTTTTGAGGGAAACAATAATAGTAAGTGCCCCCTTTTCTCCAAAATGGTTGAGAATGGAGTGTTTTGATTAATTAAATATTCCTATTAAAGTTTTTAGTTTTGATATAATTTGCCAGTTTACAAAGAAACACAGGCTATAAAAGAAAAGATATGTAGCTAAATCTATGACAATTAAGATTTAAGACACTGCTGAATTGTCTGGGTCATGGGATCATTGCTGGATCGCTTATTATTCAGTAAATATTCTTACAGGTATGAGGTGCTGGGTAGATAGCCCGGCCTTTGGAGTTTAGGGTCCGGAGGGGAAGACGGACATTCAACAAAGATTCCCGACCGATGCAGAGTTCATTATTGGGATGGCAGTTGGGATAGGCTCTTTTGGGCTGTTGGAATTCAGTACTTCATTCATTAGTTCATCCAATCTGCCAAGACTTCAGTGAGGACCACCTACAGTATTGGGTACAGAGCAGCAAACAAAAAATATGTAGAGCAGTTGTCTGCGAGCTTCACTGAAGCTGATAGTCACCAGTGCTGGTTCAGATAAAGGTTCCAGGGGTCACCTCAGAGACATCAGGGGTTGGACCTGCAGCTCTGAATGTTTTGCAAGCACCGAAACAAGGCTGATTCAGGTGGCTTTTGTACCACGCTGAGAAACAGTGCCATGGAGTGGGTTGAATTGTTCTCGTGGCATGCTTTCAAAATGATATTTAAGTCAATTTGGGGGGAGCATGTAAAAAATTTAGAGAATCATTCTGAGATTGGTAGAGCTAGAGGGGTGGTTGAGAATTTCTCCTTCAGGGGTTCTTTAACTGGTTTGGAGGGCCTGTGATCCCTAGGAAATCAAATGGACAGTTTTTGGTGCACTTAAGGGGATTCTGGGGGGAGAGGATCTGTAAGTTTTAACATATTCTTAAAGAGGACTGGACACGCCCCATTCCCACCCCCAAGGTGAAGTCCCACTGTGTGACACTGTCATGTGACAGATGAGGAAACTGAGGCACTGGACAACTCCAGGGGGTGCCAATCAGGCCCTCCCCTGTGGACTTGTGTACGGTGGCAGCCTTGAGAAAAGAAGGTCTATATTCCTTCACTGTTGTGATCTATGGGGGCTCTTTTTTTTTTTTTTTTTCGCGGTACACAGGCCTCTCACTGTTGTGGCCTCTCCCGTTGCAGAGCACAGGCTCCGGACGCGCAGGCTCAGCGGCCATGGCTCACAGGCCCAGCCGCTCCACGGCATGTGGGATCTTCCCGGACCGGGGCACGAACCCGCGTCCTCTGCATCGGCAGGTGGACTCTCAACCGCTGCGCCACCAGGGAAGCCCCTAGGGGGACTCTCTGAGGGATGTTTCTGAATTCAGAGTGGATCTTATAATTGATATGTACATTTAACCTAGGGCGTCTTTTTG
>NW_020175837.1:2026343-2061713 GCF_003031525.2 Neophocaena asiaeorientalis asiaeorientalis | reverse complement strand
GTGGCATGCTTTCAAAATGATATTTAAGTCAATTTGGGGGGAGCATGTAAAAAATTTAGAGAATCATTCTGAGATTGGTAGAGCTAGAGGGGTGGTTGAGAATTTCTCCTTCAGGGGTTCTTTAACTGGTTTGGAGGGCCTGTGATCCCTAGGAAATCAAATGGACAGTTTTTGGTGCACTTAAGGGGATTCTGGGGGGAGAGGGTCTGTAAGTTTTAACATATTCTTAAAGAGGACTGGACACGCCCCATTCCCACCCCCAAGGTGAAGTCCCACTGTGTGACACTGTCATGTGACAGATGAGGAAACTGAGGCACTGGACAACTCCAGGGGGTGCCAATCAGGCCCTCCCCTGTGGACTTGTGTACGGTGGCAGCCTTGAGAAAAGAAGGTCTATATTCCTTCACTGTTGTGATCTATGGGGGCTCTTTTTTTTTTTCGCGGTACACAGGCCTCTCACTGTTGTGGCCTCTCCCGTTGCAGAGCACAGGCTCCGGACGCGCAGGCTCAGCGGCCATGGCTCACAGGCACAGCCGCTCCATGGCATGTGGGATCTTCCCGGACCGGGGCACGAACCCGCGTCCTCTGCATCGGCAGGTGGACTCTCAACCGCTGCGCCACCAGGGAAGCCCCTAGGGGGACTCTCTGAGGGATGTTTCTGAATTCAGAGTGGATCTTATAATTGATATGTACATTTAACCTAGGGCGTCTTTTTGTCTTTTTTATTCTAGAAAAGCTGTTCTAAATAACTTGTGTGTTTTACAGTGAATGCCACTGGATAATCAAGGAAAAGAAATGGAAGTTACTGGAAGAACTGGTGCTCCAGGGCCATGATGCCTCTGGGCCTTCAGCTTTTCCAGTTACTTATCCCAGATTGCAGTTCCCTTGCAAGTTTGAGTTAAGGATCACTAAAAATCTTCCGTCTGGTACTTTAACTCTTTTAGTCTGTGAAGCACTTGCTTGTTTTATTTCTCTAATCCTTGTTTTGATGGAACACGGTGGCCTCCGCTAAATGTAGAAAACAGGCAGGTGACTCCACGGAAGAAATGCCCACAATCTAGAGAGCTTGAGGGAAACATGGTAGAGAGGAGACCTGTCATCTTCTCTTGTATTCTTTGTAGGTGTAGATCATGACTGCCAAAAAAGAACATGAACCAAACAGAGTGAAAATCGATGAATGATGAGTTAGGGCGATTATCACATGAATGAAGCTGGTGAAAGACAGACTAACTGCCCTTGCCTTTAGCTGAGTTTTAA
This sequence comes from Neophocaena asiaeorientalis asiaeorientalis, assembly GCF_003031525.2. Lineage (NCBI taxonomy): Eukaryota > Metazoa > Chordata > Mammalia > Artiodactyla > Phocoenidae > Neophocaena > Neophocaena asiaeorientalis. Next base: position 2,060,456 of record NW_020175837.1, on the reverse strand, counting down.
TATTTAAGTGGTTCCAGCCTTTGCTGTGGGTGATCTTTTGCCTTTTCCTGTGGGATCCAGAGTGTGTTGTTCTATCACCTTTGTTTGTTTTAAAAATGTAACTTAAATGAATGGAAATGTTCTGCTGTTTTAAGAAAGCTTAAAGTGTATGGTTTTCCTGAAAGAATTAGGTTTAAGAGGCATGTTGCGATTCACATATCTTGGTGAGGGAAACAAAATCATTGACCAGAATTCTCTGATTCAGAATTTGGAGTTGGGCTTGGATGGGAGAAATTGTCGGTCACTCTTTAAAACATCTAATGAATAACTAAAAAACTTCCCTGGCTTGGAAAGTTGTCCTACTGCCCCTTCACAGAAAAGTGGCCACTTTCTTATAAATGTCGGAGACACTTGTAGATGTGGCTTGAAGGAGTAATGTGACGCTTGGATTTCTCGCCGTAAACACAGCTGAAGATGGAGATATTTAGACCATTTAATAACAAATGCCCAGTAGGATTTTGGGAGAAGTCCCACATTATGGACCAATCCCTTTCTCCTCCTTTTGTACGTGTAGACAGAATTCGCCTGGCTTGTTACTAGCACTTTGAGGCCTTTTTGCAAGAAAGCCAGCAGGTAAGGGGCTTCCAGATTTTGAATTAGCTGGTGCTCCAGGCACCTCCTCAGGTGACAGGTGAAGTGGCCTTCGGAGTGGGATTTCCTTTTTCCCCTTCTTATTTGAAATTGATGGCACTGCTGTTTTTGTAGGGGTTCCTGGTCGCCCGGAGCTGAAGTAATGAGAAGGCGTCATGGAGGCCCAGTCCCAGAGCTCCACGACCACTGAGAAGAAGAAAGTGGAGAATTCCATAGTGAAATACTCCACTCGACCAGACGTCAGCGAGAAAGCCGTGGCCTCCAGCACCACGTCCAATGGTGAGCGGCCACGGGGATTACCAACAGTCAAGCCTACAGTCCTTTTCTGTGCTCTGCATTCCTTGCGAGCTGAGCATTTGCACCTGGACCCGTGTTTGTGCTCTGAGAGCTGAAGAGCGCAGATGGAGGTGGAGGTTGGGGTGCGGGCTCGGGGTGGCCAGGCTTTAGCCATCGCTGTTTTGGCGCTGAAACTACACGTTTTCTTCTGAATTTGCTAATTCGAGATGTAAATGTGATAGGTTATTTATTATAGGAAGTTCCTGTTTTGGCATTTTGGAAGTCATCTTGATGAGTCTGGCTGGGGTTCAAAATACTTTGCATTTCACATGGAAAGTCTCTACTCGTCGGGATAATCAGTTATCAGTTATTACAGAAGACACAAGAGTTGCCTTGTCCAAATTAGTGATAGGGTCCCCTGCAGACCCCAAACCCTAAGGAGTCCGCTAGAAAGGATTTTAAAAGTTGTTAACGGTTGAGCCTCATCTAGTTTCTGAGTTGCAGGTTTTGCTGTTGGCATATAAAAATTTAACGTCCTTAATTTGCGTTTAGAGATACAGAAAGCCAACTGTTTTACATGCTGTATGTTTTAATATTTTAAGCAAAGTGTTGAGAGGCATTTCAATTCAAGCATGGAGCACTGAAAATAAATTCCAGAGCCCCCTCTGGTAAAAACAGACTGAATAAGTTAAGAGTAACCTTCACTTCCTTTCCCTGCCTTTCGGCTCTGGAAGCCCAGCAGCGCCTTGGCTTTTTGTAGATTTCATAGCCACCCCTGGCCTCTGCGAATCACTCTCCGCTTTGCCATGTGCCCTTAGGAAGAATGGGCTGGTCTCAGTCCTGGACACTGCCTACCTGGGTACAAGGTTTTGCATCTGCTGAGCCAACCTGCACCCTCTCCCTCCCTGGGCATTTATATTTTATTTATTCCAAAAAGATTTGACCAGCCTGATTTCCAATTTTTTTTAATTTTATTTTTTATAATTTTTAAATTTATTTTTCGCTGTGTTGGGTCTTCGTTTCTGTGCGAGGGCTTTCTCTAGTTGCGGCGAGCGGGGGCCACTCTTCATCGTGGTGCGCGGGCCTCTCACTATCGCGACCTCTCTTGTTGCGGAGCAGAGGCTCCAGACGCGCAGGCTCAGTAGCTGCGGCGCACGGGCTTAGTTGCTCCGCGGCGTGTGGGATCTTCCCAGACCAGGGCTCGAACCCGTGTGCCCTGCATTGGCAGGCAGATTCTAAACCACTGCGCCACCAGGGAAGCCCCTCCAATTTTTTACATACAATGGGAGAGTGAGAATCTGCTTTGGAAGGTAACAGCCCAGAAGTGTAGGCTGTGAGGGCAGACATCCAATAAAAAAGCTGCACCTTCCTGTCTGAACTGTGGCATTGCCTGGCCCTGCCCTCTGTGCCCATCCTGGTCCACAGTGTGTGCTGCTCACTTTTCTCCTTCCCCGATGTCACCAGTGTACACTGCTGGCTTGACCGGGCCAGGGGAGGGGCTGGCATTAAACCTTTCGGCTAATGAGTCCCATTTTGATTTGATCCTTAAGGGAGATCTATTTATGTCTGAGTTAAAATAATGAATTTACTTTACATACATACGAAACTATATTTCTTTCTTGATTCGTGGTCTTTCAACTCAGGACTAGAGCTTATTTTAATAGAGCCAGATTTTTGCATTATTCCTGTGATGAGGTTGTAGAAGGCATATTTTCTCCTTAAAAAAGCATGCTGTGGCCCTTGTTTCTTTTCTCTGGAATTTGTAAAAATTAGACACGTCTATTTCAGAAATAGAATCGGTCTGTGCCATGTAGGTGATTTGGTAATTTTAATAGCAAATTTGTAGGAATAATCGCTTTCTGGATATCATGCTTCATGAAGCATCAACGTTGAGTGATTTTTATAGCGGTGAGTGTGAGTGCGTGTGAATGAGTGAGCGTGTGTGTAAGTGTGTGCGTGAGAACAGGCTGCACCACGTGGAGCCTCCATAAACCACTGTCCTTTCTGTGAATTTCAGCAGAGTAACAATAGCGATCTGTCCTTATGAAGGTGCTGCCACTTTGGCGATTCCGGCCACTGGACACCTGCTGGGCAGATTTTTGGTGCCGTTGCATTTGTCTGGAGCTACTCTGACCATGAGTTCTGCCCATTAACCTGCTTAGGGTGACCAGGAACAGAACTAACCTAATCAGCCCAGCAGCCAGGAAGCCACTGGGGAACAAGTATCCAGGGAAGAAACAGTCATGGTTTATAAAACTTAGTCCTTGAGTCCGAAGTAACCACAGAACTGACTCCGAAACCGAATTCCATGGCCTTCCCACCCTGATCACCTTGGGTCCTTGAAGCACCTCCTAAATGGGTGTAAGACACGTCCTATCTTGGGGCAGAAACCTCATTAGTCAGGTTTGCAGGGCTCCTGCGTGAATGATAGCTGTCCTAGAATCCTGTGAGCTCTGACCATTTTTTCAGTGTTCTATTTCTTGTAAGAGATTGACTCCTTTTTGTTTTGGAATAACATAAAGAGCCAACCAAATAAAGAAAAATGGAAGTGGTGTTTTTGAAATATCAATGGCAATCCTGCTGGAAGATTCCAGGAAAACCAGCAAACAAGTTTAAAGGTGGGAAAAATTGAGACAAAGGCAAATAAACTTTTTTCTTTGTGATTGCTTTACATAAGCAATGCTAATAATTGTCATGATTTTTTTTTTTTTTTTTTACAAAGTCCTCGGCAGGATTCGTCTAACTAGTTCAGAGCCTCTTTATGGCCCCAGGATCACGCTTAGGAGGGTGTGGAATGGCCCAAATTCTTTGTTCTGCCAGCTTCTACCTGGTGGCACGCTGCCCTTTGCTCTCAGCTCTGGTCACACAGCTAGTCTGGGGGCTTTGGTCTGTGGTTTGGTTTGGGTTTAAGAGCTGGTGTGTGGGGGGGCAGGCTTTCAAAGGTTGGTATACTGTCATGGCTATGGTCATCCATCTGTCTGTCTATTCTGTCTGTCTCCCGTTCTGTCTTTCCTCTGCAAACATTTCAGAAGTGCTTGGATACCTCCACTGAGGCTCTTCACAAAAAGGAAATGAAAATTACTTGGATCCTATAATAGGTAGTACCAATTGCTACTGTTCCCAGGGGGTTCTTAGGCTTTCCTTACAAAGTTCTGCAATTCAGAGACTTGTAAATGAACAATGAAAAATGAGTTCCTCACCAAGATCTATTACGGAGGTAACCTGTGTATTTCTTCTCCCGTCCACAATTTCAAGATTAAAATAAAACAAACAAAAACGTCTCGCTGTCGGCGCTGTGTTAGGTTGACTTAAGTAACTTTTCCAGCCATTACGTGCTGCAGTTTATTCCTGATTGTGAGCCTTCCAGCCAGACCATGCACATTCCCCTGCATGTCCTTACAGATCTGTTTTCTTACTTTTTTCAGCTGAGTATCTACTCCTAGAATAACAGTCATACAGAGTTCTGTTTAAGCGCACACATACACACGAACCAAAATGTATGGTTCAAAAACCTTAAACAACATTTTAAGGAAGGATCTGCCTTTAAACCTTGACATTTAAAAGAACACAAGTGAAAAACTGTTCTAAATCTTCTATGGGTAAAACACAGCCAAACTGATTTTTGTAACATTTGAGAACCTATATCAACATATGAAGCATTCAGTATACTTACTCAGGAACCACAACGTTTGCTTCATGTGTTACAGTTTGATTTTAAGCTCTAGTGTTACTTAATGAAACATAAATGACACAAGAGAAGACACTGAGTTTTCTGAATGTTTGTTCAGTGCAATTGACACGTAAATGATCATTTCTGGCGTCCAAGATGGTGTCTTTCACATATAAAGGGTGCGTTCATATCTTAGGTGTCATGGTTTACTTAAAAATCTCAAATCTGTTAATATGCTAGTACCTTAAGTAAAATGCCTTAACGATCTATTTTTTTTCAGGTACGGATTCATTACTTTCCAAGCTGCATATTGTGTTTTTGTAAATAATAGACATGTTTTAATCTAGGTGTTCCCATGTATTAAACATTCTCGTTGTCCTATAAAATTTCCTTTAACGACTTGCAAATACTGACTTTTCAGTGTGAAATGTTTTATTTAATTTTTGGCCTATGATTTTTTCTTAAAGGAGTAATCTGATATTTCTTATTAACCTACCACTCTGCTTTAAAAGAGAAAGCAGCTAATAATAAGCATATGTAGGTCCTGCTTTGGGGATCTTTTATCAGATCTGATAGTTATTGGGAACATACCTTAAAGTGATAGAAAGCAGAAATTATCTTAATGGTGATGCAATATGAAACCAAAGTTGATAGATTAATAATGGAGAGGAAGTTCCCTGTTCACTTTGATTCTTTCAAAAGGAGGGCTTGGTTCTCCTCTGCTTAAAAAAAAAATTCTTTGAGGTTTCTAAGGGGAAAGTGTTGTGGTTTGCAAATATGTAGGAGATACTTTTTTGTTTTTTAATTTTAACTTTTGGTCACTTCCTGGCCTTGTGATTTTCTTTCAAACTGTCCAGTAACTCCTATGAGTGTTAATCAGGATATCTGTTGGTCTCCTGGCTGGGAGTAAGATAGCTCAGAATTTTGTTAAGAGTTGGGAATTCATCTTGGCTGTTCACCGCCAAGATCTCTTGTCTCTTTTTGTCCTTTTTTATGGTAAGAGTTCATGTACCTAATTCTGCTCAGAAGTGGGTGGACAGTTCACAGCAGAAAGCCTGTAGGTTGTGAGTTTTAGGTTTCCTGTCCCTTTAGATGTTCAATCCCTCTTTTCTTGGCCACATCCCATTTCCTAGCACATGACAGATGGACAGATAGATGGAAAGGACTTTCAGATAACGTGGTTTCACACTGTAGGGTGTTGGATAGGAGCACCCCTGAGGTTTGGGTTGAAAGTTTGGACTGAGTTCTGGCAACACCAAGGACTAGCTTGGTGCGTGTGGGCAGATTCACTTCTCAAAGTCTCAATTTCTTCATCTGTTTAGCAAGATACTAATTAGACCCACTTCACAGGATCTCCAGGCGGATTAAGTGAGGCAATGCCTGTACCTTTCTGGTAGGACTGCACATGGTAAGAGCTTAGCCATCGTTATTAAGACAAAGCATGGGGATGAATTAAATGTTATGAATCCAAAACAAAACGATTGTGTTTTCTTGAAAATATACATAGGTTTTGAAATTAAGGGGAAAACGTTTGGCAAAAGTAATTTTAAATTTGCTGGACTCTGTCCGAAAAATAGTTCAAGGTGTTTCACAGAGCCCCCAGATGACTGAGTTTACACATCTTAAGGAAGAACTATTAAAAAAATTTTTTTTTCTCTACCTTCCTTCCAAATGCCTTCTCAAGCCAGAAAATAGGGAAGGCAATTTTGAGAAAATTTATTTTGATTTCTTTAACCTTGAAAACTACCATTGATTATATGTCTTAACACTAGAAACAGAATATGGTACATCCCTTTTCTTGAGTCTTCTTTTGGGGTAAACTGTTTCAGGTTCGTGGTACCCATTTATAGGGTAGTTTGTGCTGCATTAAATTTTATGCTTTTTAAAAGAGCTTTCATGTTTTTAAGCCAACTAACTCATGGCAAATAATCTGATTCTCGTAAGAGCCCTGACTCTTTTGAGCTCCAGACTCATGTGTTCCTTTACCTGGCAACCTCTGTCTCCTTATTTTGGCTGAGTGTATCAGCTTCCTGTGGTCATCCAGGCTTGAAACCCCACGGTCACCTTTGACCCCTTCCAACCTCCGGCTTCCCGTGTCCTACCAGTTTTGAAGTCCTGGTAGATTTTCCTCTGTAATTATTCACCCACGTGTCCCTTTGGGCCACCCTACTGCACAATGCTATTTCAAACCTCACCACCTCATGCCTAGACAGTTAAAGTGACCTTCTCTCCAATCGCTCAGCCCTGATTCATGGAGTTGCTCTTCCCCAATTAATCTTCTTACGGTTATGCCACACCCCTACTCTAGAACCTTAAGTGAGTCCCAGCTACTTATAAAGTAAAATTCAAAATCCTTCGCTTAGGGCTTCCTTTCGCTTAATATTGAGTTATCTTCCGAAATCAGACCCCAGCCTGCCTCTCCAATCTCTCCAATCTGATTTACTGCGACTCTGCTTTCCCATGTATAACCTGTGCTTTAGCCAGTTGGAAGGGCTCCTTGCCTTCACGCTGCTCCTGCATAGAATGTTTTTTTTTTTTTTTTTGTGGTACGCGGGCCTCTCACTGTTGTGCCTCTTCCCGGACCGGGGCATGAACCCGTGTCCCCTGCATCGGCAGGCAGACTCTCAACCACTGCGCCACCAGGGAAGCCCGACCTTTATTCTTAACATCGGGGCACGTTGCGTGTTTACCTTCTTCTCAAATGCGACTCTGCCCTCCATCTTTCCATATAATCTTGTGTCCTTTGGGGAGCTACCTAGTAACACTTGGTTTGGGGAGGCTTATTTTATTTATTACTATTTTAATAAAGAGACTGTATTTTAGAGAAGTTTTAGATTTACAGAAACATTGATCAGAAAGTACACAGAGTTCTTATATACCCCTTCCCCCCCTCCCAGTTTCCCCTATTATTAACATTTTGTAATGGTGTAATACGTTTGTTACAATTGAGGAAGTAATATAGATACACGATGATTAACTACGGTCCATGGTTTCCATGAGGGTTCATTCTTTGTGTTGTGTGTCCTATGGGTTTTGACAAATATATAATGTCCTGTAGCTGCCATTGTAGACTAGTTGCACCCCTCAAATTTCCCTGTGCCCCATTTATTCATCCCTCCCACCTTCCACATAACACTTGAAACTTTTCGACATAGCACCTGGTTTGTCTTTTCCCTGCCTCCACCTCATCCTCCTTTAGTAGTTTGGGCTTGGAGGGCCCCAGCCTACACAGTACACAGACCTGCCAGAACTTTCCTCGGCTCAGTGGGGCAGGGGGCACGTGCAGAACAGCAGTGGTGTGGATGCCAGGGTTCGACCCTGGCTCAGCCACTTTATCACTGTGTGATCTTGGGCTAATAACTTAACATCTCTGAGGCTGGCACAGTAAGTACTCAAACATGGTAGCTATTTTTAGGAATAGTAATAGCCTCTTCTGGATAAAATCTGGCAGGATTTAATATAGTGACACTTTTCATCTCACTCCTTTCAACACAACATCATTTGTTAATAATCTGTGCATGGTTAAGCTTGAATCCGATGGAGAGAGTTAGAGGGTGTTAGCTTACAGAAAATCTTTAAAATGTGGGGGCCTTCAGGACCTAGCTTCACAGACGAGGAAATGATAGAAGGTGGGATCAGGAAACAGTACCTCAAATCACTGATCCTGAAATTGGCACAAGTTGGATTTAAAGAATCACATTTTCAGGCCTACCCCTCATTCATAAATACGCCTTCCCATTATGGGATAAAGTCAGTAATTCTGTGCAAATGGGCTTCCCTGAGGGCAAGGCTGCTCTTTTCTCTTGCGTATAGCTATTGGATTTCTCCTCCGAAAACAATTCTTGGGTGCTCCGAGAAATCAGGAATAAATCTCAATCCCTTCTTGCCACAGTTTTCCAGACTTGGGAGTGAAAAGAAGCCACAGCATTATGTGTTCAGCTTGTGGGAAGTTTCTGGGTTGCCCTGATGACTTGTGATCCAGTGATGTGAGTATTTCACATTTTCAGAGAGAAATTGGTCAGAATCAGAAGCAGGAGCCAGAGTTGAAACTCGGGGCCAAGATGGAGCTTGCGGGAGGGCAGTGTCTCTCTGGGGAGGTATCTCGGTGGCCTTATGCTGGGTACCCTACTTGGGGGGAGGGCTTTTGTCCCAGGGCTGCTAGAGGGTGAGACCGGGAGCGTTGGGAACCACGAGGGTCCCAGGCAGAGAAGGAGGTGGGTGATGGTGAAAGCAAAACCCTTCCCTTTGTCGTATTTACGTGGAAATCTTGCCAAATCCCCCTGCTGTAATTTCTATTTTTAAAACTTTACATACAGCATCATTTACTTTTTTTTGGTATACACTTCAGTGAGTTTTGACAGATCCATAAAGTTCTGTAATTACTGCCACAGTCAAGGCACAGAATGAACGGTTCCAGGCCCGTCCCCCCCAAATTTTGACAAATACTTGTTTTTAAACTCAGTGTAGTAATAGTTAGCTTATGAGTCACTGATAATAATAGAAAGCATTAGAACTGTAGAAGTTGCTTGATGTTATGGGTTTTTTTGGTTTTAAAAAAATCCGTGAGTTTTTAGATCCTGTTCGCTATACTCACTGTTAGTTTTCTTTTCCTTTCTATCTAAATATTTCATATAGAATTGGTAGTAGAACTAATATGTTCTGAAAAACTGCCCAGAAACATATAACCTTCTGTCTCTGCCAGTCTGAGTCTTTTTTGAGTGTCCAATCAATGTATTGTTTCCTTTTAGGCCAGTTGAAGATGCCATTTTATACTTAAAACTACAAGGCCGTCATATTAATGAGGGTTTTTTGTTTTTGTTGTTTTGCTACCATGAATAAGCAGGAGAGTGTTAGAATGAGAACATTTAATGCAGCTCTAACCTAGAAGGAAAGTATCTAAGGCTTTGTTAAGTCTTTCTTTTTTTGGTAACGTCATTCTTTTCCCCTTTACTTTTATAGATAGGACTTCATCTCAGGTAGGGGAAATTTTTCTATAAAAGTTATTCTTACTCTGACTTCGGCTGCTGTTCTTTTTCACTCTTTTTTTTTTTTTCTCTCTCTTTCTTTGACTCTTTCCTCTTCTTGGTCTCTTTCTTTTTTTTTTCCCCCTTTAGTTGTAGAAAGTTGAGTTCCATCCCAATTATTAAATCTTAGGAGACCATTCCCACATGGTTCCGTAAATGGTAGCTTCATCCTGCGTTCTTTCATCTCTTCCCCTGCTCTCTGGCTTGACAGTTGAAAAGGTCTGACTGTGCCACACAATGGTTTGATTGGTTTCTCTGGGGGAGACTTTTCCCTGCCTCATCATTCGCCAGGCAGGTGGACCAGAAAGTCTCTTGATTCTTTTGTTGCCTCTCAAAGTCCGAGGTCTTTGACTGAATAAATCCGCCGTCATGGGATAATTTGCTAAAAGGAGTCTGAAAGATGTGAGAGAAAAGCCTCCCGACTTGGGTGCTGCATTAATGAAATCACGGGGCCTTGGAGTTTGCAATTGAAAAATCACCAGGAATGCAATGGGTGGAGACGGGGCTTCTTTTATTTCCCATAATAAACTTTTAGTTCTATCATTTAAAGCACGCCTAGCCCTTTGCTGGCCCACTGGCCCGAGTGTGGTTTTTTTTTTTTTTTATACCCACGTTTCAGGGGACAGCCCTGTCCAACTGAAAGCCATTCGGGTGCTGTGTCTAGTTAGTCATTAGATTATTACTAGTAGATGGAGAGAATTCCATATGACAGGACTAAGTTTGAGTTAACACAGGACGAAAAGTAATTTACAGATAGGCTGTCCCCAGCCATCTTTGTAGTGCCTGATAAGGTTTCATTTCAGAATGGATAGGCGACATTTCCACTTACGGGCCCATTCTGCGACACCTGTGATAACAGCTTCTGGATCCTAATTGAAATTGGTTTCAAAATGGATTTTCACTTTTCTCTGTCCGTGGAAAATATTGAATGGACTCAGAGCTGCCACAGAGAACCCCAGACCTTGGAAAATGGAGCGGGAGGCTAGGATCATCTTTCATAACAGTGTCGATGATATGACAGTTTTGTTATCTGTCTTATTAATGAAATCATTGATCATCTGATGAGGGAGATAATAAACTACATTTCCGCTCCCCCCACCAGTGTTCCCGAAACGCAATTAGATTCGGATTACCAATAAGGAGGGGGGGAAGAAAACCAAACAACTATGGAACTCAAGTCGTCAAGGTCGATGAAAAGTTTTCCTTACCCAAGGGACCATTTCAGATCAGAACATTATGAGTGATTGCAATCCAAGTATTTTGAAATTATAGAAAGCCTGCGTTGTATCTGAAGACTGTCTTTTTGTCCAAGTCACCCGCATTTTTAGCAAAGACCTATAAAGTGAAATTCACAAGTAGAAAGGGCAGTTCTGAATTAAGTGCTTTTGTAATGGGGAGAATGGGGAAAAAAATCCCCAGATTCTGTCCTCCACCCCTAGGGTGAAGGGATTTGGGGCTTGTCCTGGGTGCGTATAGTGGGCGAGGAGGACCAAACTGAAGGAAAGTAGCTTATTGTCTGTCCCTCTCTTAAAGCGCTCTGGGAATCCTAGTAAGATGGGAATTCGGTTTGGATTTAATGAGGGGGCTCTATTGTTTGGTGTTGGGCTGCTTTGGAATGTGCTCCCTTGTTCCTCTCCAAGGAGGGGAAGAGATGCTGATGACTCTCATGTTTCATGGTGAATTGTATTCTTAGGTGTTTCTCCATTCTCAGAGCCAGCAAGGATCAATCCAGTCCCATCTGAGCTTGAAAGAGGAGCTGTGATCAAAGGCTCTAATGATGTCACTGGTCTCTGGTGATTGATTAGGTACAGAAGTTCTAGAGAATTCTGCCTTTCCTTATCATTTCCAATTCATTAGTGTCGACCATTAGGGTAGCTAGCTCTTCATTTCTGTAAAATTAGAGAAAAGAATGATATATAAAAAGATAAAAGAATGATATATAAAAAATGATATCTTTTTCTTCTGGATCTGTCTATCTATGTCTATTTTTTTTTTTAAGTTTATTGGAACCATGGCTGCCTTTTATAAGCAGTCTTCCCCTTTAAGTATACTGCAGAGAAGTAGAGTTCGCTATATAAATTGGGGTAAGTATTTGGGAATTTAAATTGGGATAGTATTTGAGAGTGAAAACAGTTCCATTGTTTCCAAAGCCATTTAAGCATATATAGGTAATTACATGTTAGGTCAACATTAAATATAGTTAAATATTTTATTACCTTGGAAATTTATGATTTTAGGACTTTTTAAGTTCTTTTAGTTATTTTTATGGAACTATCTAACATTTTTCCTCTTGCCATTGAAAAAGAAAAACAAATGCATTTCATGCCAAGAGGTGACAAATCTTACAACTGGGGAAGATGCAGCTTGAAAGAAAATCCTAAAAAAACCGAGAGAGAGCCTGAGAGATCTCTTTCTGGAGCTGCTCTTGACTGTACTGTAACTATTGGCTTAGATCCACCTGGGGTGGGGATTGATTGCAAAAGCATTGAAAAAAATTCTGTTTGGGGAGGCTCTGCAGCCCAAGGAAGAAAAATTGAATGGAAAATGGAGAATGAATTATATTAAAGTGACTGTTACCTTCTATGGTTTGCTGTTGATTGTCAAGGACTATTGCCTCCTGCTTGCTTAGAGCTAATTTCTTTCATAGAGAACTTCATTTTGAGAACTGCTCTCTGAGTAGGACTGATAAATGTGTTTATAGTCTAGGGTGAGTATCTAAAGAGAAGTGATCATGCAAATGAGCCTTTGGGAAAAGATGGTGAGGCAATTATGGATACTAAGCTTTAATGGATGTCAAAGACTCCCCATTCACAGAATATTTTTGTTCTATTGGCAGTGATAAGAAAAATAATCCCAGACTCTTGCCCGTAACCAAAAGAGAACTTCTAGAAAGAATACAACAAAGGCATGGTTAAAATAATGGGACTTCCAGCAATGTAAAGATTTTCTGGTAAAACAGGAATCTAATATTCAGTTGAAGATTTCTTCCAAGCATTTAAAAACTAGAAAACACACAGTGGCCCATTTCACATTAAGTTTAAATCAAATCTGTCTTTAAAAAAACTAATGTTTCTAGGCTTGTTTTCAAATTCTGGCAAGATTTAGAGCAGTAGAAAAGTTCCTTTCCTATAAATGTTGACAGCAGTTCCGGTGGAGGCTAACAATGTTTTATAAATAGAGTTTGCTTAGCAAAAACCATATGTACGCCTAGTGAAATAAGCTCACATTTATTTATGTTTTGATTTATAGAAAACATGTGCCCCTTGACAAAGCCTTTGGGCTCTTTTCCGCAATTAAAAGGAATCATGCTTGAGAAAAATAGCTACCGTCTTAACGGGAAACTTTTTCACATCAGTTGAAAGCATTTTCTTTGATCACTTTCACACAAATTGAGACTATTTTCATCCATCAGCTTGACCCCCAAAATTGGGTGAATTGAAAAAAAGATGTCTATAAACATGTACACATACACACACATATCAGCATATATATTGGTTGAATATTGGGGAATCCCAGATTTTTAAATCTTGGGTAATATGAGAGTGGTAGTGTACAGTTTTGTAGCAGGAATTATTTTATTTCATTTTTATTTAAAAAATTTTATTGACGCTTATTCTTGCCGTGTCTAGTGTTGGTGCAGCAGGCGGTGGTCTCCTGTTCGGTTTGATTTGGGTTTTTCAGACTGAAGATGGGCACAGATTCTGTGTGTACCTGTTACTCGGCCTTCATCTAGCTAAAATAGCTGAAAAATAGCTCTATCTTGATTCTCTTTCGAGCAAAAACAGACAATAAGGCAAAAGAAGGTGGTTTGCAAATCTCTCATCCCTGTCCTTTGAAGAAAAGGCTTCAGAAGTCTTTCTTGTATTTTTTTTTTTTAAGAAGAAGACTGTATAATTTAGTTAAAAAGATGTTCCTTTTGCTTATTGATCTTTCAGGAAGTTCAGGATCAGGCGCGTGTTGCTGAGAAGAAAAAAACTCCTTTTTTACCTTAAGAAAGAAGTGGTTATATTTGCTGGGACCAGGCTACAAAATACTGTTCTGTTTCTATTCTAGACTAGACTGGATCGATAGTTTTCACACTGCTGGGGGCGTGGGAGGAGGGTGCGGAGAAAGTCAGTGTTTAAATATGAAAACTTCGGGCTTCCCTGGTGGCGCCGTGGTGGAGAGTCCGCCTGCCGATGCAGGGGGACGCGGGTTCGTGTTATTTTAGTTACAAGCGAGAGATTATATGTGCTTAAAAAAGAGTTAAATTAAAAAAAGTTTTTATTGAAGTATAGTTGATTTACAGTGTTGTGTTTCAGGTATATAGCAAATTGATTCAGTTTTACATATATGTGTATATATATCTATATATATATACATGTATATATATCTATATATATAGATAGATTCTTTTTTCAGAGTCTCTTCCATTATAGGTTATTAGAAGATATTGAATACAGTTCCCTGGGCTATGCAGTAGGTCCTTGAGAGCTAAATTTTTAGAGAAAATCTTTCTCATGAAGGTGATGTCAGTGTCCCACACCCTAGGAAAGCCTAGCTCCTAGCACCATGCACTCAGGAATAAGTACCATTGAGTCTGGTAGCTGATATCTCTAGGCCAGCATGGCATGTAAGAGGAGTGAACCATCTTTTACAGCATGGGGGCTTCATTGGGAATCCAGGAACCCTTGAGGTTCATGCTTCAGAGAATGGGCCAACCCTCTGAAATTACTTTATGCAAGACTTTATGGGCGTGAGCCTATATCCTCTTTGTTCAGGTTCTTAAAGAGACTTGTAACCTAGTATTTGCCAGAGCCACTGGTCTGCGGGTAGGCTTTGGAGCTCTGACTTCCTTCAGGGAAATACTGATTGAATGATTAGAATTGCTCTTTGAAAGGATGATGGTCTATGAGAAGAGAGCCTCTTAAGGGTGAGGGGAGATGAAAATGAATCTTTCTCATGTAAAATGTGATGTGATAACCGTAGTCGTGACCCAGCTTACTTTATAGAGGCCACACATTAGGAACTCAAAAGACTGCTTCCACGTCACTTTACTGTTTTTTTTTTTTTTTTTTTTTTTTTTTTGTACGCAGGCCTCTCACTGTTGTGGCCTCTCCCGTTGCGGAGCACAGGCTCCAGACACACAGGCTCAGCGGCCATGGCTCACGGGCCCAGCCGCCCCGCGGCATGTGGGATCTTCCCGGACTGGGGCACGAACCCGCGTCCCCTGCATCGGCAGGCGGACTCTCACCCACTGCGCCACCAGAGAAGCCCCACTTTATTGTTTTAAACGAGGAACTTGAGTATCTGATTTAAAGAGCTCTTCCCCACGAAACTCTTGTGTCTATGACATTCACCTAAGGTTCCCTAGGAATTTAGAAGAGTGAAAAATGACAGGAAAGATGTCAGGTAGATGAGAGGCACTTGAAAGGGATGAGTTAACATAATCTAAGTTGAAAAAGGGAAATCCACCATTCTGTTTAATCTGTATCAGTCACATGTATGTGTCCCTCTTGGGTTAAAAGCCGCCGAAGATTGTGTTTAGGCCAAGATGTGTGGTCACACTGTTAAGTCAAAATAATACCAAGTATTTGGAGGGCTGTCTATAGATATTAGTTTCAGGTGCATGGGTAGGGAGATTTTTGCCCCGTTTTGACTGAATCGCGGATAATTACACAGAGTTGCCACAAAAGCAGTGGATCCTCTGAAATCTGAGACGTGCGTGTCCTTGATTTAGACCTGGTATCATTCGTTACCGACCTGATTTCCTGCACTGGTCTTCCTGGGAGTACTTGGGCATGGCTGGAAGGAACATTTGACTCTTGTGTGAGACTAACTCTTCCCAGACCACAGTCCTCTTTTAAACGTCCCAAACATCCTCCGAGAGGGGTCTGCCTAGTTCTCTGTTTGGCATCTGGTTTGATGTCGTTACATTTTATCACGGCCTCGCTGAGAGCTTTAGCAAATTTCTTTGATGCTAATTTAGTCGCTTTAAACTCTGGAGTGGAAAAAAAGAAACAAAACCAAGAATACAATAAACTTTGATTACTAGTCTCCTAAACACTGCATCTCTCAAGTAACCCATATTTGTCGTTATTTTTTGAGAATGGAATTTATAGGGGGAAGCTGTTCAGATACAGCTCAGGGAAGGGGGGCAGAGTCAAAGGCCAGAAGACATTGCCCTTCACAGGTTGCCTTGGGGAGATGCTGCACCCTGCAAGGAAGATGAGATGGTTCCTTATACTATAATTATTAAAATAATGCATTTTCAGGGAATTCCTCAGCAGGCCAGTGGTTAGGACTCGTCACCCTCACTGCCAAGGACCTGGGTTCAGTCCCTGGCCAGGCAACCAAGATCCCACAAGCTGTGCCTCCAAGCGTCCCAAATCATGATCATCATAATGCATTTTCAAAAGCGTTTCAGTGAAAGTGGAACGTAAATGGGTATGGGGAGTGAAGGACGTACTCACCACAGCCCAAGACCTTAGAACTACCTTTATTATTCTCTGCTTTCCTCTCTCGTAAAGTCTTTTTTGTGTGTGTGTTTAGTTTTATAAAAGGAATACCTGCTCATTGGGAAATTTAGAAATGCATAAAGAAAAACATGGGCGTGTCCGGGAATCTCACCACCCAGAGATAACCTTGGTTTACATTTTGGTATATTTTCAGGTTTTTTTCCTCCATCTTCTGTGTCAAGTACTACAGGTTCAGGTGACCATATGTTTGGGGGATATTTCTATGTCATGTGCTACTTTTCTCCAACCTGACTTTAATGGTGATGTAATTTATCCACCCACTCCTCTTATCATTTATGTTCTTCTTTTCTTCTTCCACTTGTAAATAAGGCTATGGTGAAAATCCTTAAACAATCTGTATGCTTCGAATACCTCTTATCAAATTAACTCCAAGAAAAGTCGCAACTTATATTTCCATCAGCTGTTGATGTGTGCTCACTTTCAGAATCACTTATTAATATGAGTGAAATCTTTTTAAAGAAAATATGGTCGGTGAAAACGTCACCTCATTTTTAAAATGTTTTTCACTGAAGTGTAATATGCAGAGAGAAGAGTGCATATAGTGTAAGTGAGCAGCTTTGATGAATTTTCCCGAAGTGAACACATCATGTAAACAGCACGCGGATCAAGAAAAAAAACACTACCAGTTTTTCTCTGGATATATGCCCAGGAGTGGGATTGCTGGATCATGTGGTAGCTCTATTTTTAGGTTTTTAAGGAACCTCCGTACTGTTCTCCATAGTGGCTGCACTAATTCACATTCCCACCAACAGTGTAGGAGGGTTCCCTTTTCTCCACACCCTCTCCAGCATTTATTGTTTGTAGATTTTTTGATGATGGCCATCCTGACTGGTGTGAGGGGATACCTCATTGTAGTTCTGATTTGCATTTCTCTAATGGTTAGCGATGTTGAACATCTTTTCACGTGCCTCTTGGCCATCTGTATGTTTTCTTTGGAGAAATGTCTGTTTAGGTGTTGTGCCCATTTTTTGATTGGGTTGTCATACTGAGTGAAGTAAGTCAGACAGAGAAAGACAAATGTCGTATGATATCTGATATAGATTATATGTGGAGTCTCCAAAAAAAAATGACACAAATGAACTCATTTACAAAACAGAAATAGACTCACAGAAGTAGAGAACAAACTTACGGTTACCAGGGGGGAAGGGAGGGGAGGGATAGTTAGGGAGTTTGGGATTAACATGTATACACGGCTATATTTAAAATGGGTAACCAACAAGGACCTACTGTATAGCACAGGGAACTCTGCTCAGTATTATGTAACAATTTAAATCGTTTGAAAAAGAATAGATGCATGTATGTGTATAACTGAATCATTTTGCTGTACACCTGAAACTAACACAGCATGGTTAATCAACTCTACTCCAATATAAAATAAAAAGTTAAAAAAATAAAATAAAAATAATCCCCCAAAATCCCCACCACTACCAGTGTCTGGAAAGGATGTCTCACGTCCTGGTCAGTTACTTCTCCGGCTCCAAGGACTGGTTCTGTTCATCCCTTCTACTGCTGAGGGGCATCTGGATGGTTTCCAGAGTGAGGAGGGTTGGCTGTTAGGTACCTGCCTTTTGGTGGACCTGTGTGCACATTTCTATTGGTTAGGTACCTAGAATAAAATTGCTGCATCCTAGGGATGCATATATTTAGCTTTAATAGATACTGTTCAGTAGTTTTCCCAAGTGGTTGTACAGAATTTTTCCTCATTCTTGCCAAACTAGGTATTTTCTATATTTTTCATCTTGGCCATTCTGTTGGCTGTGTAGTATTCAGTTGTGGTTTTAATTGGTTCCAGATGACTAAGGGAGTTAAGCATCTTTTTAGGTATGTATTGGTCATCTTAATATGCTCTTTTGTGAAGACTCTGTTGTGTCTGTTGGAAACTTTTTTTAAAATTTGTACTTCTTTGAGTGTAAATAATTATTTAGTAGTTGTTCTATCACTGATTTGAAATGATACCTCTATCTGACATTGCCTTAAAATATTTTATAGCTTCTTATTCTGAACTCTTTTATGCTGTTGACCTGTTTGTTCTTTAGCCAGTAAGTACCACACTCTCAGACGTTATGACATATATTTTATTTGAGAGTGCCGTTATCTTTTATGATTCTTCCTTTTCAAATGCTTCTTGGCTCTTTTCCAAGTTTTTTCTTCTAGAAGAATTTTAGGACTTCTTTTAAAATTTGCAACTACTTGTTTATGAATTCATCCATACGTAGTAAAAGTATAAAAACATGAACGGATGCAGTTAATTTCAGCAATAGAGTTTGCCTCTGGGGAGAGTGGAAGGGGAATGAGCTGGGGAGGGTTCAGATGTATGTGTACCATCTTACTTCTTGAAAGAGAAAAGGTTTTAAGCAAATATGGCAGAATATTAACATGTGTTAAATCTGGGCGGTGGGTATCCTGACGTGACTTATATTATTCTCTGAAATATGTCGTGATGAAAAGATTCCCCTTTGGGATTTTATTTGGAATTATATTCAGCTAGCTTATCTAGGCTTCGTAACTCTACTGGCTATAAGAAACAGCCTTGATTGCTTTTCTGCCTCATTTTCACAAGGTTACTCTCTTCCCAGACGTACATCAAAGCGCACATAAATGCACACTCTCTTTGGCGCCCGCGTTCTGCATTCATCTTCAGAAGTATTTTTTAAAAAATCTGTCACTTAGGGCTTCCCTGGTGGCACAGTGGTTGAGAGTCCGCCTGCCGATGCAGGGGACGCGGGTTCGTGACCCGGTCCAGGAAGATCCCACATGCCGCGGAGCGGCTGGGCCTGTGAGCCATGGCCGCTGAGCCTGCGCGTCCGGAGCCTGTGCTCCGCAACGGGAGAGGCCACAACAGCGAGAGGCCCGCGTACCGCAAAAAACAAACAAACAACAAAAAAAATCTGTCACTTATAAGAAAATACGTCGGAAATCACAGTTGGCAAGACCTAACAGGTGTTTGCTTTCTTTTCACCTTTTATACTTTAACATGCCCTGGAAGCAATTTCGTTTTACTTTTGTCTCATCTGTGTTGAATTGAAAGTTGCAGGGACATCGATAAGTACTTGGGTTAATGTAAATACCTCTTGTATTCTCTCAGGACAGAGCTGATGCTCCAGCTTCTTGGCATCAGGCTAGGTTTTTATCAGGCGCCAGCAGCTGCCCTCTCTGTGCCTTGACAGTGGTATCTGTTACGTGGTGGCTTTTTCTACTGAAATCAGTCAGTGCCAGGATCAAGGATTAGGAGTGGGTTGAGGGTCTCTGTTATTTGTTTGTTTGTTGTTGCGAGAAGATTGATTCAATGGAAAAGGCCAAAGGAATCTTGGTAATCTCATTTTTGACCTTGGAGTAACCTTGGTTCACTCATGCCTCGGGCGTAGAGGATTTAAGTGGATGTTGATTGTGGCCAAGTGGAAGACAGAGGTCTGTGAAAGGTCCGGTGTCAGTTCGGTGTGTCCCATGTTGCTATGATGCACGTGTATCCAGCAGAACTCATAAAGAGAGGCGAATCACAGACACCTTTAAGGACACCAAGTAGCAGAATATTCGTGCCTTTGAAGATAGGAAGTGTTGCCTTCAGAGGTGTAATTCCAGTAGCTCCTTAAGCCTCAACTTCATACACTTCAAAGCATGCCCACAACCTGTTGCCTAAAGCTTTTGGAAATAATTTAGAGACATGATTCTTGTTTATTCTCCAAATTCCAGATCATCGAGCATTTTGTTGCCTTTCTGTCTGGGGAGATACACATTCACCAGAGTGATGACAATACGCACAGAAAATTTGCCAGCCCCCAGAGAAATTCGAACTTCCTCCCTTTTCCCCCACAGGAGTGTCTTGGGGAATGGCGCATACAATAGAACTTTTCATGTCTAGGCCCTGCCCAGGGGATTTCTGTCTAATAAGAACCTTTTCTTCTTCTTTTTTTTTTTTCTTAAGCATACCCATATGGAACAAAGCTCAGGAAGAGGTTGGGGACCGAATGCAGGGAAAGAAAATATAGAAAACCCTGGACCATCTGAGTTTCCCGAGTTTCCTTTGCACCCAAGTGCAGGCAATTATAAATGAAAGGTTCTATTTTCCTGATGTCCCGCCTGTAGTCAACATTCTTGAATAAAATATAATTTCTGCTCTAAAGATACTTTTAAGTGAAGGTGTTACCACACTGATTTGGTGCAGTATAAATGATACCTACCGAGTATCGAGGAAAGTCTCCTCACTTGAATTAGATCTTTTAAATGTAATTGGTTAAGGCAGGGGTAGACAGGACTCTGGACGGTGAGGGCTGGAGGATAAAATAAAGAAGAAAGATGTTCCAGGTAGAGGGAGCTATGTAAGCAGCCACTTGGAAGTAAGGATGTTCTTGGTGATTTGGGGAATTGGTTCCAGTCAATGTAGGTTGCTTATTGGATGGGCATGGGTTGAGGGTAGGGAGCCTGATGATTGAAAATGCTACTGAAGAGGCATATGGAGTCCATATGGTAGAGACCCATGAATGCACAGCTCAGAAGTTTGGGCTTCATCCTTAAGGAGAGTGGGAAGAGGGGAGTGATGGGATGTCATCTGCGTAAAGATAACACGTTGGTCCGTGGTGAGAAGGATGGCTTGCCCTGGGGGGAGAAGGGAGGCATCCCGGCCATCAGGAGGCTGCAGTGACCTGGTGGCGAAGTGGAGGGCAAAGGACACCATGCAGAGGAAGGCAAAGGAGAAAGTAGGATTGTGGACAGAGAAACGAGCACGCCTTGGAGGAAGTAATCCGGTTGTAAATGTTTCGATTTCCGGTGTTTATCTGAACTGAACATCCAGAGGCCAGGAGAAAGATGAGGCCTGATGATAAAGATTCGAGATTCATCTCAGAGGAAGGCAGGTGGTAAAGGCAACAGGAATGAGGGAATGGGCTGGACAAAGGACCACGTTCGTAGCTAAGACTCAGCAGGAACATGGGATGGGGAAGAAGAGATTGAGATAGAGGACCAGGACCAAAGAGGCTGAGGTTGGGCTTCCCCGGTGGCGCAGTGGTTGAGAGTCCGCCTGCCGATGCAGGGGACACGGGTTCGTGCCCCGATCCGGGAGGATCCCACATGCCGCGGAGTGGCTGGGCCCATCAGCCATGGCCGCTGAGCCTGCGCGTCCGGAGCCTGTGCTCTGCAGCACAGTGAGAGGCCCGCGTACCGCGGGGAAAAAAAAAAAAAAGAGGCTGAGGTGTTTAGGATGGGGGGAGAGGGGTGTGGTTTGCAATGTGTCAGAGAGGCCAGGAAGATTGAGGGCTGGGAAGAAAACACCGTCTCTGGCAGTTGGCACTTGAAACGCATGCAGCTGTCAAGAGCCAGATGGATTGGAGGGCAAGACACAGTGGATGTAAGTATAGGCGTATGGGAGCGTGGGAAGGGGAGGTGCCGTGAGCGGGTCACTCTTTAAAGGAAGGAAAGGGGAGAAACAGCTGCTGGAGCAGGAAATAGAGGTAGGTTTAAGGGAATGTGCTTTTAGGATGGAAGGTCTGAGCCTGATTGTAGGTGCAGGGCGGTGAAGGAAGAGGGAGCAGAGGTGTAGGGATGGTGATGCTGAGGGGTGAGGCTGTGCAGGTCCCCTGGGCACAGTGCCTCTCCAGCCGGCCTGCAGTTAGGACATTGGGATCCGCAGCTCTGGCCTCGGGGCTAGTGGTTTAAGCTCCTGGGTGGTTCCAGTGTGCATTCAGACTGTGAATCTCTGCTCTGGGGGATGAGGTGGAAAGGGAACCTTTCATCTGAGAAAGATAGGAAGCCAGGGGGACTCCTGGGTAGAACCTGTGGATAAAACTAGAGGGGGCAGGGAGGGAAATTAAGAGATGCTGCTCCCACTTTTTCCCATTTTCTCAGTGAAGGATGATAGAAAAGTACCGGGGACGGTTGTAGGCCAGGCAGATCCCTTGTGAGGAATGGGAAAAGGTGCTGAGGACACGTGAGGAGGGTTGTCTAGTCACGTCGGGGGCCCAGCTGTGGTCAGGCAGGGTCATTTTATGACTGCATCCATAAACCCCATCCATTCGTGGCAGCTTCTAGCAGAGCAGAGGGAACAGGTGGCTGGCCTAGTGTTAGGGGTTGGCAGCCCAGAGGTCTAGAGGGCACAGGGAAGGATGGATGTGTGTTTCCCATCTGCACTCTCACCCCGTCCACCTGGTGATACACATGTGCTTCAGGAAGGTTCACAAACTTCAGTCTTTTTCTTTCGTGCGAGGGTACAGTTACAAGGTAGCCCTTGTAGAGATGAGACCTGTAACCTTGCCTTTCTTCATAGGATGCTAACCAACTCTGCTAGCTGATCATTGACAT
Source organism: Neophocaena asiaeorientalis asiaeorientalis (assembly GCF_003031525.2). NCBI lineage: Eukaryota > Metazoa > Chordata > Mammalia > Artiodactyla > Phocoenidae > Neophocaena > Neophocaena asiaeorientalis. Next base: position 2,038,047 of record NW_020175837.1, on the reverse strand, counting down.
AGAATGAGTCAAATCAGTACTGACTACGGCCCTGACATAAATTGCTTGCTTTTAGTAGAATTGCTGTCTTGCATGTGTGTGTGTGTGTGTGTGTGTGTGTTTGTGTGAGAGAGAGAGAGAGAGAAAGAAAGAGATCTTATGAATTTCAGGTGAGGTCAGATTTTGGGGAAAACATTAACCAAAGAAAGGCCAATCCTCTATCTTCGGAATCTTGTTGTAATCTGATTTACTGTAAGTTTTAAATATTAATTTTTAAAAAAAACACAGATTGCTTTTCACTTGGGTGTGTATCTAAATCTACTCTGATCTCATATCTTTTTGTATGGAATTTTAAATTCTTTTATAAGGGAAGCATGTTAAAATAGCTGTTGTTTTGGGTTTTGTTCATGCATTGCTTAGCATTTCTTAAAATGAGTGGCTAGGATTTGAATTTGTCTCAACATAGAAGGACGTTGGAGAGATACTTAGAGCTGAGTTTTATACACACACACTCACCTACACACGCTCACTCACTCATCTTCCTTCCCTTCCACAGTTGCTTAAAGGCTTGGAGCCCAGCAGGAGAGAACAGTCAAGGAGCATTGACTAAGGCCCGGTGGGGGAGGAGTAGTGATCTGACCTCATGCTGACGATCTTGGCAGCTAGAGAAGGAAATCTGTGCCCTGAAGGGCCCATCAAGTAGCTGGGTGTGTCAAAACCATGCAGGAGGTGGCAGGTTAGTACCAGCAGAAAACAGCCAAGGACTAGACCAGGAGCACAAAATAGCACTTTCCCCACCAGCTGCCCCTTCTAGAAAGCAGATTATTTTTGAACTTATTTACAAAACAGAAATAGACCCACAGACATAGAAAACAAACATATGGTTACCAAAGGGGAAAGAGGGGGCAGGGATGAATTAGGAGGTTGGGATTGACATATACACACTACTATATATAAAATAGATAAACAACAAGGGCCTACTGTACAGCACAGGAAAATCTACTGCGTATTTTGTAATAACCCATAAGAGAAAAGAATCTGAAAAAGAATATATATGTATGTATAACTGAACACTTTGCTGTACACTGGAAACTAACACAACATTGTAAATCAACTCTACTCCAATAAAAAGAAAGAAAGCAGATTATTTTCCTGGAATCCACTGGTAGGTAAGTGGAGAAGGTCAGCATACAGGGTGCCTGGAAGGAGGAAGCCAGAGAGGTCTGAAGTACAGGTGATGCCCCCGCAAAGCCCCATGGAGACCCCCAACACCCAGGCATCCCTTGCCCTGTGGGAAGACCTGCCCTGTGCACTTGCAGGACCAACTAGGCAATTTCATGGTTTCTACTTCTTTCTTTCTTATATTAATGATGCTGGAGTGACAGCTTTGGGGATTTCAGTGTGGGAACAGATATACATGTGAAGTCCTAGTAGTTGCTTCCTGAAAAATAGCTTCAGAGGAGCAGGGGGCCGAGCCTTCGGCATCTTTGTTTCCTTGAACCAAAATAGGTTCAGTGTTTTGGAATTCAGAAAGCATGACTGTCTTATTAAACCAAAGAAAGAGCTTCTTGTGGACAGCGTGGATGTCTGGGAAGGAGGGCAGGAGTTCAAGAAAGAACCGTTCTGGTTGACGAGCTCCCAGCCTGTGCCTTACACTTCCTCACTGCCGCCACGGCCCGGAGTTCGTGTTGGGTCTTTCAGAGAAATTTACTGTGCTTATGCTGAGATGTCATTCCATTCACCGCAAAACCCAGCCTGGGTGCCAAACACCCATTTTACAGATAAGGAAACTGGGGGGCTGGGAGACTGGTTTTTCCAAGGTCTCCTGGCTGGGCAGAAGCAGGCCTGCCCCGGTCTCCTGCTCTCCTGGCTCTTGGCCTCTTGACCAAGGTGGGATGGGGTGGGGACCGAGGAAGTGGTGGGCTCTTATATTTTTGTGTCTTGAATCAAAGATCAAGAATGGCAAAAAAAAAAAAAAAAGAACGGCAGTATATGAGAAATGATCATTTTCTGTTGGGTAAAGCTTAGTTGCCAACCACTATGAAGTTCTCACTATATATACATGTTGCGTAGATGCCACTGAGTGTGTGTTTTTTCTGTTTTTGAATCAGCGCACAGCATACATGTTTTTCCTCTCTAAAATCTGTGTGCTTTTTTTGCCTTTGGATGGAAAACTGAAACATATGATTCCATCTCAACACAACCAACTGAAAAAAGGACTACTTTGAAGTACAAATGACGGTATCCGAAAATACTTTAAAAGGCACTGAAAACACTCAGTTTAAGGCAGCCATATCGTGTCATTGCTGGTGGCCAAGCTTGGCCAAGCATTGGGTTTTAGAATGAGGAACTTCACCAGTTTCACAGCTGTGGCAACAACAATTTCTCCCTCGCTGATTGAATCTGTCAGTTGCCTAGCCAGTTTTGGCTACTTAATTTTTCATTGCTATTAGTTAATACTGAGATGTTCATTATCTTGTCGTCTTTCAGATCCTAGAACATGTAGACCAGGGGACCCTTCCATCCTGCTGGGAAAGGTTCATGCATTTTAGTGTCTCCTTGTGTCTTCAGACAGGCTCATCTTGAACCAATCCAGATATAAATGTGAGTTTTTTTCCTGAAAAGTCTTGCCTGAAGGAGCTTCTTCTGTTTCATTAGCCCACGGTGCCCAGGAGTTGTGAGAGAGTTAGAAGAAGCCTGGACACCTGTACGACCTCTCTCAATCTGAATGGCCAGACCAGAGCCCAGTATGAGAAGCATTCTTTCAGACACAAGAAGACAGTTCTTGCCAGCTTTATTTTCAGTGTATAGAATTCAACATTCTTAAATTCAATATTTGAATTTAAGTTTAAGTTTGAGTCCCGTCTCCACCAATTACTGTCTGTGTGATTTTTGAGCAATTCAATTGAGCTCTCTGAATTTTAGTTCCAGCATCCATAAAACAGATATAAAAATATATCCCTGGGGCTTCCCTGGTGGCGCAGTGGTTGGGGGTCCGCCTGCCGATGCAGGGGACGCGGGTTCGTGCCCCGGTCCGGGAAGATCCCACATGCCATGGAGCGGCTGGGCCCGGGAGCCATGGCTGCTGAGCCTGCGCGTCCGGAGCCTGTGCTCCGCAACAGGGGAGGCCACAGCGGTGAGAGGCCCGCGTACCGCAAAAAAAAAAAAACCCAAACAACAAATGCCACTAATACTTTTTAACTGGCTAGTGATTTTCATCAGTTTTGCAGGTGAAAAGGTAGGGTTAGTGGAAAGCTGACTTCAAAATCTTTGGGGAGCAAAGCTTCTTGGGACATAGTTGATGTTAAGAGAATTAGAGAGGTTTTCCAATCCATTCCGTTCTCTGCCTCCTATGGGGTCCTCCCTGAAGAGGCAGGAGGATGCTGAAATGATAGCCCATCTGCGGTACAGACCTGGGCCCTGCTGGGGGCTGGGGCGAATCTGCACAGACGGTGCTTATGTTGTGGCCACATGTATCCGCCTCCCTGACCAGCAAATGCCCAGATACCCCTTACGGCCACTGCCCAGGCCGTGTGTCTTCTCCCCCGTCTCCCAGGTCACGTGAGGAGTCAGTGTCCCATCAGGATGAGATGCGGAGCAAGCATACCACGGATAAGATGCTTCAGATGTGAAAACGGGTCACTGGAGTCATACTTCTAATGAGTGGGCTGTATGTCTCAGATTCATTACCATTTTTGTGGCCAGCATTAAAAGGCGTGTGTGAATCCTTCCCCTCCCTTTTTGGTTTTTATCAGAGAGATGTTTTTCTTTTTTTAATGTTCTTTTTAAAAATATTTTTTAAAAGTTGAAGTATAGTTGATATACAACATTTCAGGTATACAACGAAGTGATTCAGTTTATCTGTCTATCCACCCATCTATCTGTCTTTCAGATTCTTTGCCATTATAGGTTATTACAAGATATGGAATATAGTTCCCTGTGCTGTGCAGTAGGTCCTTGTGGTTTACCTATTTTATATACAGCAGTGTGCACCTGTTAATCCCAGACTCCTAATTTATCCCTCCCCCTTCTTTCCCCTTTGGTAACCATAAGTTTGTTTTCTATGTCTGTGAGTCTATTTCTGTTTTGTAAATGCGTTCAGTTGTATCATTTTTTTTAGATTCCACATATATGTGATATCATATGATATTTGTTTCTCTGTCTGGCTTACTTCGCTTAGTATGGTAATCTCTAGTTCCATCCATTTTGCTACAAATGGCATTATTTCATGCTTTTTTATGGCTGAGCAGTATTCCATTGTATATATGTACCACATCTTCTTTATCCTTTCATCTCTTGATGGACACTTAGGTTGCTTCCATGTCTTGGTTGTTGTACATAGTGCTGCTGTGAACTTTGGGGTGCATGTATCTCTTCAAATTAGAGTTTTCGTCTTTTCTGGATATATGCCCGGGAATGGGATTGCAGGATCATATGGTAGCTCTGTTTTTGGTTTTTTAAGCCATCTCCATACTGTTCTCCATAGTGGTTGCACCAATTTACCTTCCCACCAACAGTGTAGGAGGTTTCAGAGAGATATTTTTCTTAATGGTTAAGAGCTCTAGTACACAGGCACCCCTCGCCCACCCAAGGTGCAGGAATCTGTGAACCGTTGCTCCTAGAGATGGCGAAGACTCTTAGGTCTTGAAGTCCATCCTTCCTCGATGTAGATAGACATCTTTTGGTAAGAGCCCAGGAGGTGCCGCCGCCATCACTCCTCAGGAGGGATGAAGCCTTCACAGGGCTGCCCATTCCATTTTCAGAGCATTTTTATTATTAGAATATCCTTCCTTGTGTGGCGCAGAGACCCACCTCCCATCACTTCACCCGCATCTGCGCCCTCCCCTCCCTGCTGCCTTCGAAGGCACTTTAGGTGATGGATTTGGGAAGGGCGAGTGATTCTCTGGCCTCTGCATCCACACGAGTTCGTGCTACTCTTCTCCCACAGATACGTACAAACATACGAAGAATAAGGCGCCGAGGCCTCTGGGGTGTCCGAGTGTTCACTGTCTGTCCGCATGAGCTGGACACGCATCTCAGTGCGAAAGCGCGCAGTATGGCTGAGCAATGCTGCTCCCATTACCACGTGAGATTGGAGCTGGGTCTGGGCAGCCATAGACTCCACAGCTGATCGTGACCGAGAAGAGCATCCCTAGGTATCCTTTCCCACCTGCTGCTAAGCCATAGCTCTGCCACCTTGGACTGCAAATGACTTGAGTATTCATTTTTTTGGCTGAAGGATAGGCCACTGTATTTACCCTTATTACGTTTCTTCTTCACCTCAGCCCATCATCACAGGATAAAACTGATGTCATGTGGCTTCTCCCCTCACAGAGCTCCCCATGTTGCAGCTCCACAAGGCTTAGGTAAAAGGAGGGGGCACACACTCACACCACACACGCACACCACACACAGAGTCTTTCATTCACCTGTCCTCTGATTTTGAATGACAGCCATCACACATAATAACTCACGTCAAATTGCTGTGACTATATGGCAACAAACTGATTGGAATGGAGGAGGAGAAGCCTAGGGGAAGCATGGGGGGTTGTGCCTCGCCTGCCCCACCAGCCTTGCGGCCTGCTGCGGAGACAGTGGGATTGAAGGGCGGGGGGCAGGAGCCGTCTACCCACCTCTGCAGGTGTGTACTGAGGAAAATCAGAGTTCTACTGTGCTTTTGGTGTGCTTTCTGTAAATTTATTAGAACTAGGTACCTGGCCTGGGGCCTGTTATTTACCTTACATCCTAATGTCTGTGTATCAACAATGGAAAATTTTCATCTGCTCCCAAGCAGGCGAGCAGCCTGAAAATCATTTTCAGAAATTTTAGAAATGTTAGTAACCCAACTTTGTGGTGAGCAGCTCAAACCACATCTAACATTTGGATCAAACCGTACGCTTTCAAAGCACAGCCGCCTCTCGCATGTCTCAACTGGCATTTTCTAACCATTCTTCATCTTTGCAGTGTATTCTTTTGTTTTTGGTTATTGAGTGATTGCTTTATAGATGCCATTTGTTATCTATCATCATAGGAAATTTAGGGGGAAAACACTTTGTCATTCTGTTTGGCAGTGAGATTGTCCCCAGTCTTTTCCTAAGTTTTTTTTTTTAAAAGAAACTTTTTGAAAGAGGTTTGAGGATTGGAAGCTATGCAGTTTCGATACCATAGATCGTGCTTCATCTGACTGTTTCTAAACTATAATGGTCTAACGTTTCCTGTGCAGGAGAATGAATCTGTGTCCATGGTGTGTGTGTGTGAGCACCTGCACGTGTGACTCTCAAGGTATCAAAGTTAGATCCTAGAAGGATGTACTGATTTTTAAGGATTTAGATATCAGATCAGTCCCTTGAGGGGAGTTCTGCAGCCTTTATCATCTTGAAAGACACCACAGCCATTTGCCTAGAAGGCCTTGGTTCCAGATCTTGCCAAACCTCCATGCGATGAGGTAGAGGACCTTTGGAGAACAAAGAAAACTTGTCTTGGCCTGTGAGTGCGGTAATGCAGTCCTCCCACATCCCCCAGGTTCAGCACCCCCGGGATCGGCTCCAGCACTGAGGCAGCTCCTGGGATGGGTACCGGAGTTGGAAAAAATCCCACCCCGTGGGCTTGGTCCTGTCCTGTGCCCGCCCGCTCACCTCCAGTGCTTCAGCCTCCCTCCCTGCCCCCACCCTGTGCTCCCTATCACATTTCCCTTTCTTTTTTCTTCAAAGAACGTAGCTCCGTGAAGTTAGTTATTTTAATTTTTATATATCTGCGTGTTTACTGTCTGTCTCCGCACCAGGATCTGAGAACCAGCAGCGCCCTTGGTCTTCTCTACATGGACCAGTGGCCAGCACAGGATGGGGACTCAATAGATTCGTGTTGAATGAATGAGTGGGTCTAAAAATGACCTTAAACCACAGCTGGAGGGATCTAGAATTTTCACTCCTTTTACAGGACACAGTTCTACAGATGATCGATCTTCAGGTTTTGGTGGGTTCTGTTGAATTTGCCGATCAGATGTGTGTGCCGTATGTTTTGGACAGCTACACCTGTAGTTACCAAAATCGCTCTACTTTGCTCCCAATTCGGGTCTATCTGTACCATCTTCGACTGGTTTCCATGGAAATAGCAGTGTAGGCTTCATAAAGATTATGTGGAACCTTCCAGAAACATGGAAGGAATCTTCAGGGGTCCTCACAGGTGCTGTAACACCCGGTCTAAACATAGCGTTTTAGTCCAGAATACGAAGGCAGGTGCTAACTTTCGGGGCTGAGGTGGGGAAGTCTGAGATGGCCATCAGGCCTACGAGTGGTGTCCTCTTGCTGATGGGATCACTGACGTGGTCCATCTTGATGTGAGCAGAAGCCAGCACCCTTCCCTGTATACTCAGCAGGGCTCTCAGCTCTAGTAGCAGGATGTTTGGTTTTGCTTTGAAGTTGTATAATGAAGAGTGACTTCGTGGGTACCTGAACATACAGCTTCAGGGCTGTCCAGTGGTCAGATACCTCTGTTCTCTAGCAAGTAACTTTGGTTATCTAGTGAGTCAGAGGATTACAGTAGGAAAAGGGCTTCCAACGCAAGATCCCTGCATTCTCTAGAAAGTGGCCGTCGTTTTAGGGCTTTAGCTCAGCTGGGGAATCTTCCTTACTTGGCCTCACCTTGCTTTGGTGTCTGAGGTGCAGTGTCTTGATTGGTATTGGTAAATTAGAGAAAGCCTACAATGGAGTAATTATTTTACATAATTACTCATTTGGCTGCATAGACATTGGATAGCTGCTGATGGGTTGTGAAGACGTGATCTTTCTAGGGATCCCAGGAAAGGTCAACTAAATTTTATGACATTGAGAGGGATACATGTATGAGGAGAGCTGTAGCGGGAAATGGTAGGTTATATAGGCAGAGAAACTTGGATGTGCGTCTCGGTTCTGCCCTTAGTGGCAGGGGCTAGTAAGGCCCAGGGAAAGGTACTTTCTAGGCCTCAGTTTCCTTATTTGTAAAACGGGGATAATAATACTTTTTGAGGCTACTGTCAGTAGTAATAGAATGGTACCCATCAAGGACCTGCAGGATTGTCAATTTCATGTTCAATTCTCTGGTGCTGGAAACTTTCACTCTCTGGCTTCTTTCCCATTTTTTTTTTTTTTTTTTGCGGTACGCAGGCGCCTCTCTGCTGTGGCCTCTCCCGTTGCGGAGCACAGGCTCCGGACGCGCAGGCTCAGCGGCCATGGCTCACGGGCGCAGCCGCTCGGCATGTGGGATCTTCCCGGACCGGGGCACGAACCCGTGTCCCCTGCATCGGCAGACGGACTCTCAACCACTGCGCCACCAGGGAAGCCCCTTTCTTTCCCATTTTGTTCCAGAAAAAAACACGTTGCCCACCAATATTAAACTTGATTTCTTTCTTTTTCTTCTTTTCTCCTCTTTCCCTTTTTCCTCCCTTGATGAGAAAGTTACAGGATTCTCTAGCATCTCAAATGAGACATGAAGACACCTAGAAGATGATCTCTTATCAAGTTTACCAACAGAGTTTTTAGAGAAAAATGGGAATCTTCATTCCAGAAACAATAGTTTTCATCAGGTTCATAAGTCGAAGCTAAGAGGAAATTGTAGCAGTAATTTGGAATGACAAAAGTGGTGACCTCTTTAAAATTTATGTAAATCAAATCTTTAATGCTTTTAAAAGTAAATACTGGCCAGTGCTTTTGTGTAATATACTTTTTGGTTGTTGTCCCATTTAAACACAGATTTTTAAAAGGTCTTTTTTGGGAAGTACATCTTCTGTCATTATTTGTTAATCAAGACTCCTTTGTAAGAAGATAAAATATTTAGTCCCTCCTATGTCTGCCCTCCCCTCCACATTTTCCAAAGCTCTTATTTAACCCTGGTGAGAATTGTTAGTTAAATTGGAAGTGCTGACCCACAGTTATATTTCTTCACCACTTTTTTGCTAAGAGAGATTTACAGTGTATCTTATCAATACATTTAGATGTAGGTCCCTTTAAAACATATTTCCCTTATTTTTTTAGGACAAGGAAAATATCTTTAATCCTAACTAATTGAATGGAGTCAGCATTGTTTTCTGGAGCAACTTGGAAACCTTAATTAATCAATTATTATTAATATCCATGCTGTCTTATATTAGCTAGGCTGGGAGGCCGTTTTTGCTTTTTGAACCATTAATTTTTGTGTTTAACTTTGTTTAGCTTACTAGAGACATTCCACCTGGACAACCTGGCAACAGATGATGTTTGAAAAGTGATCAAAATGGAAATAAATTCAATTATAGTATTGTAGCTAGAGCCAAGATACATGGAAAATGACATAGTATGTCTGTTGACTTGGCTCCTGGGTCCTGGAGGAGGAAGACAGCACACCAGATTTATTAAATCTACTCATCCATCCATCCATCCATCCATCCATCCATCCATCCATTTGTTCAGTAAATACTTTTCAGAAACCTCCTCTGTCCCAAACACTGTGCTAAGTACTGAGGGGTGAATTAAACAGAAATGATTTCTGCCCTCAGGAAATGTCTAGTTTGTATACTAATTAATTAAGTTAATTGCTTTCATAATGCAGACTGCAGGGGCACTGGCGCTATTAGGACTGCAGTTGGGTATCAGGGAAGACTTCCTGGAAGAAGGCACATTCAAGCGGAAACCTATAAAGTTAAAAAAAAAAAACTGGATGAAAGCAAAATAAGAATGGCTGAGGAGGTACAGAGGGAAGTTATGGTCCAGACAAAGGGGTTGTAGGTGAGAATTCTCAGAGGTGCAAGGGATCCTTGTGTATTCAGGCAGCTAAAATAACCTTAATGGAACTGGGGACTGGACAGGGAGGTGGTGAGTATTGATAGACGGGGTAAATAAATAGAGTCCTGGTGATGCAGGTCCAGGAGGTCTTTTGTGGATTTTATCTTAAGGGCAGAGAACAAAGGGTTTAAGTTTGGAAGATAGGATTATATTGGGGTTATATCAGTGTATCTGTCGTGTATATAGTAGTAGGTTAAGAGGGCAGCACAGAAGATAGGAAGACCTGTTGGAAGCTACTGCTTTAACTCACATGCAAACTGGTGGTGGCTTAGAATGGATTGGTGGCGGTGGGGATGAGAGAAGTGGAATGCATCAGAGACATAGATTTGGGAGGGTTTAATAGGACTGTGGAAGTGAAGGAGGGAGGGTCAAGGATGCTACCCAGTGCTCTAGCTTGGGCTCCTTGTGGAGATGGTGTACCATTCACTGAGACAGGAATGGGAGCAGGCTGGGAGGACTATGACGGCCTCAATTTTTCAGGTTAAGTTTGAGGGCATCTAAGTGTTTGGCACATTAGAAAAGAGGCCTGGGTTGGAAATGCTGATGGTCGTTGAGAAAGCATGAGCTCACAGAAGCAGAACAAGAAGAGATGAAAGTGGGCCTGAACCCCGTGGGAGAGCAGCGCCTGACACCCAGATAGAGGAAGAAATGCTGTCTTTCCAGAGGCACTTTCCTAAATGAGAATGGGATGGATCTTCTGAGAATGTAAACCATGAAGTTGGGGCCTATCCTTTCTAATTGTAAATATTTATGAGTCTTGTTTCCTTTTCTTAATTCTGTCCTAAGTTTGTTATCCTCCGTTTGATGTTGTACAGGCAAAAATGTGCCTATGATGAGGTTGATCGTTATTGGAACAAATAGAGTGGGTGTCAGATGGAAGGCTTTTCTAAAAGCGATTTGCTGTACAGAACTGCTAGTGGCTGGGACTAGGGCAAGGGACTGTCCTTTATGCATTTTTAAAACATAAAAATCGATATTATTGTCATGGGTAAAAAAGTAAAAAATACCCGCAGGAAAGACTTAAGTTATTTGCTATGTTTGTATTTCTGGAGAGGGAGGGAAAAGAATAAGCCTTGGGATTTCCCTGGTGGCGCAGTGGTTAAGAATCCGCCTGCAGGGGACATGGGTTCGAGCCCTGGTCCCGGAAGATCCCACATGCCTCGGAGCACCTAAGCCCGTGCGCCACAACTACTGAGCCCACGAGCCACAACTACTGAAGCCTGTACGCCCTACACCTTGTGCTCCACAGCAAGAGAAGCCACCGCAATGAGAAGCCCGTGCACCGCAACGAAGACCCAACACAGCCAAAAGAAAGAAAGAAAGAACATAAACATTAAAAAAAAAAAAAGAAGTCGTCTTTCAGGGGCAGAGGATGGGAGGCTTTGGCTCTATCTGTTTTATTTCCTTCAAATTATCTGATGCAAATATGAGCACCTGTTAGCATTGCTTAACATTTGAGTTGTAGGTGACATGAATAACTACCTCATCATTTTTAGTCCTTTTCTGTACCTTTGGAATATTTCATAATTTAAAAAAAAGAAACAGAAGTACGGTGGGATGTTGTATGCGCTGACTGCCTGTTGAGTTTGTTTAGCTCAAAGAATCCAAGGAAACCAGACTAACAACGAGCAATAAATAAATAATAAATAAATGTTTAAAAATTAAAAAAACACATTAAAAGCAATGGGAGTGTCCAGCCATGCAAACACATTTCTGTGTTCAGAAACCTGGCCTTTGGTGGACATAGATGTTCAGATAGTTCTACATAAAAGTTTCAAAACTTTTGTTTCAGAAACAAAACCAAACATCCATGCTGCTTGTTGCACATGGAGACGAAGCCCCACCGAGAGCAAATTCATCCTAGAAGGAGGTCTTTGCTTTTCGCTTACCTTTTGCTACCAGTAGAATTCCGGAGTAATTGGATTCAGGAG
>NW_020175837.1:1980082-2026280 GCF_003031525.2 Neophocaena asiaeorientalis asiaeorientalis | reverse complement strand
TTTTTTCTTGGAGCTCTTGATCAAAGCTGTTTCCATCCAAGTGAAGGCAGGATGGCGCTCAGGAGACGGGGTGCTCTCAGGCTGGGGGCGTGGGGTGGGCAGCGCTTTCAGTCCAGGAGATAGAAGCTTCCTCCAGGGATTTTTAAAAAGCCCTTTTGAATGGGCTCATTGTTTATAAGAACAGCTCCTTAATGGAAAAACAAAAAAGGCAAGAGGGTCTGGAGCACGCTCTCTGCTTTCCTGTGCCGGTCTCATTGTTTATTTGATTTATCAAGTCTCCAGTAGTTGCTCTGCTCTGTGACCTTCCTTGAGCTATTTCTCTAGAGTATCCATTTACTTTATTTAGAAACATAATATTTAAAAAAGCTGGAGCTGAGTCAAAAAATCATCACCTATTTGATGTGGCTGGTCCCCTGTCTTTTGAAACTTTAAACTTGCCCTGAGGCTTACAGTCTCTGCATCAACAATGTTTCTGGGTCCTGGCTTCTGCTCCCAGAGCCAACTGATCGGAACCGTGGTCCTCAAAGAGCTAGGAAGTGGCGCAGCAGCTCTGCCCACCCCTATAGGCCGGCTTACACACACCTAGAGGGCACAGTGCCAGAGAAGTTGGTGCAAAGGTACCAGCTGAAGGTGATGCTTGGATGATGGGGGAAACCTGGTGGACGATGTGGCCCTGAAGTGGGACAGCAAGCATGGGCTGGTTCTGTGAAGAGATGTCAGGGAATACAGAATTCATATTGGGCATCCCTTTTTTTTTTTTTTTAATTTTATTGAAGTATAGCTGATTGACAGTCCTTTCCTTTTTTAATACAGCTTTCGAATTCTTCCTGAGCTCCGCTTCTTCAGATTAAACATTCTGAACCTCTGCTACCTTTTAAAGAAGTTTTCTTAAGATAATTTTTCAGTTATTTTTTTTAACATTTGTTCTCCCACCTTCTTGCTCTTTTTTTTTAACTTTTAATGATAAAGGTTCTAACTATAAAGAAAGTTTGAAGACCAAAGAGTAGATATCAAATATCGTTTCATCAGCTGAACACATTAGCTGTTTTAAATTTTAGCATATTTTCTTATGAGTCTTTACCTGTCTGTCGTTATTAGGTTTTGTGGGTTCTTTTGTACTTTCTTTATCTTTCTTAAAAGGGGCCACCAAAGGTGTCCGTAGAACTCCATTAGGAAATTGCTTGTGCGAACAAGGAACTGTATGGACACAAGCCTGGAGATGACAAAGACTAGCATCTTAAAGGAGAATTTAATCCCCGTTATTAAAATTTCTTGGCTGGATATTCACTTCTTTTTCCTCTAGAGGAACTTTAGAATCACATTATTAAATTCTGCCTCCCACCAAGGAAAGCACGTCAACAAAAGTAATATTTTCTTTGTAGAATGTGATTGGAATTACATTAAATCTATTTATTATTTGGGGGCTAATTGACATTTTTATAAAGTACAATTTACCTGTTGTGAAATATGGTGTGTCTCTGTTCAAAAAGGGTCTTCTTGGTGATTGTCAGAAGGTTTTTAATTTTTTTAACATCTTCATATGGGTTGCATGCATTTCTTGCTCTGTTTATTCTTGACATTTTTGCTTGAGGTAGGAGTGTGCCCTTCAGTCTATTTATTTATTTGACATCCTTAAATTTTTGTGTGTGTGTGTGTGTGTACGCGGGCCTCTCACTGTTGTGGCCTCTCCCGCTGCGGAGCACAGGCTCCGGACGCGCAGGCTTAGCGGCCATGGCTCACGGGCCCAGCCGCTCTGCGGCATGTGGGATCTTCCCCGACCGGGGCACGAACCCGTGTCCCCTGCATTGGCAGGCGGACTCTCAACCACTGCGCCACCAGGGAAGCCCCTTAACATTTTTTTAATTGAATGAAAGAGTCTTTAAATTCTGTCGCGCTTTACAATTATCAAAAGTTTCACAGCCCTTCAGTTTAACTGGGAGGCAGAGGTGAGATGGAGTGGAAGTGAGGCCTTTTTATTCACTGGCCCGGTCTCATATTGGCTCTGTCATGCGCTACCGTGTGACCTGGGTAGGATATGGAATGCTTCTGAGTCTCGGCTTTCTCACCTATCCAATGTGGATCATAATGGTGTCTACTTCTTAGGGTTGTAGTGAAAATTCAATGAGCTAATAGATGTTAAGGACTTAACACCATTTCTGGCAGTTCATACGTGTTCAAAAAATATCTATTTCTATTAGCTAGTAATTGCTGGTAAATAGGAAAGCTGTTGACTTCTACATATTTATTTTCAATTGTATGGCTACACTAAATGTCTTATTTGCTCTAATAGTTTTTCTGTTACGTCTTCTTGGCTTTCTCGGTTAGACTATAATACTGTGTGCCAATAATAATATTTTTCTTTGCTTTTCAATTGCTGTGTACTTGATTTCTGTTTTATATCACATTGAACTGCCTTCAACTTCCTGGATAATAGAGATTAATAGTGATGATAACCATCTTGGCTGTTAACTTTAATATTATTCCTATGTTTTTTTTATCATGCAAAGGAAATATCTTTCTGGTTTGGGTTTGGTACTTTTTTTTTTTAAATCAAGAATGAGCGTTGAATTTTATCACATACCTTTTCAGCATCTTTTGCTTTTATGATACATGATTATTCTCCCTTGACCTATTGATGATCTTTATATATTTTCTCATAATATTTCTTCTTTTTTAAAATTCAGTTTATTTAAACTTAAAAAAAAAAATTCACCCATTTCTCCCATCCGCCTCCACCCTCTGCCTGTGGCAACAACTGATCTGTTCTCTGTATCTATGAGCTTGTTGGTTCTTTTAAATTAAGTTTTTCTTAGACTCCATGTATAAGGGAGATCAAGCAGTATTTGACTTTCTCTGTCTGACTTACTTCACTTAGCATAATGTCCTCGAGGTCCAACCATGTTATCGCATATGGCAAGATTTCATACTTTTCATAATTTTTTAAGGCCAAATAATATTCCATTGTATATATGTAACACATCTTCTTTATCCATTCATCTGTCAATGGACACTTAGGTTGTTTCCATATCTTGGCTATTGCAAATAATGCTGCAGTGAATACAGGGGTGCATATATCTTTTTCACTTAGTGTTTTTTGTTTCCTTTGGATAACTACCCAGAAGTGGAATTGCTGGATCATATGGAGTTCTATTTTTAATTTTTTCGAGGAACCTCCATACTGTTTTCCACAGTGGCTGTACCAATTTACATTCCCACCAGCAGTGTACAAGGGTTTCCTTTTCTTCACATCCTCACCAACACTTGTTATTTTTTTGTCTTTTTGGTAATAGCCATTCTAATAGGCATGGGGTGATATTTTGTTGTGGTTTTGATTCATATTTCCATGATGATTTTTTTAAAAGATTTTTTTGATGTGGACCATTTTAAAAGTCTTTATTGAGTTTGTCACAATATTGCTTCTGTTTTATGTTTTGGTTTTTTGGCCCCAAGGCATGTGGGATCTTAGCTCCCCAATCAGGGATCAAACCAGCACCCCCTGCATTGGAAGACAAAGTCTTAACCACGGGACCGCCAGGAAAGTCCCTCCCTGATGATTGACTATGTTGAGCATCTTTTCATGAGCCTGTTGGCCATTTGTATGTCTTATTGGGAAAAATGTCTATTCAGGTGTTCTGCCCGCCTTTTAATTGGCTTGTTTGGTTTTTTGCTATTGAGTTGTATGAGTTCTTCATATAGTTTGGATATTAGCCCTTTATCATATATGATTTGCAAATATTTTCTCCCATTGAGGATGTTGCCTTTTCATCTTGGTGATGGCTGCCTTTGCTGTGCAAAAGCTTTTTAGTTTGATGCAGTCCTACTTGTTTATTTTTGCTTTTGTTGCTTTTGCTTTTGGAGTTACATTAAAAAATTATCATGAAGATCTGTGTCAAGATGTTCAAGTGTCTAATCCATTTTGAGTTAATTTTTGTGTATGGTATAAGATGGTCCAGTTTCAGTCTTTTGCATGTGGCTGTCCAGTTTTCCCTATACCATTTATTGAAGAGACTGTCCTTTCCCCATTGTGTATTCTTGGCTCCTTTGTTGTAAATTAATTGGCCGTGTATGCATAGGTTTATTTCTGGGCTTTCTTTTCTGTTCTATTGATCTATGTGTCTGTTTTTATGCCACTACCCTAACTGTTTTAAACACTATAGCTTTTGAATATAGTTTGAAATCAGGGTGCATGATGCCTCCAGCTTTGTTCTTTTTTCCTCAAGATTGCTTTGGCTATTCTGGGTTCTTTATGATTCCATACAAATGTTAGGATTGTCTGTTTATTTCTGTGAAAAATACCATTGGAATTTTGATAGGAATTGCGTTGAATCTGTATATTGCTTTGGGTAGTATGGGCATTTTAACAATATCAGTTCTTCCAATTCATGAGCACAGAATACCTTTCCATTTATTTGTGTTGTCTTCAATTTCTTTCATTAATGTCTTGTAGTCTTCAATATATTTCATAATATTTCTAAAATCATGTTTCCTGGTATAAAATCTGTTTGATTCTAGACTTTTGATGTGACTTGATATGCTAATATTGTATTTAGAAAGTTAGTAGTTTTGTCTATAAATAGTTTTAATTCTTAGGTTTTCTTTCTTTTTTTTGTCCTCACAATATTAGATTTTGGCATTTGGATTGCATTAATTTTTGAAATGAATTAGAACTTTTCCCGAAAATGTTTTCATCTAGAAAATTTTTTCTAATGTGAAATCATCTGTCCTTTGGAAGTTTGAATAAACTCACACATAAAACTATTCATTGGAAATAATTTTTTTTTTTTGTGGTACGCGGGCCTCTCATTGTTGTGGCCTCTCCCGTTGCGGAGCACAGGCTCCGGACGCGCAGGCTCAGCGGCCATGGCTCACGGGCCTAGCCACTCCGCGGCATGTGGGATCTTCCTGGACTGGGGCACGAAGCCGTGTCCCCTGCATCGGCAGGCGGACTCTCAACCACAGCGCCACCAGGGAAGCCCGGAAATAATTTTAAATGACTTTTCAGATTCTTCCATTATTATTGGATCTTTTATATTTTCCATCAATTTTGGTCACTTAGATTTAATCAAGATTCTAAAATTTAATTGCATAGAATTTTTGTAGCTTCATTTTAAAAGGCAGCTCTTCCTTATCTATGTTTATATCTCCTTCTCAAGTTGTGCTTGTATTTTCTATCTTTGAGTCTTATGTAGACTCGCCAGAGGTAGTTTATTGCGCCCCTTCTCTACAAACAACCTGCTTTGGACTGTATTTATAAATTCTAATAATTTTCAGTTTGATACTTCATAATTTTTGCATTATTATCATGATTCCTGCTTTTTTTTCAAATTCTAAAAATTTAGTGTGTGATTCCATATATTGGGTTTTATAATAGTAAGACAGTATTCATGACACCAGTTTTGTTACTGCATGAGATGACTGTTGGTAATATTATTTGCAAATGTAAATATGTATTTTATTTTCCCTATAGATTTGTGAGGCATGAAATTGTGTGTGTGTCTGCACACATGTGTATCACATGGGTATGAATGTTCATTATAGGATATATACCCGAATCTATCAAGATGTAAGATAATATGGTATTATAGCTTTCAAAAAGACTTCAAAGGTAGGTTGATTTTAGACTTTTGGTTCTTACAGTCCAAGAAAGGAAATGGTTTATTCTGTTGGTACCAGTAAGCAGGGAGGAATGCAGACTCTTGCCATTCTTGGTAATTTACTCCAGGACTCTGTAAGATTTTGGTAAGAATATTATCACTTCTGTGTCATCAGGTTTTACTTGCTATTTTTTAACCTATTTCCTCTTCTTTATCCTTCAAAGCCATTGGAGTACGAAGTGGGTGTTCTTAGTGATATTTTATATGCTTGACGATATGTATTAGATTATCTCCTATGTTTAATTTTCTCCACCAATCTTTTTATCCATTTTTGGCTGATTGCAGCTTCTCCTGATTGCCTTTTATAAATGGAGAATAGAGGGACTTCCCTGGCAGTCCAGTGGTTAAGACTCTGTGCTCCCAATGCAGGGGATGCGGGTTCGATCCCTGGTCGGGGAAGTAAGATTCCGCATGCCATGCGGCACGGACAAAAGAAAAAAATTTAAAAAAAAAAAGGAGAATAGAAATAAACCTTTATTTTTTAATTTTTTTCAGATGTTGGGGTAGGAGTTTATTAATTAATTAATTTTTGCGGTGTTGGGTCTTCGTTTCTGTGCGAGGGCTTTCTCTAGTTGTGGCAAGCGGGGACCACTCTTCATCGCGGTGCGCGGGCCTCTCACTATCGCGGCCTCTCTCGTTGCAGAGCACAGGCTCCAGATACGCAGGCTCAGTAGTTGTGGCTCACGGGCCTAGCTGCTCCGCGGCATGCGGGATCCTCCCAGATCAGGGCTCGAACCCGTGTCCCCTGGATTAGCAGGCAGACTCTCAACCACTGCACCACCAGGGAAGCCCCGTAAACCTTTATTTTTATGAGTTTGATTAACACTTAGGACAGGAACTCTGAAATGTCCACTGTTGATTAGATCGTTCACATTAGTGGGTTTATGTCTATTTCTATCTTTTTCGGACAGTTTGACTTTCTATACCATCTACATGGCTTGAATGAATGTTTAGGATTTCTGTACATTGCATGTTCTCTCTTGGTTGATGGTCATTCTGTTTTAAGTTTGTCGTTCCTTCCAACAATTACACTGGTGGGTTGCACCAAAATTTATTTGATCAATCCTTTACTGTTGCTTACAGAGTCAGCTTTTTAGTTCTCTTTTTACTGTTAGAAATAACAGTGCTGTGGAGGCTATCCTTGTAGCTAATTTTTTAGCTCTGATTATTTGTATAAATTTCTTAAAGTAGAATTGCTGGATCAAAGAATAATCACATTTTGAGGCTCTGATACATATTCAAAAAGCCTAAACCAGCTTCCCCTTTCACCAGCCATGTGTGTACTGATATTTTTAATCTTTTTACATTGCAAGAGATGAAATGATAGAGACCTTTCTAAGTAGTTTTCTCAGGCTGCCGTAACAAATTACCATGAACTAGGTGGTTTAAAACAGCAGAAGTCTGTCATACGGAGTGAAGTCAGAAAGAGAAAAAGAAATATACCGTATGCCAACGCATATATATGGAATCTAAAAAAAAAAAAATGGTACTGATAAACCTAGTGGCAGGCCAGTAATAAAGACGTAGACATAGAGAATGTCTTGACTTGAGGGCATGGAGAGTGGGGGGAGAAGCTGGGGTGAAGTGAGAGTAGCAGGGACATATATACACTACCAAATGTAAAATAGCTAGCTAGTGGGAAGCAGCCGCATAGCACAGGGAGATCAGCTCGGTGCTTTGTGACCACCTAGAGGGGTGGGATGGGTAGGGTGGGAGGGAGGCTTAAGAGGGAGGGGATATGGGGACATGTGTATGCATATGGCTGATTCATTTTGTTATACAATGGAAATTAACACAGTACTGTGAAGCAATTATACTCCAGTAAAGATCTATTAAAAATAAATAAATAAATAACCCAATATGTGTTTATAAAAAAACCCAAAAAACAGAAACTTATTCTCTGAGTTCTGGAGGCCAGAAGTCTGAAATCAAGGTGTGGACGGGGCCATGCTCCCTCTGAGGGCTCTGGGGAGGAATCTTGCGTTGCTTCTTCCAAATGCTGGTGGGTGCTGACCGTCCTTGGCTTGTAGACGCATCACTCCAAACAACCTCCATCTTCACGTGGTGTTCTTCTGCCGTTCTCTCTCTCTCTGTGTGTCTGTGTGACTGCTGGTCTTCTTCTAAGGACACCACTTGGATTTCGGGCCCACCCTAATCCATCATGACCTCATCTAGCATAGCTAATTACATCTGCAGTGACCCTGTTTGCGGATAAGGTCACATTCTGAAGTTCCCCATGGATGTGAATTTGGGAGGGGACGCTATTCAATCCAGAACAGTTGCCTTTATTTTTTTTTGGTATTCAGTTAAAAGAAAGGAATGGAAATCTGATTAGAAAAGTAAAATCTTACCCAGCAACCATAGGAATGATTGATTCCAGAACAGTTCCCTTTATCTTATGTTGGTATCATCTTCAGGGATAAACTGGATAAGCTTGTTCTTGATGTCTTCTTCCTTATTAATATGGATGTTAAATAGCTATATCCTACATGCCAAACTTCTCTATAATATTTTTAAAAATAAAATATATTGTGTGTTTACTTAGGAGGCAAATAGCTTTCCTTATAGTTTTATTGCTAACCTTTTTTTTTTTTCTTTGCGGTACGCGGGCCTCTCACTGTTGTGGCCTCTCCCATTGCGGAGCACAGGCTCCGGACACGCAGGCTCAGCAGCCATGGCTCACGGGCCCAGCCGCTCCGTGGCATGTGGGATCCTCCCGGACCGGGGCACGAACCCGCATCCCCTGCATCGGCAGGCGGACTCTCAACCACTGCGCCATCAGGGAAGCCCTGTTGCTAACCTTTAATGCTACTTAGTCATTTTTATTCTAGACAGCCCAAAACATTTAAAAGCTCTCTTTAGTGCAGGGGTCCCTGACCCCCGGGCCGTGGACTGCTATCGGTCTGCAGACTGTTAGGAACCGGGCGGCACAGCAGGAGGTGAGTGGAGGGTAAGTAAAGCTTCATCTGCTGCTCCCCATCATTTCCCCATCGCTCCCCATCGCTCCCCATCGCTCCCCCATCACTTCCCCATCCCTCCCCATCGCTCCCCCATCACTTCCTCCCCATCGCTCCCCATCACTCCCCCATCACTCCCCATCGCTCTCCCATCACTCCCCATCGCTCCCCATAACTCCCCATCACTCCCCCATCACTTCCCATTGCTCCGCACTGCTGGTATTGCTGCTTGAACCATTACCCCTCCAACCCCCACCCCCCTGCCGTCCGTGGAAAAATTGTCTTCCAGGAAACGGGTCCCTGGTGCCAAAAAGGTTGGGGACCGCTGCTTTAGGGAATTCCCTGGCGGTCCAGTGGGTAAGATATGGCACAGCACTGCCGTGGGTCTGGCTTCAGTCCCCGGTGAGGGAACTAAGATCCCACAAGCCACAAGGCTTGGCCGTAAATAATAAGTAAATAAATAAATAAAAGCTCTCTTTATCTATCCTTTTACTTAATCCTAAAATACAGAACTCATGGAAGGGAGATGTAGTGGATTTTAAAAGCTGATATGATGTAGAGCCAGAAGTCAAGTCTGTTTGAACTAACTGAAAATTGAGGTGTTTACATTTAGGATAAGTTATTTTTTTATTGAGGTATAGTTGCTGTACAATATTTTATAAGTTACAGGTATGCAATCTAGTGATTCACAATTTTTAAGGTCCATTTATAGTTATTAAAAATATTGGCTATATTTCCCCTGTTGTATCATGTATCCTTGTAGCCTTTTTCATACCTCATAGTTTGTACCTCTTTGTAGGATATGTTATTTTTAAAGATGGTGTTGTCTAGGCTCACTAAGCCACCTGGATTCATTTGTTGTGAATGTCGTGGGCCTTCCAGTGGCTACACAGGATGGAGGACTTCAATTTCATGTTCCGTAGCATGGTCACGTGGACGGGCCAGAGGTGGGGTCCCCGAGTCGGGTGGTCCTCATCCCACTGCAGTTTTCTCTGTGTGGTCGTGTGGTTTCCCAGCTTTCGCTCTTCTGGGCCTTCTTTTTGCATGTGGCGTTGCCTTAAAAATGGCAGAGGATATATAAGTTCCCTTTTCCAGTAAAGTCGAGAGCTTCCTTGTCTTTTCTGTAAATCTGCACTGCTGTGCTGGTCCCGGGGGATGCTGACCAAAATGGAGAGGGCAGGTTTTAAGAAATTCAAACGTCGGGTGAAATAGAATACGTAAAAATTCTGTTATAATACCGTGCAACGGATATTATGGTTGAGAGGTTTTAACAGTGCTATGGAGAGACAGAAGAGCGAGGAATCACTTATTTCATTGAAGTGGGTCTTCAGGGGAAGCTGATGAGAGGAGATAAGGTCTGACTGTTTTTTTTGTTTGTTTGTTTCAAATTCTGGCTTCTGCAGTATCAAACAGTGGTTTGTAAGGATGCTACTTGGTTCTGATGTGCCGAGTCCCATTTTAAGGCGGAATTTCATACCTGGGATCGCTGATGACCTTAGGCTTGTATGATCATTTGCTTAATGTATGGTGACAGTGAGGCTAAACTCTCAGTCTCTGCTCCCATCAGGCCCCGTCTACACTCGTCGCCAGCCAGCTATTTTGAAATCTTATATGTGGAACCTAAAAAAATGATACGAAAGATCCAGGCACTGGTGCATCCTGACAGCAGGGATAGGTCAGGACCCTAGGGTCTGCGAGGCTGTGTCTGTATAGACGGTCAACCAAGAAAGCAAGTCCTGTGTTTTGTTTTATAATCACCGTTCTTCGTCCTTGACTAGTAGTATAGTCCCCGGAGAGGAGGACTGTTGCAAGCTGGAGAGGACCACTGGTGGGGCTAGAGGGTCATGCACATGTGCCCCGGAGCAGCACATCTGTACAGCATCGGATTGCGCAAGGGAAGCTGAAGCACATCTGGGCGCTTCCAAATTGCACGCAGAAAGCATTTGGATATTTGTACTTCCTTAGCGCTGCAGACAGAAGCTAAAGCTCCTCTGTAGCATCTGAGAACTGCACCCAAAACATCCCTGAGCATCTTGCCATCATTATTAAAAAAATATGGCTTGGAGTGTGGGATCCAAACTGCCACTTGAAAGGCTTCCGAGCATATTTTTGAATCCTCTCGGAATGGATGCTGGAAAAGGAAGCAGGGGAGCATGAAGGAGTGATGGGGAATAAGAAAGCAGCCGGGGTTTGGGGGGAAGCCGCTTTTTAGATGACTTCCCATGAGTCTGAGAAAATAATACGTGGCTGAGTTACAGAAAGAATACCACTTGTAGATTTTTTCCTTTTTTTTCCACCTTTTTCTTGAAATATAATTGCCATGTAACATGATATTAGTTTCAGGTGTACAACATAATGGTTCAATATATGTATATACTGCAAAGTGATCACCACAGTTAGGTCTAGTTAACATCCATCACCACATACAGTTACATATTTTTTTCTTGTGGTGAGAACTTTTAAGATCTGCTCTCCCAGCAACTTTCAAATATACAATACAGAATTATTAACTGTAGTCACTATGCTGTACATGCAAGGTTAAATTTTTCAACAGCTTTATTGAGATAACTCACACACATACCGTCCACCAATTTGTTGAAGTTCGCAATTCAGTAGCTTTTGGTATATTTCAAGAAACGTGCAACCATCATCACAGTCACCTCTAAAACATTTTTATCGCCTCAAAAATAAATAAATAATCCCGAACCCTTTAGCCCACGGCTATATACTTTTGAGCTGTGATTCTGCTGTATAATTCTGAGCTGAGATTGTCAGTTTACTGTTTCTTACTTTTTTTTACTACTTACACCAGACATCCCTAAATTCCAAGGGGAACTGGATATTGAGGAAGCCATCGAGTTTATAAAAAGGATACAGGTCTTACTTCCTTTTAAGCATCAGTGATATACCTCAGCCCTTGGCAGTATCAGTTATGTGTTATCTTTAAGTGAACTAAATAGTATCAGGTCCATATAAAATATTGGGTCTTTAAGTATGTAAGCTCATCTTTTCAACATTTTTGGTAATGTTTGCAGTTTACGATGACCATTCCTGAGAAATAAGCATGCTGTTAGAACGAAATAACATTATTCCACTCACTCTCCTTAATTTTTATTTAGTAGACCGTATAAAGGGTAATCACACATAAAATGTCACTTCCTGGGAGCATCCTCCCCCAGTTCTTTTACTTTCCCATTCTTTCTGGAGACTGTTTCATGTCTTCTACTCATCACTCCAATAACTCTTTCTTCTGCCTCATTTCTCAGCTGATGATGTTACTTTTCTCCTTTTACTGATGGAAGCCAACCTCCTGCAACCATGTCTACTCAGCTCCCAGCATCGGTGCCCTCACTGTCGGCTGCCCCTGTTCTCACAGGTGATACCTAATGCCAGTTCCTCCAGATGTCCCATCTCTCCCACCATCACTCCCACCACCACTCCCACCACCACCCCCTCTCTCTTCTATGTCAGCTCTTTTGTTTCTCTGCTGGATCGCTCCTATCAGTATATAAACGTCCATCCTCTTAAAAGAAACAAACAACACTCCTTGATCCCCATCACCGCCACCAACTGCCACCCCGGGTTTTTGCAGCAAATTTTCAAACAGTCGTTTACATTCACTGTCCGTGGCTTCTCTTCAGCCATCCCATTTTACACCTGCTCTGGCCTTTCCCCTGATCTCTCGCTCTGTGGCAGCTGCTTTGTGAAGTTCATCAGTGACCCCACGTTGCTGAATCCAGTGGGCAGTTTTCAGTCTCCGTCATCTTGGCCGGTCAGCGGCGTTTGACCCAGCTCATCACTCCCTCCTCCTCCGTGTTCCTTCTTTCCTTGGTATCCAGCTCATCTCTCCACCTGCTCTCTGCTTTCTGTCGCCTGCTGGTCCATCTCCTTCGGTGGCTTCTTCCCTTTTCTCCAGACTTTTAATGATAGGGGCCCCAGAGTTCAGTCCCCGGTCCTCTTCTCTCTCTCCGCTCATCCCTTTGGTGAAAGCAAGCAGCCTTAGGAATTGACGTGACCTCGGTTTCTTGATTTATTCATAGCTCCCAGATTTGTGCTTTCAGGCCAGACTTCTCTCCCAAAAAGCCCAGACTCATATATTCAACTATGTTTTAGACATTTCTGTTACAATACCTAATAGACACCTTTAACATGACATTGATGAACTGAGCTGATTGCCAGCCCCCTCCAACCTGCTGGGAGCCCCATTTCCTATCTCCTGTTGATGGCAAGGCCATCCTTCTGTTGTTTAGGCCCAAATGTTGGAACCATGTTCTGTGTCTCTCTCTCTCTTTCACACACACACGCACACACACACATGCACACACGCACCCCAAGTCCAGCTTGTTAGGAAATTCCGGCTGCTTCACCTTCGTGAACCACCTGTTCCCTGCTCCCATCTTTGCCTGCCTACCATCTCTCATCAACACCGAGTCAGAGTGAGCCTTTAAAAACATAAATTGGATTACATCACTCTTCTGTTCAAAGCTCACTAAGCCGGTCACCATTTCACTTGGAGCCAAAGTCCTCACAAACGCCTCCCAGACCCTACGTGCTCTGCCCCTCTGCCCACACTCTTCCCATCACTCTGTCTGCTCCATCCACACTGGCCTCCCTCTGGGCTGTTTCCTAAACACACAGGGAAGCTCGTGCTCAGGGCCTCTTGATCTAGCTGTTCCTTCCTCTTCCATATCTATTTTGCTTCCATGCCAGTTTTCCAGGGAGGTCCACCACGATTGCCTTGCTTCCTTCCCCCGCGTCCTACCCCACTCCCATCACTTGAATTTGCTTGTATCATTCTACAGCAAGCCCCCTACATACGAACCTTCAAGTTGTGAACTTTCAAAGATGCGAACGTGCGTTCGCATGTCCAATCACGTAAGTTAGTTCACGTGTCTGATGTACATTGTCATGTGCGTGCATCCTCTACAAGTGGTTGTGCTTTTGTGTACTTTACTGTACAGTACTGTATAGACTACAGTAGTACAGTATCTTTATTTCAAGCCCAGGATGTCCAGGAGCAAGTGTAAAAGCAACAGTGCTGTAGCTGGTACTGCTGAGATTCACGACTCAGGAAATGGCAAGGGGATTTTCTTTATTTGAGGAGGCACTGTTAGTTTTTGAGGCACAGGACCCAAACGTAGAACGGTACACGAAGCTTGCAGCAGCCATTCAGAATGCAATCCAGTGCTACCATGTCATCTGTGATGAGAAAAAAAGAGCTACTACCCAGACATCACTGGATTGTTTTCTCAAGAGGATAGATACAATTGAATCCAGCAAGGAACCTGAACCTATGCCATCAACATCAGGCATGAGTGAAATTGCAGCTTGCCCTCCGTCTCCTGTTGCTGGCGATCCTGCAGCTCTACCATCTCCCACCTCCTCTCCCTCCTCCAGTCAGTAACTCTTCCTGCCTGTTCACTTGATGCCAGCCCCTGTGTGCCAGCTGTTGTACTGCACTGCTGTACTTTTCAAGGTACTGTGCTGTAAGATTAAAAACGTTTATTTTTTGTGTGTGTTTGTTTTTTCTGCATTATTTGTGTGAAAAGCCTTATAAACCTATTACAGTACAGCACTATATAGCCGATTGCGTTAGTTGGGTACCTAGGCTAACTTGGTTGGACTTACGAACAAATTGGACTTAGAACCTGCTTCTGGAATGGAACTTGTTTGTATGTAGGGGACTTACTGTACTTTTTATTTTTCTGTATTTCTTGCTACCTCTAATATGCTGCCTGTTTCCACTACTGAACCCTGAGCTCCCAATGAGGGGGGTCCTGTCTATTTTGTTGACTGATAAGGCCCAAGGGCCTGGGACGGGGTCTAGTTACTTAGATTCTGGTACGTAGTAGGAGCTTAATGCAGATGTGTTGAATGAATGAAGAGGCCTTGGTTCAATCTGACGGAGCCCTTCTGTGTGCTCCTCCCGGAAGAGCTCTCCTTTCTTCTTGAAAGGGGATGATCAATTCCTTGGTGATCAAAGGCGCCATCTTTTTGTTTTGTGTTCTACCTTAGGTGGTAAGAACAGGCAATCTTTTCGAAGGCGTACGTTCCACGTGATCAGGACTGTGGCCTCTGCAGTGCTGGTAGCGGCCAAAGGAACGTTCACGTGTGACTGTGGACGTCAGCTCCTGCAGCTCGGTGGCCTGCAATCTGCTCTCACGATAGGACTAACTGACTACTTACCGCAAACTGGGGCCCCAGCGGAAGCTATGTGCCTGAAACTTGAGCTAATGTTTAAAACTTTGTGCTTTGGGGGATGCACGTTTTTGTCCTGTCTTTCCCCGGAACTTTTTGTTTCAAAGAAGAGCAGTGGTGTGGGTGACCTCTGGCCCCCTGTGACATTTGCCTGCTATCATTAGCAAGCATCCTCTCAGCTGGGACCCGGCTGGGTCCTCCATGTCCTCAGGCCCAGGAGGCAGCGCATCTGCTCTCTCCACTTGATTTCTCAATCGGGCGGCACCTGAAATCTGTTTTTGCTATCATTTGATTATGTGTCTCATTCAGTTAGTAGACTTGGAGCCCATGAAGGCAGAGCTATGTGGTATCTGTCTTGGGACAACTGACCTGTGGCCCAGTCTCACCCATGTCTGGGTTTAATGAATAATGTTCATAGAATTGTGAGTATAGATATTGCCTGAAGCACAGCCTCTTCAGAAGTTCCACATGAGGCAGATGGAAACCGTTCTGGAGATGGATGGTGGTGATGGTTCTACCACAATATGAATGTACTTAATACCACTGAACTGTGGTTAGGATAGGGACTTCCCTGGTGGTCCAGTGGTTAAGGTTTCGCCTTCCAGTGCAGGGGGTGCCAGTTCGATCCCTGGTCGGAGAACTAAGATCCCACATGCCTCTGGGCCAAAAAACCAAAACATAAAACAGAAGCAGTATGGTAACAAATTCAATAAAGACTTTAAAAATGGTCCACATCAAAAAAAGAAAAAAAAAAGGGTTAGGATAGTAACCTTTTGTGTGTTTGACCACAATACAAAAAATTGGGGGAAAAATTATGCATGAGGCATCCCATCAGCATATGATACTGTTGTATTGTCTTACCGGACAAGCCGAGGGATCAGGAGGCTCGGAGAATTTCTACTGAGGGGCGTGGAATTGTTGACATTAGTTTTGCGCTATTAAAAATACCCATTGGGCTTCCCTGGTGGCGCAGTGGTTGGGAGTCCGCCTGCCGATGCAGGGGACACGGGTTCGTGCCCCGGTCCGGGAAGATCCCACATGCCGTGGATCGGCTGGGTCCGTGAGCCATGGCCGCTGAGCCTGCGCGTCCGGAGCCTGTGCTCCGCAACAGGAGAGGCCACAACAGTGAGAGGTCCGCGTACCGCAAAAAAAAAAAAAAAAAAAAATACCCCTTTCTTGTCTCTGCTGATTCATCTGTGTTTTATAATTTGGTTCACTCTATCGTTTGTCCTTGGTTTCTGTGTCTCTTTGATAAACTGCTTACTCATGATCATCCTTCCGTCGAATTGAACATTTAAACTTTCTACATTATAAAGCCACAGACAAGTAGAAGTGGAGATCAGGGATCAAAGGCTTGGGTCCTGGGGTCAGACTGGGTTTTTAACCCAGCGCTGCCGTTTACTACATGTGTCCTTGGACTTTTAGCACCTCGGGAAGGTCCCAGGAGGAAGGACCAAGCCTGTCTCATCGGCTGTCCCCATGTGCCATGTTTTGAATATAGATGTATACTAGACAAAATTATTCTACTAATATTAATTTTTTGGTATAATAATGGTATTGTAGTTCTATAGGAGAATATCCTTATTCTTAAAAGACATGTGCTGAAATACTCAGAGTGGGAAAAACAACAGCAACCTGTTTTTCTCCCTCCATTCTCTACCATTGTTTAAAGAATAAAGTCCAAAGTCAAACCTGGTCTTGTTATCCTAGAAATACTTCTGCCTTACCTAGAAATACTCCTTAGGATTTTTATAAACAAAAGGGTTTTGATTCTAAATGCAGTTTTAAGTATTGTTTTCAATTTAAATGAAAGTCATTTGAATTTCAAGCGTCCCAGGACAGTGCCTTCATCTGGACCAGGATGGTTGCAAGTATCCTAGAGAATTCACAAGTCAAGCAACTCTTTCATGTAAATGTGCATATTTTTTCAGTCTAGAGCAGGCCGATATGACATTTGATATAGAAATAAAAAGTTGCCAAACTTATTTTGGTATTCTGACTTGAGCTCAAGAAATGAAAAGGGGAGAGTAGAATAAATATATTTTATTAAAAAAACAAGCCCCCAGTGGGAGCTCAGCACGTTCGTGAACTGGACAGGAGTCAGTGAATAAACAAACAGGGGCGTCTCCTTACTGTAGTATGTGTTTTCTGTCCAATAGCTTGGCGGTTGCCTCGCGATTGCGGGAAAGGTTTCACAAGTGCCGAGGGGAGAGGGCAGAGCCTCTGTGTTCTTCCTGGTCCCCGGGCCTGGCCTGCTTCCTCAGCCCCCTCTGGGCAGTGGAGCCTCGGAGCTGGGCAGCTAGAGGATGCGATGATCAATAATCCACCTTCAACCCAAGTCCAGAGCAGGCAGCACAACTAGCTGAAGACTCAGGAGGTAGCTCCTTGGAGGAATTCCTCACTGAACTAAGTTTTGGACCTTTTATTTTGCTCGATAGCCTAGGGCTAGAGAAGCAGGTTGTCTGAGACACATGAAAGGTGAGGAAATGGCTGGGAGTCCATTTGCATGACCGATGGGCTTGTGCTGCCTTGGGCATCTGTGTGCATGCATTCCTGTCTTAGTCTGCTTTTTTCCCACTAACTGTGGAGTTTTGGGGGGCCAAGCTGGGCCAAGCACCTGGAGAGAGAGATTCTGAAAGAGAGGAGAAAGTCACATATATGTGTGTTTGTCAGGGGGAGTGGTGGGGGGAAAGATACTTTCAGGATTCTTGGCCCCAAGGACTGCTTTTGATCCTGGATGGGGGCAGAGGAGAAAGATTAGAAAACTGAGCCGACAGATCTGTTCTCATGAGGGATTTTGTGTGATCTATGGGCCTAAACAGGATTTGTTAGGACCTCGGGGCAAAGGAGCGCACAGGACGGTGGAAGGGGCGTTCTCTGCACCTCTGCTTGGAACCCAGCTCCCTTCTGGCACCTTGGTGAATCTTTGCGGCCACCTTTGGGTCAGCACCAGCTTCTGTGGGCTTTGAGTAAAAATGTTAAATGCAGTTGAAGTAGGATTTCGGTCAGGCTGCCCAGGGCATCTGTGTGCATCTGATTTGATAATCTGGCTGGCCAGCCTGTGTGGCCATCCTTCTCCATCATTCTGTCTGTGACTTGAGCTCAGTCGACAAGTTCAGACCTGCCGCAGTAAGAAGGTTCTGGGGCTTGTACTGTCCATGGTTGAGCGCGTGTGCTCTGGGATTCGGCAGACCGAGGTTTCATCTGATGGCTCTGTGACCTTGAGGAGCTTTCTTTCCCTCTCTGAGCTTTGGTTTTCTCATTGGCAAGTGGGAATAATAGGATTGTGATGAGGATTTAAGGAAATCAGAGCTCTGAAGTGTTTGTGCAGCCTGACATTCAATAGCTAGTGGTATTGCTGTTCGTACTGTTATCCATCTTAGTGTATGAGTTGGAACCCACTTACTCGTATAGAATGGTTTCTGCTTTTCTATACAAGCTGGTAAGCACTTAACCCATTTCCTGCCCACAGGTTGTTTAAGGGAGGCTGCTATCACTTCCATTTTTCAAAATGAAGAAACAGAGGCCCAAAGAGGTGGAGTTTGATTCCTCAGCTCACAGAGCTGGACTGAGTTGCAGCAGGCGAGCATTTCGGGGGAACTGGTCCAGAGCGCTTTGTTCTGCCAGTGTCACGGGCACACGGCAGCGCTTAAAAACACGTGTATCACTCCGTTGGTCACAGACACACAGGTGAATGGAACATCACCTAGGTGGTGTGGTGGTGTGGTTTTTTTTTTAATTGAAGTATACTTGATTTACAGTGTTGTGTTAATTTCAGGTGTACAGCAAAGTGAATCAGCTATACATCTCTCTCTCTCTATCTATCTATCTATATATATATATATATTCTTTCTTAGATTCTTTTCCATTATAGGTTATTACACAATACTGAGTAGAGTTCCCTGTGCTGTACAGCAGGTCCTTGTTGTTTATCTGTTTTATATATAGTAGTGTGTATATGCTAATCCCAAACTCCTCATTTATTCCTTCTCCCACCTTTTCCCCTTCGGTAGCCATGAGTTTGTTTTCTACGGCTGTGAGTCTATTTCTGTTTTGTGTATAAGTTCATTTGTATCAATTTTTAGATTCTACATATCAGTGATGCCCTGTGATATTTGTCTTTGTCTGACTTACTTCACTTAGTATGATAATCTCTAGGTCCAGCCATGTTGCTGCAAATGGCATTATTTTCATTGTTTTTATGGCTGGGTAATAGGTTTTGGTCATCTAGTAGTTTTTCGAGGTCTCTCTTGGACCTTAATATACTCGAAAGGTTGCACAAGATGTGCCTCTCAGGCAGCAGGCTGCCTTTATATAAATCAGGCAGGACAGCTATCCCAGGCCTCTGCAGACAGAGTGCCTGTCAGCATGGGGGGAGAGGTTGGGCTGAGAGCTGACATCTGGAGATCACGTGTCACCGGCATCCCCTTAATCCTCACGGCAAGCGCACTGCCATCGTCACACTTTGCAGATGAGGAAACGGCGCTGGGGAGATCACTCGTGCGCCGAGGGTAGTGAGGGCCAGGGCTTGAACCCTGGCAGCCAGGCTCCAGACCTGCGCTATCACCCTCTGTGCGGCCCTGGCGGGCGGGGGCGGGGGGGCGCTGATGAGCACAGTTCATCAAAAACGCACTCGGAACCGACAGATGAAAGAGGAGGCCTGCGAAGACGCGAAGGTTCCTTTGTGAACCGAAATGTGCTTTCGCTTTCTCTGTGTCAGCAAAGAGCCACCGCGAACTCCCAGGTCGCCCACCCCGGCAAAGGGCTGATTTATGAGGATTTGCTCAAGTCTACCAGCTGGTTAACGACAGGACGCTTTTAACGTTTCAAGGGGAGGAAATGAATCAATAGGCATTGGGGGTGAAGCCAGCCAAGTCCCTGGGGTTGGCTGAAAGGTGAATTCAGTTGAAAGAAGTTTTGACACAAAGCTGACATCTCTAGACCCAATTCTGAACCAGACCACCCAGTAAACAAAGAGTCAGGAAATTAGAATTTGGGGGGTCAGTTCCCCGTTTCTCACAGAGAAGGATCTTCAAAAGAAATCTCTGTGTGTCTTATTGGGGGGTGGAGGAGGTTATGTGGTTTAGGTGGAATTAGTCAGACGGAAAAGAAAAGCTAGTTGCCCAGATAGTAACAGGTAATGCGTACCTTTGCTTCATTTTAAATTTGATAAAATAGCCATTTGAAGTTTTTGAACACTTAGACTATTTATATTTTATATTATATCCTATTAAAGACGTGCACATTTGCAAGCCTTTTATCCCACAGAGAACATGAAACCATTCTACAATTTTTTTTTTAGTCCAATACCATAAGGAATCTACTTTACATCGCTTTTTTGTCCTTTGGAAGAAATATAAAATGAGGGTGTTTTTGTAGAATTAACATAATGGGCCAAGATTTCTATAATTCTTCAATGTGTCTCAGAAAGAGAAGCCATGAGGCAGTGGTCCAGTGTATAATGACCAAAAAGATAAAGTTGTAAGAACTGAAATGGAAACGGACAAGGTCTGTTTTGGTCCTTAGGTTTTCACAACCATCACTTTTCTTGGGTTGCTTCCACACTGGAGTGAACACAGACCCCTCCTGAGGGCCATTGGCTGTATTTCGGTTAATGTTCCTAAAGAATTCCCTGAGGTTCTTTCTGCTTTGGGAGAATCGGTGGCTCAGAAAACCCTTTGTGCTCATAAGAGGAGCCAGTCTTCTGGCAGGCCCATTTTGGGATTCACATGAGGAAAGGGAAGGAGAACTGGAAAATACAGGAAAAAAATGGTAGGAGACTATGATAATATTTATTTGCTTCTAAATCCGAATAAATGGGCAGCTTTCCACAAAAGCAAACATTGACTACAAACTCATTATCCAGCTCTGCACAGGATACTCATTCATTCATGCTGCTGGACTGATTGCAGAGACTCAGAAAGTAGTACTCGTACAATTAAAAAAATCCCTTTTTAGAAATTAGAGCCAGAC
This sequence comes from Neophocaena asiaeorientalis asiaeorientalis, assembly GCF_003031525.2. Lineage (NCBI taxonomy): Eukaryota > Metazoa > Chordata > Mammalia > Artiodactyla > Phocoenidae > Neophocaena > Neophocaena asiaeorientalis. The sequence continues at coordinate 2,005,498 of NW_020175837.1, read as the reverse complement.
TTGGGCCTTAGAAGTAAGTAACTTCTAGTTGCTTGGGATGTAATGAAAGAGAAGGGAGGGAAACGCTCTCAGTGTGTGTTAGGCTTTTCGATTGATTCCTTTAGAACACTTCTTGCACACCCGTGTGTCTGTCCAGGGCAGCTCTGCGAGCCCAGCCTGGTGCTCACGAAAGGTTCCATCTCTCCAGGTGAGCCAGGCATTTCATGAGCATCTCTGGGGCATGTGCCTGGTGCAGCATGCAAAATAAAAAAATAAAGTGTTAACAGTAAATGATGATTTGTGTTCCCTGTAATCCAGAGAAAATCCCAGGTCGGCTGCTGAAGGCTTTTCCCTTCCTCCTGGGCAGCCGGTGGCAAGCCCAGGTCCGAGCACGGAGCGGGAGAGCTGGGTTGCCTTAGTGCTGTCCGTCTCCACTGCACACATTACTGAGGTACAGAGCCTCTGAGATGGGCTGTGACCAAGGAAGGGGGCAGTAAAAATGTGTGCAACCCATACATTTACCAGGATGTGGGATGATTTTGAGACCAGTTCCTCCCTTTAGCCCATTAAGCATCTAACACTTTTTCATTTTACCAGCTAATTCTGCTGGTTGACAGAAATGCCTATCTCCCAGACTCTCCAACTCTAGGGGTACGCCATGGTGACCACCATGATTGTTCTGCATCTCGTCACCCACAGGCAGTGGTGGGGCAGGGACGGCACGCAGGGAATCTGGCTGAACTGAGATATTTGAACTGGAACAGCACGTGTGAATCCTGCAGAACCCGCTCTCCTCCACTTTTGGAGCAGTTAACGTGATTTTATTCTTAGAGTCAGTGTGAGGGCACACTCTGTTCCACTTTTATGGGTGAAAAATACATTCTCTTCTCCTACCCTCCCTGCCAAAAAAGCATCATTAAAATGTAAGAGAGAGTTTTTGGTAGAAACAGTGAAACCAGATCATGCCCCAGTCTTGGGTCCTTTCTTTATTCTCCCCTCTATCTTCAACCTCGACATGGATAATAAATGTCACATGTTTTCTGCATACCCTTGGAAGGAATGCCTTTGGAAGGAATACCCTTGGAAGGAATGCCTTTGGAAGAAAGCTTTGGAAACTGTGTAAACTTGAGTGTTTGTGAGAAGCCCCAGACACCAGGGCCCTTGATTCTCAGTTCTCTATTCTTTTTATCTCATTACACTTTCTGTGGCCTGTAGCATGTGAATATGGCTCTCTAATAACAAAAGCGGTACTTAATCGATATAGAAAATATTGAAAAACATAGCTAAAGAAAACAAAAATCATCCTTATTCTGTGACTCATGTGTAGATGAAAATGAACATTTTAGTACATTTCCTTCTAGTCTTTTTTCTACACGTGTGTATCTTTCACATGGCTTCAGCAGAGCGACATAGGAGTTGGAAATTCTCCTATTTTATTCCTTAAGTACTTAGACTCACTACGTCCTTCTCAGTTCCTCATAGGAAAGGATTTTTAAAGTCTTGAAGTTTTCACTTAGGGGGAAGGTTCTGCCCCTTACAGAAGGCAAAAATATGCCACTTAGTGTAACCCATGATACGGTTACTCCTGCGATAGAAAAGGCCGTGAAATTGTATCTCATCCAGACTTCTGAGCAATCTTTGAAAATTTTGCAATCAAGGTTGCTTTTGAATCTGACACTTACTAGGAGCAGAGGTGAGAAGCTGGGCGGGGTGAACTGATAATACAGTGCCCAGAGCTACATAGGGTCAGAAGGGCCCGGAAATGGTGTGAGTTGGCAATGGAAGACATTGCGGCTTTTATAGAACCATGCAATTGCACATAGAATGATTAATATGTAACCGTGTGCTGAGTCAAGGTCGTTGCTGCAGGGAAGAGAAACAAATGAATCCTCACAGGTTATATTTTGTCTGGGGAATGAGGGTTAAACTGGGTATGGACTCACAGAATGTCTGATACCTCCTTCCCACCCCCAAGGGGGGTTTAGCAAAGAAATGCCCAAGCAAATACTTGATTGTGGCAATCACGGTGAGAGTTCTGGCATTTCTTTTCTTTACCATTAACTCATATTTCGAAAAGACCAAAGGCTTTCTTAAAGGGCCAATAGGTACTATATAGAAGAAATTATATTAGGGCTATAATATTTAAGCTTGAAACAGCTCTGAAAAGACACATTTATTTCTGAATTAATCATTCTTTTAAAGCTTTTTTTTTTAATTTTAGAAATAGAAGAGAAGTAAAAAGACTCATCATCGACTTCCCAGTGATAACCACGGCTACTAACATTTTGGTACCCCCACTCCCTGCTCTCTCCCCTCCCAGCCCCTTTTCTCTCTGCTTTGTGGATATTATTAATCTCCTAGTGTGGTCATTTAGGAACTTTATCCCTTCTCTTATAAATCATGTTTCAGTGAACATCCTTGTAGCTAAGTCTTTGCCAGGAACCTAAATTACTGCTTTGGGTACGTACCCAGCAAGGGCAGGATTGGGTCAAGCAGTATATGTAGTTAAGACTTGTCACAGAGGTGTACAAAGATGTGAGTATATAAAATATACTCCTTTTACCCACTGATAACAGTGTTTTCTCCATTACTCAGCCTTTACCAGCACTTCCTAATTTGGTATCAAGGCAAAACCACAAAACAGTATCATATTTCAGTTTTCACTTCTTTCATTATGTAATGAAGTAGAAAACTAGTTGCCATTTTCTTACACATTTAAATTTCTTCTTCAATGAATTGCCTCTGTATGTCAGTTCTGTCCCACCCCCCATTTGGGGAGTTCTTTTTATGATAGAATAACATTAAAAAAAATTTTTTTTAATTGAAGTATAGTTAATTTACAACGTTGTGTTAGTTTCAGTTGCATAGCAAAGTGGTTCCCTTATACATATATATATATATGTGTATATATATATACGGGTATATTCTTTTTCAGATTCTTTTCCGTTATAGGTTATTACAAGATATTGAGTATAAGTTCCCTGTCCTCTACGGTAGGTCTTTGTTGTTTACCTGTTTTATATATAGTAGTGTGTATATGTTAATCCCAAACTCCTAATTTATCTCCCCCACCCACCCCGCCCCGCTATCCCCTTTGGTAACCGTAAGTTTGTTTTCTATGTCTGTGCATCTGTTTCCTTTTTGTAAATACATTCATTGGTATCATTTTTTTAGATTCCACATACAAGTGATATCACATGGTATTTCTCTTTCTCTTTCTGACTTGCTTCACTTAGAATGATAATCTCTAGGTCCTTCCATGTTGCGGCAAATGGCATTATCTCGTTCTTTTTTATGGCTGAGTAATATTCCACTGTATATATGTATTGATAGCACAACTTCTTTATTCATTCATCTGTCGATGGACATTTAGGTCATTTCCATGTCTTGACTATTGTAAATAGTGCTGCTGTGAACATTGGGGTTCATGTATCTTTTCAAATTATGGTTTTCTCTGGTTATATGCTCAGGAGTGGGATTGCAGGATCATATAGTAACTCTATTTTTAGTTTTTTAAGGAACCTCCATACTGTTCTAGAATAACAGTTTTTATATGTGGCAGATATAAGCTACCTAAAATACACAGCCACAAGTTTCATATTTAAGAAAGAGCGCTTATGAATGGGAGCACATGAGACAGGTCTGAAGAAGAGGACATTTAAGAACTGTCTGGAAGTTTTTAGAACTGACACTTAACCACTGTTTCCTGAAGGAAATATGCATGTAGGAAAATGCTCATATCATAAGTTGCCTAGTTCGATGATTTTCACAAACCAATCATATTTATGAAACCAGCACCAAAACCCAGAAACAGGTGGTCACCAGCAACTTTGAGTCCCCATCCCTGACTTCTACCGGCATGGACTAGCTGTGGCTGTTTTTTGTACTTTATAAATATGTTATCTGGCTTCTCCTCTTTTGCTCTACATTATGTTTACAGGATTCATCCACATCTTGTGCAGTTTTGGGCGTTCATTCACTTTGTTCTATTGCTATTCTGTTGTATGAATAACGCCACAATTGACAAATCCTTCCTGCCATTGACGGGCACTGGCAGTTTCAAACGTTTGGTTACAATGGTACTGCTGTAAATATTCTAGTTCATGTGTTTCGGCACCCCTGGTGTTGGAAGTGGAACTGATATCTTAACAAACTTTCATGGGCTCACATGCTTCTTTTGTCCTCTCCAACCACCTCTCGAGCCAAGTATAGAGCAGCATGGACTTGAAATGCAAATGTTTCTGTTTTGGCCTTTCCTGCTGTTCCTTTTAGTAAGGATGAGAGTAATGAAGTTCCCTTAACAAGGTACTGATATAAATTGTGGATAATGACTGTTGGCTTCAGCCTGGGCTCTCATCTCTACATGAAGAATTACATTTTCCATTCTGTTATTTTCTTCTTCAGTCCTTGACTCACCCTACTAAATGGAAGGTTCAAATTGTCTTAAGTGGAAAGAGTTTATTAATGTATTGGTCTTACAAGCAACCTCTCTCGGTTTACTAGTTAAATGAAAACCACATCTTTGGGGCAAGAAATTGGATGGAGGCCATGTGCGTGCGTGACTTGAGGTTGAGATGTACCGAATCTAGATCACGCTGCTGTGTGATCTTCTGGTAGAATTAAATAAAAGGCATTAAAAAAATTTATAGCTGCCTTTTACCAGCTTTATGTCTGATTTTTTTTCTCTCTCTAGATGCTTTGGCTGACATGAGTTTTGAAGTTCTGCCATATTCACTTATCAGCCTATGGCAAATGCAGTCCTACCAGAGTGAAGACGAAAGGCCCAGAATTAAAAAAAAAAAACAAAAAAAAACCCATGTGCTACATAAGAATACCCTACCTTTTAAGGAATTGGAAGAGTTACCTTTATTTCCCTTACCCCTTCCTTGCTCTCTCTCTCTTTTTCTCTGAATGTGTAGAAAAAGGTTCAATTCTTAACTTCTTTTTGTTAGTTTTTAATCCATCAATTGTATGTATATCTATTTAACAGTCATTGATGCTTTCCAAAACACATCTAACATGACAATTCAACATCTCAAGGTGGGCCAAAATGTTTGTTGCCGTATTTCCAATGTTGTGGGTATCTCTGTAAACTACGAATCACTTTGTATTTCTCTCATCTACATGGGCTAAATTTTCATCTCCACAGCAACTCCCATGAGGTGAATATTAAACACATGAAAAATCTCAGGCAAGTCTGGGGTAGGGTAGTTCCTATCCGTTTCTCTGGCCCTTTATCTGTTTGCATATTTTCATTCTCCTTGCTTTAGTGTCCGTAAGAAGGACACGGTCCTTAAATTGATGAATAGCAAGATAATCTTCTTCCTTGATAACCTGGCAACAGTAAACAGGGGCTTAAAAGAGTCAGAACCAGCCCCTGGCAAAAGGCTGTCATAGGTGACTCCCCTCTGTCGCTCACTCCCTTGTTTGTCACCCCACCCTGGTTTGGAGCTGTGTTTTCACTTTGGGCGTCTTGTTTCTTGGGGTCCCCTTGCCAGGGCCCACATGGACACCCCAGTGTCCTTTCCTCTGGGGCTTGATTCTAATCAGATAGATGCTGAGCTGCCAGCCCTGGAAACAACATCGCTATAAGACAGTAACTGCAAGTCCCACCCCATTCATTCAATTATTTATTCATCCCCAGAATGATGCTCTAGTACCTGTGGTATGCCAGAGCTCGCAAGATTGAGCCCCTGCCCTCTAGGAGCTTATATTCTAGTAATGGAGATGTACAAGTATATAGCCCATTAGTAGTGTGGGTAGTGTGAGAGATACCCTGTAGGTGTCAGGTGGGGAGGGAAGCAGCCTCAGAGGATGGGGAAGGAGAGGGCTGAAGGCGGTCCCTTTCGCTCGGAGCCCTTATTCAGGCCCGGAAGTTTGGGGTTGGTTGTGTAGACCCCTGAGCTTCCTGGAAGGTTTGTGAGCAGAGAAGCGACATGTGTTTCTAGAAGGTTTTTAGGCATTGGAGTGAGAATCATCTGGACTTTTAACATTGCTTCGGTTTTCAGAAATCCCCAGAGAGTTTGCTTTTGCACTTTCAAAATTAAGTTTGAATGCACGCGATTTTAGGATTCGCAACATTTCCATTTCCCAACGCTTTTGTGTTTTCTTCTGTGGTTTGAAGCTTCTTTGCAAGACTGGGTTTTACTTTTTTGATTGAATTTTTCAGAATGTTAGGCTGCTCAGTAATTTTATGGAATCTACTTGCTCACTTTTTTCTTTTTGTAAATAAAATGATTTATTTACTTACTATTTATTTTTGGCTGCGTTGGATCTTCATTGCTGCGTACAGGCTTTCTCTAGTTGTGGCGAGCGGGGGCTTCTCTTATTGAGGAGCACGGGCTCTAGGCGCGCGGGCTCAGTAGTTGTGGCTCACGGGCTCTAGAGCACAGGCTCAGTAGTTGTGGCGCACGGGCTTCGTTGTTCCGTGGCATGTGGGATCTTCCCGGACCAGGGCTCGAACCCGGGTGACCTGCATTGGCAGGTGGGTTCTTAACCACTGAGCCACCAGGGAAGTCCCTACTTGTTCACTTTTAAGGGGACTTTTAGGTGTTGCTTTCTGCGATCAGCCTGGCAGAGCACATAAAAAGTTCAAGACTTGATACCACCAGTAACTAGATTTCAATGAGACTAGGCCTAAGCATGGCACAAGTGGGGAAGGAGAACCCCACATGGACCAGCAGTGTATTTTGATTTAATGACATGATAAATTGTCCAGCTCATTTATATTTCATGACCTGATCATTGAAATTAAGCTAATTTGTGACTTCTGCGTTCTCACTTTTCATTGTTTATGTGGAGAAATGATTCCATATTTGGGTTTCAGGAATATGTATTTATGAGGGGGATATTTTAAAAAGTAATTGAATAAAAATCCTCCTAGCTCCCATGAACCTCTTGATGTTTTTGCAAATTATTTCAACTCTTAAAACCTTCAAATGGAACAAATAGCAAGACACTTCACATTGGATAAGGAAGTCTTTTACCAAAACTTTTGGTGGTTTCTGTGGTTTCTATAGTAGGGTTTTGCTTAAAGCCAAAGATTTGCAACTGATTTGCTCTACCTGTCAGGAGCTGCAATCTATGAGTAAGCTTTAATTCCTTCATCATTTCATTATTGCTTTCTCTTGCACTAAAAAAAACTGCTCCTAGAATGTGGAATTTTACTGCATAAATCTAAACCTGTTTTTAGATTTCTTAAGAAATGCATTGAAACGTGGAAGTATGCAACCATATTAAAACGCCACCTTTCAAAACTTTATAGTGCAAGTGTATGTACAGGTTTTCTTCAGTGATTGTTTTCTGTCCATGCTATTAAATTAGAACTTACATTTTTGCACACACGTTGATTTTTCACCCCACAGTGAATTTCAGGTCCATCCAGATAGACCCATGAAACGAATTTACAAAGGCCTGGGATAGATATTCACATTTTGGAGCCATTCAAATGTATTCTTTCTTTATTCGTTTATTTGTTTGTTTATTTATTAAAGTGTAGTTGATTTACAATGCTATGTTGGTTTCACTTGTACAGCAAAGTGATTCAGATTCTTTTCCACCATAGGTCATTACTAGATGTTGAATATAGTTGCCTGTACAGCAGGTCCTTGTTGTTTATCTGTTCTATATATAGTGGTGTGTATCTGTTAATCCCAAACTCCTACTGTATCCCTCACCCCTTCTTTCCGCGTTGGTAACCATAAGTTTGCTTTCTATGTCTGTGAGTCTCTCTCTGTTTTGTAAATAAATTCACATTCAAACGTAAAAGATAGAAAAAGACAAGTACACAAAGGTTCCTTGAAAAGAGTGGGTGGAAGTTTGTGTTGAAGCATCAGGGCAGAGAGGAAGCCATTAAATTGGCCAAATGAGAATTCTTGGAAACCTTACAGACAAATTCAGGAGTCAAGTGCAAGCTACAGAAGGTCAAGGAAAAGAGATGCTGGGGTCAGGAGAGTTTAGGATTATTGCTCGGTGGTTCTGGCGTATGCAGAAGAGAGATGGTGTATTGGATAGAGGTGGTGTGGGGTCCAACGAAGACTTTGTCGGAGAAAGGTTGAACAGAGAGAGGCAGCTACACGACAGAGGCAAGTTGGTGATGCGGATGAACGTCCCTTGCCGGCACCGGGAGGGGTGTGACAGTCAAGGGTGAGCCTGGAAGGGCACTCTTTAATATGGGGCAAACGAGGAGCAGATTGAAAGGAAAGGCAGGTTCCCGGAGATACGCACCTGTCTTGGTTTTATTCCGAGTAATTTATGAGGCCCTTGGCAAGGCAGACTATGGCCTGACTCTTATAGAAAGGGGTCAGTACCGCACAGAATCCGTGTTTGGATGGCAGATCCGTAATTTGTGAATACTGCCGTTATTGGACAGGTTTGTGGTGTAGCTTTGGAGATGAGGTTGAAAGTGTAAAAAAGTGTTTGCTTCTTCCTCTTCTGGGCCACGCCTCCCCAGGAGTCCAGAGCCCATAATGCTTAGGAAGGAAGACAAGTAAAGATGAGCTTCCTTTACTCATTGCTCTGTGAGGCTGGCTGCTTGAGAGCCCAGGGGAGGCAACTTCTCTGTGGCTTGAAGTCGCAGTGGTTGCGAACCTTCTGTTGAATGAACTGAGAGATGCATTCATTTTATAGGGAGGGGATATTACATTGGCTGGCTGGACCATACTAGGATTTTTCTTCCTTTCCCTACAAATGATAGAATAGACTAAAGAGACCCAATAGAATTAGTAAAATTGTCCAGGACAATAAAAGTGCCTGGATTATATGTTTTGGTTGCTGTTTCCTGCAGCCCTTCTTGAGAGCTTTAGTAGAACTGGACCAGACAACGAGAAGAGGATGGAAGGATTTTTATCTGAATGGCTTGGCAGGAAACGTAAAGGTTTTCTGCCAAGAGAGAGGAATTTCCACTTGTGTCAGCAAGATGTGAATGAAAGAAGAAAGAAAAGTGCAAAAAGAAATAAACAAAAAATCTTACAGGTGCCTTCAAACCCCAAGGCGCAAGGTTTTGGAGCTCCAGAATCATCGTCAATACTGTGCTGTTGAGTTGAATGTATCCCCGAGGGGTTAGAGGGAAGTTGACCAGCCTCTTTGAAAGTCTGAATTAGAGGAGACTCAGCAAAGACTTTCCCAAACCGGATCTTGTCCAAACCTCCTTCAAGAATGTCTGCCTGGTCTATACGCCCACACCCAACAGCTGAACAAGCTCCTTTTCCTTTCCAATAGCCTCCTCCCGACATTGACTTAACTGTCCATTGGTCTACAGCACCAACCCTGTGGCCTGTGTTTCTCTTCTCAGGTGGTTCCAAGTCTAGAAAAATCGCAGTCATAACGGCTGCGAGGGCAACAGCCATTCGTTTTTACTGGTCTGCTTTGCTGGGACACACGGGCACCTTGACATGGTTGCATCGGTATGAATCCAGTGTAGAGAATGGCTGGCCTGGGCCAGTTTGCATGCTTTGTGTCAACTCAAGCAACCCTATACCCCCCTGGATGCAATTTCTCACACAAGTTGCCGAAACACTTTCTCGGAACCCTGACTGAATTTGCTTTTGCCTTTTGGTTGGGAGATTCCCAATTTGGTGGGAACAGGAAATCTCCAAGCTTGCTGCTTGCAGGTTCCTCCTCCATCCTTATTAGCAAAAATACGTGCCAGTCTGGGTCATCCTGCCTTCAAAAACAGATCAGTAGGGATTATATCTGGCTCAGCAGAGGGCACGTTCCCTTGTATTTAAAAAAGACACATTAAGTAGCTTGATGTGTGGGAAGTGACCTGTGTCACCTTCAGCTTTCAGGGAGACTGTGGCACTTTTGACCAACGTGTACATGTTTGGTTTGTGATTGTTCTGAAAAGAACAAAACTCAAAACAACTGCAGACACACCCTAAATTGGATAAGGAAACCGATCTTGAATCACACACATCTCAGATTTTTTTATTTAAAATTCATTACTTACCACAGTGCTTAACACACTGAGAGAGGGAAAAGTCAGGAAATGTTTTCTACCTTAAGGTTTATGAGAAAGGCCCAAATCTTCTTTTCCCCGCCATATAAATGGTCAGGTTTAGAATTATAGGGAACTGATTTGATCGCCAGCTCACTGACCTGTGACTTTGGGGAAGTTCATCTCTCCAAGCCTGTTTCGTTCATCTGTAAAGTAGGATGATGTTAGTACCCACTGTAAGGTTTGGAAGCATCAATACTATTGCTTTGAAATGGTGCTGCCTTATTTTTGGTATGTATTTCTCAGGTGTGCTTCATCGTTTCACTGATGGGGGGTCCTGAGATGGGCAAGTCAGGGGTTGGCACACTTTTTCTGGAAAGGGCCAGCTAGTAAATATTTTAGGATTTGCGTGGGCCCTTCGGGCCCTCTGCTCTTATAGGGATAAAGCAGCCATAGACAATAAGAAAATGAGTAAGCCTGGCTGGGTTCCTGTAAAAGTTTATTCATGGACACTGAAATTTGAATTTCATATACTTTTCATGTGTCATGAAATATTCTTCCTCTTTTGAATTTTTTTTCAGCTATTTGAAAATGTTCAGTCCATTCTTAGTACACAGGCCATGCAGAAACAGTCTGTGGGTGTAAGTTGCCAAGAATCATCCTAGGAGAATTTGCCTGATCATTTTTAGTATTGTTCAGGGAGAAACAGCAAATGTATTTCTTGGGAAGGTTCAAGTGTCTCAAGTCATTGGTAGCGAACCAAGCAGAGAAGAGATTGATATTTTCAATGCAAATTTCAAGCAGGCATACTTTGTACATGTTGATTATGGGCCTGATCCAAGATACGTTGAAAAAGTGGGTGAAAGAGATGGCCAGTTAAATTATAGGTCATTAACTTGGATCCTCTTTCTGGTTGTGAAACAGCGATTATTCTCTCCCCAGACCTCCAGCCTGGTGATTGGTGATGGCTCATTTTATATAAGGGGAAGCAGCAGCCCAGAGAAATCCTGTGACTTGCCTGACGTCCAACCAGTGTAACAGTAGAATCAGTCCTGGAAACTTAGCCATCCACCTCCTGACCCAGGGCACTTGCATCCCACTGTCCTGCTTGGCACGATTATCAAACAGATAATGAGGAGATTAGTGCTGGTACCCGGCACTCATAGATGCTATAATTTATAAAGGTCCTTTTCATATTTTGTTTAACCCTCAGGAAACCCTGGCAAGTGAGCAGGGCAAGTTTTATTTTCTGCCCATTAAGTGAGGCAACTGACAATCTGATACAATTTAAGTTACCCAGGGTCACACACCCACGAATGCTAGAGGCAAGTCCGGGACCTAGGTGTTCTAACTCCTTTTATTATATACCATGTTGCCTTATTATATATACGATACGGCACTTGATGTCATTAATATCCAAACATTAAAAAAAAAAAATTGAAAAATAAATAACACCCTGCCCTGGCTCCAGCCCCTGGCAGTGATTTTTAAGTAGAGGTTTGTGTTGTGAGAATTTTTTTGCTTTCAGAATGCTGCACGTGCCTCTGTAAAACGTTGAATTAAATGATTTGATTTTTGGTAAGTGGCCCATGTACGTTTATTATTGAGTTATTTTGGTACTTTTTGCTTCAGCTCATTTTGGCTAAACAAAGCACTGCTGTATTTTTGTTGCATAGCCCATCATTAAAAGAAATTGAAAAGACGCGTGTTAGTTTGCATAGTGCACGGATGGAAATCTATCTGGCACTTTTAGGAACGGTCACAATTCCTAATCGTGCGTTTTAAGGCGTCTGGTTTTGTTCTTGATTAAAAAAAAAACTTTCTGAAATTTGCTATAATTCGATAATCGTCTTTCTTGGGGGAGAGGGTCTCAGCTCACTGTGACCCTGGTTTTATTGACTTATGCAGCATTCCCTTCCAGCCTGTGGGAGGGGAAGTATACTCTGGGGCCACATGACGGGCCTTTCATTTGTTGGTAAATAATCCACGCAAAGCTGCCCCCAAGCGCAAGTTTTTCCCTCTTTTCTATAAGCCATATGCTTCTTCAACCATTCGACTTACGCCCCTTTCCATAAACTGCATACAGCTTTAACTGTTGGCACTATTGTTAACTTGAACACAAACCAAATACTCCGACGACGGCTTCTGGCATCTAAGTCCGCAACACAATCCCCCAGAAGATGGTGGTAAATGTTCCTTTGCACAAATAGCTGTTCAGAACCTGGAGACCCTGGATAACAGGTCCTTTGGTTACAGACTGAAGTCTCCTTTCCTGATAACTTGTATAGGAAGAGGTAGAATAATTTTAACAATGACGATCATCTTCACCTATACGTATAAGGAAATGACAAGAGAATCAGTGCTCAGCTTTCAGAGACTTTACGGTAGACACTTTGCAGGAGTCACTCATCATTGATTATAGATGAGAAAGTCCCCAAGACCTGGTGCTGAAGGATGGCCTGAGGCGGCTTGCTTAAACTTATTAAGCCTCAGGGTACTTACCTGAATAACTGGGAGGATGGGACTGAGTACCTGGTAGACTGGTGAGCAGCCAATGGGATTAATGCCTTTGCACTGGGCACACGACCTGGCTTTTAGTACAAGCTCAGGAATATGAACAACAGCCGTGGTTTAATGATAATTTCTAATGCACTTTCCCTTTATACCTTTCAGGGGGTGCCCTGGTGAAAGCTGAGTTCCCAAGTTTAGCAGGAAGTGATGTTAGGGCATTTTGGGTACTTGTTTGGAAGGCACTCGTGTATAGGTACAAAATAATTTAAAAGTCGCATGATTTTAAATAAATGAATTTATTGACATCTCCATAAATCCCAGCGTCATTGTAAGGTGTTATTAATGCGTGTAAAAACAGCCTAGCAGGCACTTAGAGTCTTACGAGGTGGGATGAGTAGTTTAAAACAAGACTACAGGAGATAAACTTGTGGGATAATTTTTCAATATATGTGTACTTAATTTGGACTTCTCTAGAGAATTATTGTGAAGGTCATACTTAGGATAGAATTAAAGCCAAGAGTAAAAGAAATCGGCTATATCTGCAGTCTAAAGTGGTTGGGAAATATAGAAACATAAAGGAAAAATAATCCATAGAAATATTTTCATGCTATCTTGGTGCGTTTTTTAAACTTAAGAAAATTTGCATAGAAATAATTATATATTTGTCTTCCTCCCTTAAAAAATTTGGAGGCATGGTGGTCTAGTGGGTGAGTGGACTCTGAATTCCAGTTCAGGCTCTGCCTCTTTCTAGCTGTGTTTTCTTGGATAAATAAGCCTCAGTTTTTGTATCTGTATAATGAGAAGCACAAAAGTATTTACCTCATAGGATTGGCACGTAACATCTTAGAACGGTACTTGGCATTCAGTAAAATCCTTTCCTTATGCTCATTAAAATCCTTGATTGCACTGTATTTAATGATATAATATTCCATCCTATCATAAGATGATGGACCTTAATTTTGTTACTGAGTTTTCCCTACTGTAAATAACACTGTGATGAATATCCTTGAATCTACATTGTCTTCTTTTCCGATTTTTTTCCCTTAAGATACATCCTGGAAGTGGGATCATTTGATACAGCCGATGATGGACATATTTTAATAGTGTGAGAAAGTGACTATCCCTTTGTATCCTCCCTAACACTCAATATTATTGCTTTTGCAATTTTACTGTAATATTCCTCATTGTTTGGGGGTACAAGCTTTATTAGCAAAGGTGTGTAAGTTCCTTTAGGGTAGTAGTTAGTCTCCAGTGTAGCAGAATCCAGTCTGCTACCTGTTTTTGTACAGCCTACGAGCAAAGGATGGCTCTTCACATTTTTCAATGTGATGTGAAAATTACATGAAATTCAGATTTCCGTGTCCATAAGTAAAGTAGTGGGACACAGCCACGTTCATTGGTTTATATCTTGTCTGTGGCGGCTTTTATGCTCCAGCGGAGTTGGATGGTTGAGAAGTTCGCAGACGTATGCTAGGGCATTGATTAGAATTCAAATTCAAATTTCTTTTATATTTCTGGACGCTGAGTAGAGAGGTCCAACAGCTAGATCTTTAAGTGGGAGCTTTAGAGTCCGACTGCCTGGGCTCCAGGCTCTGCTTGTGAACCGTCTGTGTAACTTGGGTAAGTTAACCCAGCTTCTCTGTACCATAGTTTCTTATCTGGCAAATGTGCAGAATGACATTGTCTTTCTGATCAGGATACAGTGAAGAGTAAGCAAGACAGGTGAAGCCCTCCCTATGTCATAGTAAACAAATGTTAGCTGTATTTCACTGGTACATGGTTAACGGATTTGAATTGGTCGGAAGAATGAGTGAGACTAAAATTACTTGTATTTTGGAATTGTGGATGAATTTGGTCTTTTGTTTCCTTAATCGCTTTTATTGGGACTTCTTGAATATAAAAATGCATTCCCCTGGCGGTGGGACATTAAGTTCTCCTGAATGTGTCTGGAAAGCTAGCAAAAGGGCAGAAGAAAGGTCTGACTGTGTCCTGGTTTCTGCTCTCATGCAAAGGAGAGTGGGCGATTGTTGTCTGCCCCGTCCAGTTGGTCAGAGGAGGGGAGAGCAGCGGGGGTACCAAAGCATCCTGTCTAGGCTGTGACCATAAACATGGGCTTTGGGGGAGACTAGGTTTTGTGACCATTCCTGCTTTACTCATAGTATCTGAGCCATTCCTGGAAAGTGTTTCCCAAAGTTGCAGACCTTTGTGGCTAAGTAGCTAGAAGTAGGCTGACCTCTCTAGTAAAAGCGTGAAGAATCAAAACGTGGTATTTTCATTTGGATTTCTCGAATGCACATTTCATAACTAAGGGCAAAGTGGGCAGTGGCTAGGGGGACCTTCTGTGGTTAGAAACCTGACCCCGGGCAGCCCCTGGCCTTGCCCGGAGGCTGGGTCACCAGAGGCAAGCGCCCTGGCACCATCCCTAATCTTGTCCCAGCGCGGGTGGAGCCTCCAGCTCCTTTCAGTACAGTAATGATATTCGCTTGATATTTAAATGTCCTCTCAGGAGGGTCTGATTCCTCCCATGGAGTAAGCATGGTCTTTAAAATGTTATTAAAAATATAATACCACCATATGCTCAGGCTTTCTTAGTACCCCGCCTTCTAAAAACAAAAACCAGGCAACGTAAACACACCAGATGAAGCCAGTTAAATTTGTGCTCACCCCTGCAATTTAAAACATGGTGGAAAAGTTAGGAAATGGGACTTTGATATAGGGACGGGGACAGGGTGGGCGCGAACCTGGGAACCACCATTCAAAAGTGCGGCCAGAAGAAGCTGTCACACACACAGATTTTTTTCCTGCCTACCTTGAAAAGAAGAGCAGGAATTCCCTGGAGGCCCAGTGGTTAGGACTCCGCGCTTCCGCTGCAGCGGGCGTGGGTTCGATCCCTGGTTGGGGAACTAAGATCCCGCAAGCCGCCTGGTGCGGCCAAAAATAAAAAATAAATAAAGGAAGAGCAGGCCCTGCGTCCTCCTGCTGGACAGGAGCTGGGGTAGATCTCCAGGGCGATCGATAGGCTTGGTCCCATTGGAGGATGCAGCTGGCAGCAGCAGCCTGGACCCTCTAGCTTCGTGAACAGACATTTCACTCTTTCTGTTATGACTGTGGGTTGCAGATGTCATTATGGAAAGTTAACTGCTCAGGTCTGTAGGTGCAAAGCAAGGAAGAGGGACTCTTCATTCTTTGCTTATAAAACACTCAAACTGGGGCTTCCCTGGTGGCGCAGTGGTTGAGAGTCCGCCTGCCGATGCAGGGGACGCGGGTTCGTGTCCCGGTCCGGGAAGATCCCACATGCCGCGGAGTGGCTGGGCCCGTGAGCCGTGGCCGCTGAGCCTGCGCGTCCGGAGCCTGTGCTCCGCAACGGGAAAAAAAACAAACACTCAAAACTAAGTTCTCAAAGAAATCTCTAATACTTAAATGTTCCTGAGACTGTTACTCGCAGATAGGCATAAATGCACTATTAAGCAGAAGGAAAAAAAATGGGGCCCTCTTGAGAATTTATTGTACTGCCTTTGATGTCACTAATTAACTCACTCTGTGTAAGCAGCGACTAGCAACTAATAGCAGGCTAACAGAAGAAGCTTCGTGACATTTTAGAATTCTTAATGCAAGGAAGGGTCTTCGCGAGCTCAAGGAAAGGAAGATCTCTCTTTTATAGGAGGGCCTGCCGGGACCCTCAGGGGCCTGTTGTGGTCTTTTTTTTTTTTCCTCTTCCCAGGTACAGGTGGGGCTTGACTAGTGCTTTCTGTCTGGAAGTTTGAAAGCTGGTTCGTAAGGCTGGGTTTGTGCTGGGTGATACTGGACCAGGTCACAGCGACTCTTCGCTGTGCACATCATTAACGCCGAGAAGCATCCTCCCAGAGGTGGGCAGGGGTGTGGACCTCTGATTGGTGAGGGTTCAGAGAGAGGCACAAGGAAAGAGAATGAAAACCCTATAGGCCACAGGCCATGCCTGGTGAGGCCTCATATGTGAAGCTGATGGTGTGATTGGCTCCTGATTTTTCAGATGGCAAGGAGCCCTTATTGTATGATCTTTTTAAAAAGGCAAGAGGCTGCTTGCTCTCTGCTGCCCTGGAACAGCCATGTCAGGTTTGCCCTTCAGTTTATCTAAAGTCTCATCTTGCTTTCTCTCCACTCTCTCTATCCCAGGAGCCCCTTTTGAAGCTGGGTGGAGCTCTGTAAGCTGAGTAGTAGGGAGTGAGGCCAGAAATCGCCTTGGGTTCAGTTCTAACCTACACTTGGGAGCAAATAGTTTCTGGTGAAGGGCTGGTGGGATATGGGTCAGTCTGGACTATGTTTTGTACTTTGGCGAAAAGAACTCTAGAAATGTTAAAACAATTATGGCATTTGTACTACTCTGATTGAGGGCGTTTTGTACTTTCTCTCCTTCCCCCTTGGGATCTCCTGGTTGACGAAAGTGGGAAGAGAGAGCTACCCGTTAATCCTTGAGCCCATGATCTTTGAGGGAGGGTTGCCACTTGAATTTCTCCAAAGCTTCAAATCCCCCGGCAGCCCGCTAGTGTTGCAGGCCTTGCAGTCAGTTTAAAGGTTGCAGACAAAGCGGAGAGCTCTCCCCCATCCATCTGGGCCACTCCCTCTATCATCACTCATTGTGAATGGGAGATGTATGTGTAGCCGCATAAGGGCGATGTCTGACCCCAAGGACATTGGAAATGTTCTTAGAGAAGGCATTGTTTACTCCTCCCCTTGGAAGCCAAATTCTAAGACATTCTAGGGAGCAGCCTCTGGCTTAGGCATCACTGCAATCAGGATGGAAAGAGGCAAGATTCTGCTTATAAAAACTACAGGAACTTCCCCCCAGCCCCCAACTTCCTGGCATAATTCTACAATGCTTACGAATGTACTTAGCCTCTTCTCTTTCATTTCTGATCTCTCTTTGGTCAAAGTCTTAGAGAGAATTCTGAAACAGGGAGGCGAGGACTTGGGTTCCACTGGTTTTTATTCAAAGAAAATCAGAATGTAAATAGCCACAGAAATAAAAGCTGACAAGATGCAACCAATGTATAATAGGAAAACATGAAATAATGCTCTTTCCAAACACAGCCAGGCAATTTCCTGGAAGGAAAGCAGAAAACGATGCTCTGTTTCTTGCTCAGAAGAGGAAACTGGGGCCCCAGGCTTGGGGGAGCACATTAAAAACTGCAGTAACACACAGATGCCATTGGTTGAGCCTCAGCGTGTGAAAGGGTGTGTGTGTGTTTGTGTGTAGCCTGTATAGGGCATATGTGTGTCTTCGTGCCTGTGGGGATAAGATGCTTCATGGTACTAAGACCCTGAGGTTGGACGTCTCCCTGTGGATTTGTCACTGGGACCCTCTGGGTGCTTCCCAGGAGTAGACTTATGTTGATAAAAACTTAATAGGAGAGTAAAAGGTTTGAAAATGTCTGTGCATCAAAATGTAATTACCTTTTTCCCCCTTTTATGGTGGTTATGGGGGTGGAGGCTGGGAGTGCATCCAAGTTCCAGGTATCATTCCCCAGACCTGCCGGGGAGCAGACGTCTTGTCCTGTTAACAGGACTTTGTGGCCTCAGTAAGGCGTGGCTGGGATTCCTCTTACATCACTTACTCATCGGGATGTGGCTGCCTGTTTCTGATTAGGAAACTGGATCTAACACCTTGTCCTGCTGCAACAGTGGGTTCTGGTGAGGATCAAGTGAGATGATATAAATGATAAAGCGGTCTGTAGTGGAAAAGGATTATTTATTTTATTAAGGAAGGGGGCGACGTCTGCTGGTGAGGGCTCAGGAATAGCCCTCTACGTGTTGATGGAGCCTCAGCCCTGTGTTTTAATCCATTTGAAGACGACTTGATTATATCGTTCAGTTTGGAAATGATGAGGTTTCACAAACGCAGACCTTATTAAACACGGAAATATTATTTTCTTGTTCGTTATTTTGTGGCTTCTGTCCCTCTCCCCAGCCGCCCTGTCTTTTGGGCTCACTGAAATCTGAGTGCCACTTTTCTTGGAAAACCTGATATTCTGACTTCAGTTTTGTAATTTAATGATGGAGAGTTTCCTTAGTAAACCAAATTTAGAGTCCTAGAATGCTTATCTTATATCCAGACCTTGAACATAAAAGGCATTTTATACCGCAATTGTTCATTTAATGAGCAATTGCAGAGTGCAGGCCGGTTAAGGGATTGAGCTATATGCACTATTATTGCAAGAAGTATTCCGAAATACCAGAAATAGGACGTAAGCTCTGATCAGGGAGACTGCGAGCACAATTACCTTCTTTTCAAATCCTTCTGTGACACTGCAGGAGGAAAAAGGACTTTGAAACTTGAAAGGAAAGAGCTTGCTTTCAACCTCAAAAGCTAGGAGGAAAGGGCTCTGAAATTTGCTCTGAATTCCCAATTCACCATTAGCCTGTTTCTTCCTTTAGCCTCAAGGCATTCTCCGCTTTTTGAAAAGATGTTAAGAAATTCAGTCACAATAGAGAGCCTAGTTCTGATGTGTTTCCCTCGGTCCATTGAGGTCTGGGCTCCAGCCTTTGTGTGCAGTGAATTGAGCTGAGCATCTAGCTGGTTGGAGAGAGGTGAATGAGCAGTTGCTGTGCAGTGGCGAATTCTGGCATAGAAAGAAGCTCCCCCTCTTCCTTTATTTTCCAGCATGCATTCCTGTACAACCCTTGCTAGTGGCCATATGTGGCATCGAGCCTGTTCTTAAGTCAATACGGGATCCTTGGTTTATTGCAACTCTTGTTAAGTTTGTCTTGTAATTGAAGCTGCTGTTGACCTTGCTTGGGGACCGTTTGTAAAACCGTTTATTTAGCATAAACTGAAATAATAAACCCTCCTTCTCTCGGGCTGATTGTGATAGGGTGACATTAGTTTGATTTAATGATTAGCCAGCCTGACCCTTCTGCTGGAGAGAGCGGGCTTGAATAGAGAGAGTTCACTCCGAAGCACTCAGAAAGAATACTAATGAGCTTGTTAAATTTAGCATGGCTCCAACCACTTTTAATTCCTCTAATGGGAGCAAGCACTGCCTGGGAGAGGGAGAGGGCCAAGGCGCAGGGGGGCAGGGAGACACCGAGAATGTTCCTCGAGGGTCTGCACCGCTAGAGAAAGCCCACCAAGAGAAGTTTGCAGAAAGTAGCTAGCCAGAGCCTGGGACGAGTTGTAAGTATTTTGTTCTCTTTTGCTCTGTGTCTCCTGTGTCTTGGGGGAAGAGAGGAGTGATGCTTCTAAAACGGGATTTCAAGGGACAGCTTAAAATCCGTGTTCCTTTCAGAGGTGAGCACGTGTACCTCCCGGGAGTTCCTCATCCGCTAATTCGGTCAGGGGGACAGGAGGTGTTCCCAGTTAGTGATGCAGCGTAGGGTTTTACGTTTCTACCCGAAGAATCCTCTGAAACTGTTCTTTCCATTCCGAGGCCAAAGAGCACTTGTTTCCTGGGTCGCGAGGAGAAATCGTCCAGGAGTTTGTGAGCGTCCACAGGCGTGTGTGTTGAGTCCTGCTTCAGGCAACACGATTACTTCCTTTAAACCTTCACTGTGAACGGTCTCAGCAGCGTTGGCCACGAGGCCACTTTTGAGTTTGGAGGGTCTGTGGCACTAAGCGTGTCCCATGCCGTGTGGGTTGCCTTTGGAAGAGCGTGGAAGATCTGGGACAGTTTCTAAAGTGAGATGCAGGGCAGCTCTCCCTAGGGGGTTAGGAATTCCTTAACTTCCACAGATCTACAGAAGGCAAGGGGGTCCCCAAGTGGGATCCCGATGACAGTCTTGAAAATAATTTTCTCCTGAAGCTTTTAGGGAATTGCATGTCTCAGTGTGACCCCCGAGCTTGCAGCTGTTGGACGGAGAGAGGCATGAACAGTCGCCTTGTGTTTGGCTGTTCACGTCCATTGGCAGATGCTTCTGGAGGACTAGGCTGTTTGCTTACATTTTCGCAGTCGACTTCTGCTTGTTGCCATGGTGGACAGTATGTTTCTGTCAATAATTTGGCCTGGCGTAGCCTGTCTGCTCTGACTCAAACTTTATTGAACAGCTCGGCTCAACTGAGCAGGATTAGACAGCTCTCGTCGTTTTGGCTTGCTGAAGTGGTTGCTAAATTTATAAGAGCAGGCAGGAATATTGCTCGGAAAGTTTCCTTTCCACTGGAGAGTGCATGCCTTCAAGCCTCTGAGCTGTTTGTATTCTGGGGCATGTGTACTGTCAGGTTTTCAACTGAATGCCCCTCGGAATCAACTCGGTCCACGAGATGAACTTCATGAAATAATCGTCTGCTGGAATGTTCTGGAGGGGGAGGGGAGGCGAACATTTGGGAGCACTGACTCTTGTAAAAGTCAGTCTGATGAAAGGTTCCACGTGAAAAAAAATTCTGGCCTGCGTTGTACTTTACTAAGGGAATTCATTCTTGTTTTCAGTATTAAATGTTTGAACTTTGCTGGTTTCTTGTTATAATTTGATATTCACGCGTGTTGTGTTAACTCTCATGAAGAAAATAATTTTTAGCTAAAACGTCACCGCCCCCCCGCCCCGCCCCGTTTCCACGTTCCCCGCCGCACGACTTCCTTCTCCCACCGGTGGGGAGAAGGTGGGAGGGCTGTGATCAGACCATGCCAATTACTCAGGGATTCGCGAAGTTGCATTCAGATGCTCATCCGTGGAGGCATAGTGCCGAAGAAACTCACTCTGTTATAGGGATGCAGTTTTAAGAGAAGAAAAGTTAATTTCTTCTGGGAAGATTAAGTCAAGGGAATCCTGTTTTAAACCTGGAACAGATTAGTAGGGCTTGGTTAGTCATCTTGCCCAGAGAATGCTAATTATGTGTCACAGCCCCATTTGATAGGGGCGTTCTGGTTTTCCAGATGAAGGTGCATTCTGCAGAATTTGCCCCTCAGCGCTATACGGTTGGAAGTGGGAATTTATGTAGGCGCAAATTAGTGGAAAACATGACTTTGGTCATTTGTGCATTATAGGAATTTTTATAAAACCGACTAAGAGTTTTGAAGTGTTTTTGACACCCTTCTGCTTTTACGTCACTGCAAACCCTCGTTCTATAGCCTGCAGCTTTACTGCTGATGAAGTATGGGAGTGGCTTAGGGCCTAAAAGTATTAGTCAGAAGGGAAAATAAAAATGTAGGGTTTTTTTTTTTTGAGTTTGTTTTTAAATTAGCAAAAGCACGGTTGGAATTGCTTTTGTAAAGATCAATGGGTGAAAATGTGGGATTGCACCATTTTCTTTTTTAGTAGTTACTTGATAGATTAAACTCATAATTTATCCCATCATTACAAGGTTTTTGGGGTGAGGATCTGCACAGAAGAACGCTAGAATAATGTTTCACGGTTATCCAGCAGTAGTCAGCAAAATTACTATAAAGTCCAGAACATACCACATTGCCTATTCAGTTTTGGAAGTCATTTCCTAGGCTAAAAAACATATATATATATATACATTGCTTATTTCTTCAAGTCCCAAACATAGGCAGAAAAATGAGAGTTTCTACTGGCTTTAGGTAGTTCAAATGATTAGTCATCGCAAAACAGTAGTTGTTACTTTAGTTTGTATTTTCACGCTCATTCAAATTCATAGCTATTCTTCTGAATTTGTCAAAAGAGCTGTGTAACTGCTAAAGCATACTTGTTCTGTTTTTTTTTAGAGGGTCTCAGTCAGACATACCTGCTTTCTGGGATACTTTGAAGAGAGGTTTGTGTATTGAGATTAGATGAGTTCAAAATCTGCTCATCTAAATAGTACAACAGTATTATTATTTATACCCAAATATAGTTTTTGTTTTGAGAATCAGGAACAGGAAACAGCTTTCAAACGAGGTGTCTAAGCGGTGTCCCAACAGCTTGGTTTCTATCAGCACTTGTCTGCCAGAGCACAGTCTGTGGATTAAACACAGAGCTTGTGTGGGCATAGTTTAGAGTGTGTGTATGATTCTAACAGATGAAGCGGTCCACTAGTTGTGGGTTCCGATCGCCCGTTCAGTTTGATTTTATGCCTCGGCTCTTTGATCTGCTATTACAGAAAGGTCATCCAGTCACACTGGCAGAGAATCATAGTGGACAGATGGAAAGTTCTTACAGATGAAAAGGAGAAGTATTAGGAAGCTGACATTTCAGCAAGCCATTGCTTACATGTTGGAAGTGATGTCTGGAGCCCACCAGAGCATGGATGTAGATCAGTGTAGCTGATGCCCTCCACACCCGTAGCCTCACCCCGTTTTTGTCTTAGCTCTCAGCTCTGCTCTGTGGGCGGAAGCAGGAGGTGTCCTGCAAGGGGCACTGTAGGTTTCCATGATTGGCATCTTTATCCCTTGGAACCAATGGGTTTTCTGTCCCATGTCTGGCCCTGTTTCATCTCTCAGTGGGTCACAAATCTGACTTAAAAAAAAAAAAACCCAAATCACAAAAACTTTGGGATCGCTTTCTAACGGGCCCTTTTCTGAGGAACAGAGGTCCCTCGCTTCCTAGATCACCCGGAGGCCTGGCTTCCTCAGACCAGGGGAAACTGGACATCCACAGCCCCAGGCTGGCGAAACTTCCAGTTCCATGTGGGACCCGCGGGGATACTGGAGAGTCCCCGCTGAGCCTCCCTGGCAGATTCGGCTGGAAACCGGGGATGAGAATTTGCTGACCCCCTACATCTCAAGTGAATAGGCTCATTTCCTGCCCGCCTTCCTCCTTCGATTTGTATCTTGGACCCTCATTCATAAGCAGTTTTGGCTTGAGACTGTCCCGTCGTGGTGTAGCTTTCAAAGTTGCCAAGAATGAGAAATAGGCTTCTTTTGCGGGGGTAGATGGATGGAGAGGGAGCCCTAGTTGATGGCTGCTCACAGAGTTTCCGTTTCTCTTCCTTCTTCAGAGGATGAAAGTCCTGGACAGACCTATCACAGAGAGAGAAGAAACGCAGTCACCATGCAGCCACAGAGCGTGCCGGGGCTTGGCAAGATCAGTGAGGAACCTTCGACATCCAGTGACGAGAGGGCCTCGCTGATCAAGAAGGAGATCCATGGGTCCCTGCCCCACCTGGCCGAGCCCTCTGTCCCCTACCGCGGGGCTGTGTTTGCCATGGACCCCAGGAACGGCTACATGGAGCCTCACTACCGTAAGTGGTCCCCTCCCCATGGCACTTGCCGTAGGAGCCGCGGCAGGCTCTGCGTGTGTGGGCGTGTGTGGGCACGTGTCTGCATGCGCTTAATTAATGAGGTATTTGGCACGTATTAATTTATACAAATGGAATTTATACAAACGTTTAATTTACTGTCTGCTTTACTTCTTACTTCTGCCACATCCTGTCCATTCTTCTTTTTAGGGAAAGCCATTTCCGTGCATCCCTAAGCAGCTCTCAGGCCTCGGAGGGGGTTGGAGGGCCGCCGTCAGGAAGGTGTCCATCTGTGGCTAATCCACGTGGACCTTTCCCGGGAACTAGAACCAGGTTTGCTCCACCCAAGTAGATGCTGCTAGAGGAAAACCGGTAGAGGGGGGCAGTTATTGAAGTGGGAGGCATTAGCAGATGTCTTTAACAGCAGCCATTCCCCCTTTTCAGTGATTTGTGTTTGTTTGTTTTTTTGCTTCATTGTTGAGGAGGAACAAACCTCTTCTAACCAACCGAGGCTGAATTCCTTCCTATGGAAGATTTTTCCATGTGTCCTACCTTCTTCTGGAATCAGCAGACCAGAAGACCTCGGAAAGCTCCTTTTCCATCACTCCGAAAGTTTAAGAAATTAATTAGGGCTCCGCACACACCTATACAACGGTTCTCTCCCAAGGCAGAAACGTAAAGGAACATATACAAGGGTTCAGTTTATTTCTGGCCTGGTTCTAGTTAAAAGAAATGTAATTCGGTGGTGGAGTAATGAAGTTCATATTGAGATGCTCAAGCTTGCAGCTCTTGATTACAGATTTATCACCTTGCCAGGATACAGACCTGCTCCGACTCCAGATGGACCATCGCGCTCCAGGGAGGGGGGACTGGTTTGCGTTTCCTTTTTTCCACATCGTTCAGAAATTTTAGCGTTTTAAGGCAAAAGGTCATTAGCCAGATGAATGATGAGTGAGGACAGCTGATTAGTGCATGGTTTTTGGCTCAAGAAAGTGCCCAGGATAAAAGCTAATTTCATCCCTTCATTAGTTGGCTTGAAGCAGAGGGGAATGTTCACTCATCAGGGTGCAGATCAAAGAGCTTCGCACAACCTTAAGTCTCAGTAAATGCTCCTTCTTCCTCCCCCCAACGAGAGTATATTGTTGGTAAGGATGGAAGATACATTATTTTCTTCGGTGGAGGGAGATTTCTTTTAAGTGGTCAGAGGCATGGAGGAAAAGGTTTGACGGCTTCTTGTTCGCTTTTAAAAAAGGCTACAACTTCTCTGTTTAAAAAGTGCTTATCAGCCCTGTGGCTACCGTTGTTACTTTTACAGATACAGAAATAAGGAGGAGGTGTAGTGTGTATGTTCCTTTCCTTCCCTCTTTAGAGGTTTCTTTCATTTTATTTGATTTCTTCTTTATTTTCGGAATGAGAGTTCACAACAGTGTGGGTAGGGTTTTTCTCCGAGCACATTCCTAAATTTTCTACATTGTGTGTTTGTGGATGGGTCTGCATTAGATCTCATCCATGCAGAAAATTGGAGGGACTGTACATACTCTCGACCTGTGTTAATATTCCCGGAGAGTGCGCTTACTTTTGAAAAAAGATCAAGTCCAGATTATTCGCCACACGTTCCCTGTCTTGTTTTTGCCCTTCCATGGGAACACAACTTTCCAACTTTCCCCATCTCATATTTGTGTTGTGTTTTCGATTCCAGATGCCCACTAATTGGTGAGGTAGTTAATTGGTCAGGACAGCTGCCCGAAGTAGGCAGATGACTGCTAACTTTCTGTCTGTGCCGTCCAACTTGCAGCTTGCTCTTGGCCCATTTGTTCTAACGGTTTGCCCATTGAATTCTCTCCCCGTCATTTGAGGGGCCGGGATCTCTGCACATCTGAGGCCCTCATCCCCTCCCTGTGGTCCG
>NW_020175837.1:1964589-1980031 GCF_003031525.2 Neophocaena asiaeorientalis asiaeorientalis | reverse complement strand
GGAGTACGAACTAGTCCGGGGCATTGAAGAACTCTTGATGGCTCTTGGAACTGTTCACGGTCACCTGTTTAAGGGACATCGCACCCATAGTTTGGTTATGCTTCAGCTTTTCCCACTGCATTTTCAGATCACTGTTCAAATCGCACGGTAATTTATAAGCGAGGTAGGTTGTCTGTCACCAAATGGCAAGTGCCATTTTGACCCACCCTCTCAACGTACTCACTCAATTGGACATGAATAAACGCTATCGTTACATACATCGTATGGATGGGGAGACCTAGGGATTATAGCTCAGCAACCAGGGCACTCAAGTTCCAGCCTTGCCGCCTACTGGCCGTGTGACCGTTGCCAAGTAGGCTTGTGCTCTCAGGTACCTCTAAGGATCCCTTCGTAACTGTTGAATGGGAGTGATGTAAGACCCCCAGTCCCATGGCGTCCTTGTGACAGTTAAGCGAGACAATGCCAATAAAATATTGAGTACCATCTCTGGCTCATGGCGAAGGTATCGGAATCATTACAGTAGCTGTTTCTCCTCTGCCCCATCTTTCTTCTCCTGTGCCTTCCTCCTTCTTGCCCCTCCTTCCGTTCCGTCATCATCATCATCATCCATGCCCTCACCACCATCTGTAAGTGATGCGTTCACTCTCCAAACCGACGTGTTTTGTTTTGTTTTTTGTTTGTTTGTTTGTTTGTTTTTTGATACGCAGGCCTCTCACTGTTGCGGCCTCTCCCGTTGCGGAGCGCAGGCTCAGCGGCCATGGCTCACGTGCCCAGCTGCTCCGCGGGCATGTGGGATCTTCCCGGACCGGGGCACGAACCCGCGTCCCCTGCATCGGCAGGCGGACTCTCAACCACTGCGCCACCAGGGAAGCCCCCGACGTTGTTTTTTTTTTTATCAGAGTTGCAGTTGGGTTCGGTTCAGTGCAGACTGGCTTTTCTCCGCCAGACCTGTTTTCCTCCGTCCCTGAGGTCAGCATCTTCTATAAATACAGGTTACAGATGGAGTGAGTTGTAACCCTTAGGGAAAGGGTGTGCGGTTAGCAAGGGATGCCGTGGCCCTGTGAACAGAATCCTTTCTCGATGAAGCTTAGTGGACAGACTATCATTTTTTTCCGGTTTGGGGAGTAGAGACATTTTAAAGCTTTTACGTGAGTTGGAGTTTTAACCTTTTAAATTCCTAGCAGAAAGTGTTTTACGTAACAAGCACAAACTTAATACATGTGGAAAAATAAAAAGTATAGGGTTAGGTGTTCATGGTAAATAATTTAAAGATGTCCTAAAACTAAGCCTCAAGGGGTCAGTGGGATATGACTTTATTTCTTCTAGAACCCTGTTGGATTATTTCATCTTCTACCAGTACAATGAACGTTTTTTTAGGTACCTCGTAATAATATTTATCCACCTCACGTGGATTTAATTATCCAGATAAACGACTGATGGGAAGCTGAAACTGACACATCTTCTAAGAATCTTTTAGCGTGTGAGAAAAGTACCCTCTTTTTAAAATGAGACGTAAAAGTTTGGCCACGTTTCCTTACCTCGTCTCAGTCGGCAGCCTTGTCTAGAGCATAAGTTCATCGCAGACCTTCGGTAGCTGACGGTTCAGAGCATCTCTTCAGGCCGTTCCCGTTTCCTTTGAGTCGTCTGCCAGCCCCACCAGACGGTCGGAGGGGAAAGACTCCTCTAATCCAGTGTATCTGGGCATGTGAACTCGCACAGTAATTCCTGCGTTTCTCTGTGGTCGGAAAATGCAGACGTTCCAAGATGCCTAATTTGTGCTTCTATATATACTAACTTTGTATTTCTAACGTGTGGGCAGGCTTCCTGTAAGACCGGAAAAGGGAAAATCGCTTTTCCCCTCAGAAGGACATCTGTACAATTTTTGTTGCACAACACTCTGTTATCCTTGGGTAGGCAATGTTGCATCTTCACAAATTGCACTTAGGCGGGATTCAAAGTATTTTCGGTTTTGTGGGTTGCACTTAAAAAAAAAAAAAAAAGAAAAAGAAAACCCCAGGATAGCGGGCACTTCAAACATTTGCAACATGTGTTTGGAATAAAATCCTCACTGGGGGATTGGGGGGTTTGTCTCGCCAAGGGTAGCGGTGGATGGGGTGTATGTCAAGGCAGGAAAGTTGGTGTTCAAGCTGCATGGCTCAGACCTGGGGTGGTGCTGACAGGCTGGCTGCTGCAGGATCACTAACGCTTTATAATTGGGGAGAGCACGGGAGGGGCCAGATTTGGGGAATCTGACCTACTTGTCCTGGAGTCAGGATAAGGATCCCCATCTCTGGCCCAAAGATTTCTCAGCAGTTTTATTCTACTCCTGCTTCATCTGTAGCCAGATATTTTAAACCACCATCACCCCCCGGCCCCCGCCTTCACTTAACCACTGTGCATTTCTTCTTTTATAAACTTACAAGGCAGGTGACATAATAGTTAAAGCATTCCTGTACCCTGGCCGACACTTAACTTTTATTCTCTTCCCCATTACAGAAAACATGTGTTGCATTGTCTTCTGTCTCACTGTGCGGAGTCCAGTTTTTTAACAGTCCCTGCAGGGGTCTTGGTGGGGAGTTTCTTGGAATCACCAGTCATGTCATACAGATCCCCTGCTGGTTTTGTTAAAGGCGGGGAGGGTTTAGAAAGATGCCCCCTTTTCTAAAATTTCAGGTCTCTTTTACAGTTTTATAGTTGTGTGAAGACTGCTTTGCTTCTGCCCCCAACTGCTCCCAAGCAGTAATTCCTCCTGGAAAATATGATTCATTCCTCCATGTAAATGCTTTGATTGAAAACATACCGCTGGTATTCTTCCTTATGTTTCCCAGCTCGGATGACAGAACTATTAGTTGCTAATTAGCAAAACCTGAGGAATTAGCTTAAAGAAAAGAAACTGAATTTTTAATTGGCTGGCATTTGTCTTCTGTGGAAAGCTGATGTGCTGAGCCCGCTTGCTTTCTGATGTGATAAAAAAAAAAAAAAAAAGGGCATGGAAGATGTTTCTTCTACCTGTCTGTCTTTATATTGGGTGACTTTCCACACTCTTTAGAAATATGTTTGCTAAGTGAGGGGAAGGGAAGAGGTGTGTTTTACATATTTAATAGACATACCTGCTCATGTTTCTTTTACTCTTGGAGTGTCATCTGGAGGCTGTGAAAGACAAAGATGCCTACGAGGCACAAGTGAACAGTTTGGTGTTGACCAAACTGCAAAGGCAGTGACAGTTCCCCAAGCACACAGTTCTGTTCTCATCCAGGCTGTCGTTTCTGTCTTTGGAGAACAGTTGACAAGCCAATCAGGAGTGTTGGGATTGTTTTTTTTTTTCCCCCTTGAAAACTAGAGGGTTTTACCAGAAAGACTGATGTTGGGTCATACTCTGGGGGCTTTGCCAAGTGTCTTGTATCCTGGGCTGGTCGTCTTGAATTGTAAGGAAGCTGGAGTGGGGAGATGCAAGCAAGTCTAGGAAGTTTTGCAAAACTTACTCGTGAGCTTAAGAATAGCTCCCTGCTAATTTTTGTCCTCTTAGAAATTCAATGTAAGGATCCAAGCTTTCTTTCAACAACCTGGAGGTAGTGTTTTAAGACCAGCAACAGTGAGCCAGTTCCAGAGATTTTTTTTTTACAGAGCTACATTGCAGTGCAACTCTGCAGAAAGCGGTAGAAATTTAGGGATCATTTTGAGGGGGCTCCAGATTCCACTCTCCCCACTGAATCTTGACTACTCTCATACTTGACGTGACTGTGATTCCACGCATGGGTCTTCTGAGATAACGACTGAAACTGGGACCCAATGCGGAGAGAAGCACGTGACCTCTGGAAAAATGAGCTATTGATTTTATCCACTGAATTACTTACTAGGACATACTTATTAGAGGGGACCAGGGAGAAGCCTGAAGGCCATTCCTCCAGGAGAGGAATAGAAAGGAAAGGCAAAGGGAGATCATGTTCTAGAGAGAACTGATTGGCCTGTCGGGGCCCTGGCCCTGCCCTCTCACCCTCTGTTGTCCAAATAGTGCCCCCTGCAGGCAAGTCTGGCTCCTGAGGTCCACTGCTCAGGCCGCCCTGCTCACACTGTTGTCCTCCCAGAATAATTCTTGGCTTTCCTCCTCTCCTTCAAGTCCTCCTTATTCTTTACTAAAGATGCACTTCCTGTGAAAGACTTCTCTAAGTCCCATCTCACAAGGATCTGTCCCTACCCTGCACTCCAAGTTCACGTGTAACTCTCACCCTGAAACACATCACAGCTATATCCTTGGGTGGTCCGTGTGTGTCGGCCGGATCTCCTTTAGGATAAACGTGATAGTCCGGGCGGTGCTTTGTTCTTCTATCCACCAGAGTTCCTAGGCAGGACTGGGAGGGCTTGTTAATGCAGAGAAGGGGTGAGCGGTTCCTTGCTCGGCTTCAGTCACACCGGAGATGAAGTTAGTCCAGAGCCTGCCGGTCAGAGGTGGCTCCTTGGCAGACTGAAGAGACTGAAATTCTGCATCCGTTTTATAATTCACCCGTTATATGCAACCTCTGATCCACACTGACTCCCCTCCCCCATCCTTTCTGAACGAAAGCAAGCAGGGTTTAAAGTGTTTATAACACATTTATACATTTATAAACATCAGGAATATTTGCTTCTGCCCACCTATAGCACATTTAAAGCTGCCAGGATGCTCAGACGAGGTGGGATGTGGTACTTTGGAGGAGATCGACACTTTGCTCCCAGAGTTGGATGAGGACCAACTCATTGTAAACACCACGGGATTCTCACAGGAGATTCTCCCCTCCTGTGTGTTTTGAAGCCTGTCTGAAATCGAAGGGGTAGGTATCTTTTCCTGTAGTTAAGGTGAGCACGATATTTGTTTTCCCCTTTAGCAGATTTCGGTGATTCGTCTTATCGTCAGTAACCTCTAGGCCATTCACGATTTCGGTAACATCTTTCCCACTCGTTAGCGTGCAGGTATGCGTGTGATCCATGGTAGTGGAATCCTCCATCGACAAATAGATCGGGATCATGAATCCAGTTGTTTAAATATTCCGTGGAGTTATTTTCCTTTTCTAATTGGGCCACCCGCCCACCACCCAACACAAGCGGCAATGTTTTTAGTTGCTTATGATTTCTTTCACTCCCCCCCCCGCCCCGTTCCTCCCTCCTTCCTTGAGAAAAAGCACGAGAAACACAGCAGTGCCTGCCATTTCATAGCCATCTGCTAACAGCCTTCCAGCCGCTTTTCTAACAGAGGCAACATTATCCTTGGCCCCCTCCTCCTTTCTGTTGTATAATTAAAGAATGTTACCTTTGATGTCTCGTGAAACCTGCATCTCCTGCCTTGCTTTAGCTTTCTTGATCTTGTACCTATAAATCTGTGCTGTATCTTCATCCTACTTAGTGAAAGGGCTGGATTTTCCTCTCTGTGCCTTGTGCAGTTTGGTTTAATATAGGGCAACCGGTCTGGCATTTTACGGCTCTGTCCTTCTTACGTTCTGATAGACTTTGGATTCTTGTGGAACTCTTGGAAAAGTATGCAACTTTCAGTCCTTATAGCTTTTACGTGTGGGTCTCTACATTGGGTCTCTCCTAAAATGCACTGTTCTTTAATATCTTCCCTTTTTTGGGGGGGCCTCCTGGCTTTTTGTTAACCTCAGTTTTTGATGAGTTTCTTCCTCTTAGAAACAAATGAAGAAAGTTCTTGACTCATTGAGCTGTTTGTATTTTTGGTTCCCCCGTCAGTCATTTGTTAGTGAATCATGCTTACTGAGTGTCTCTTAAGTGCTAACAAGTGGTGGACAGAAAGAACAAGGTCATTGCTTCCATGGAGCTTCAGGCCAATGGGACAATAAGACAAGTAGATAAGCCCTTGCCTAAAGTCAGCACAAAGGATGTATCATAAAAGATAGATGCAGGGCCCCTGAAGAGAAGGTAACATATACCTCACTCAGCCTTGATGGATCAGGAAGGCTTCCTGGAGGAAGTGACGTCTCTACCTGTGATAGAGAGGTAGAGAGGAATGTTTTTGAAGGCGTGGAGGCCAAAGGAAAACATGTCACTCGTGAGGACCCGAGAGGACTCTGGAGTTGGTGGGTGGAGCTCAGGCCAGGGAGTGGCAGGAGACAGGCTGAAGAGGTGCAGGCCAGTGGGCTCCCTGGGAGCAGACCCTCTTCTGCGTGAATCCACGGTGAGCCCTAAGACTTGTTGCACGGCCTTTGCGTATTTAAGCAGATCTTTGGGTAACTGTGCTTCCCAGCACCAGCCCAGGATTTGTCGTAGAGTTTAAATTCACCTCCTCTTTCTGATTTGCCACTGTGATTCCATCCCCAGCCCCTCCCGACTTCTCTGGCTGACTTCTTATCCCGTGGTCCTCAAGGACGTGCTGCTGCTTCCCCTGAGTCGTGTGTTATATTTTCTTTCGAAGACAACAAAATCCATTTCTACTTGTTCTCCAACTGCTGAGCTTTTCTGTATTAGGTAACCCTGATAATCACAATAGCTGGGTCTCAAAGTACAAATCCCAAACATTGGGAAATAAATGTGGTTTCATTTCCAGTGAATCAGGAGTGTTCTGTAGCAAGACACGTTTTCACTTCAGAATATAAGATTCACCATAAAATTTAAAAACTTGAGTTTTGTTTCATTGAAAAACGCAAATCCCCTAACGTCAGCTGAGCTAGAGGAATTGTGCAAAGGGCCCACGGCAAGGTTGGCGAGAGGGGCCAGAAATAACAAAGTGAAATTCAGCTGGGAAATCAAGTAGCTAATACCACTGGGAGAAAATGAGAACAAAGACTTCCAGGGGTGGGATAAGCCCGCAATCTGGCCTGGACAGAAATAGTCTTAGGGGAGATGGGGGGACCCCTGAGGAGGAACCGGGCCTCTCCATGGAGGGCTGCGGAGCTAATCAGCCGGCATTGTGTAGGTCAGAGGAAGCCCACTCTAGGAAGCTGGGTGTTTACTCGTCCACTTGGCGGGGGGTGGGGGGAGCCCAAATCTGCATCCTGACTGTGTTTGTGACTTGTGAGCGGGATCAAAGGGGGGCCTGCTTTCTAGTTTAGAGAGGAGCAGGGAAGTGTGCATGGAGCGTCCTGGGAAACAGACGACACCACCTCTTCTTTCCATTTGCTTTCGTGAAATAAACCTGCATTCGAATTCGGCAAGATTTCAGATTTCCTCCCCAATCCCTGTTTTTCCCCTTAAGGTAAGGAATGTCATAGGATGCCATCACTCCCCGCCCCCCGCACCCCGCCACTCTCCCCCAGCCTCTGTGATTCCAGCTTGGCTCGACAAATCTGACCACATAGGTTGACTCTTTTGAGCAAATGTGTAGTTCACGTCTATATTTAACGTACAGGATGTACATCCCGCAGCGTGTAATGCTGTGGGATGCGTTTCTATATAGCCTCTGTGTTTTATCTTTAATGATGTCTTGCGCATAATTTTTGCCCGTCACGTTCCACAAATGATGATATAGAGAGATGGTCAATGAGCAGTTGAAGGCACCTGAGTGCCTCCAGTGTCCCCAGCTCTTCTGATCATGCCCCAGCTTCAAGTCTTACTCCACTGGGTACATGGTGCCTGATCTTCACTCTTATTTCAAAAATTCCATGCATCTTTTTGAGAGTCTGCTACAAGTCAGGCACTGTCTAGGCCCTGAGGGGCCAGCATTTGCCAAGACCGATCAGGTCCAGGCTTTCGTGGAGCCCACGTTCCAGCCAGAGGAGATACACACCAAACACAGGGGCAGAGACGTCAACAAGATGGCACAGTGGGTGCACTGAGTCCACTGAAACAGGTGGCGTGCTGGGGAGAGAGTCAGGGTGGAGCATGGCACCTTGGAATGGGCGGGCAGAACAGGGAAGGCCTTCCTGGGTGGTGTTTTTGCAGCTGAGACCCAAGTGATAAAAAGGAGTCAACCTTGGGAAGGTCCAAGGGGAGAGCATTCCACTTAAAAAGTGGAATTCGTGGGTTTGCCATGGCCACATCCTGGATCAGAGAGAAGGTGTGTGTGGTGGGCAGGTGGGGGAGATGACTTGAGGGGATCCTTGTAGGCAAATGGAAAGCCAGTGGAGGGAGTGATGTGATTTGATTTTTTACTTGAAGGGGTATCGCTCTGGCTGGTGTGTGGGGATTGTCCTGAAGGGGCGGAGTGTAGAATTAGGGAGACAACTGTCAAGAGGTGTTGCAGTAGCCCAGGTGGGAACTGGTCCCTCTGGCTTAGAAATTATAGGGGGCAGAAATCAAGCCCTCACTGTGTGCCATATGGCATGGGCTTTGTCCTTGAATTCATTAAATCCCCGCAACGACCTTATGAGAGGCCACCATGATTTTCCCCAGGGACAGATGAGGAAACTGGGGTCCAGGAAGGCTAAGTCACTTGTCCATTTTTACCTGGTTCAAAGTGGCCGAACCAAGATTCGAACTTATGGAGTTTGCCTCCAGAGCTCAAATCCTTAACTCTTGCCCCATAACTGCTGAGACTTCAAAATGGCAGTCCAGGTCTATACAAGGGCCTGGGCAGGCTGGCTTAACAGGGAACTTAGGGATTCTTCCAGAACCGGATGGTGGTGTTGCCAATGGTGACGGGCAAGGGTCTGGAGGGTCTTGGGAGGGCAGGCTGCCTGCCACGCGGGTCCCTAGGTTAGGACTGTCAGATCCTAACATGGAGAACACAGGTGTGCTCGGTGCTTCCTTTGCCCTTGCTGTGTTCCAGGCGTGGCTACGTGGGAGAGAAGGAGAAACTGCTTCTCAGCTAAGACTCTTCCAAAGAATTGGAGGTTACCTATGACCTGAACATGGGGAGGCCTCCTGGTCTTTTCTGTGTCTCTATTTTGGGGGGATAAGTGCGTGGGGAAACAGTGGCAGTCACCACAGGCCCATGAGGGGAGCATTTATCGTGTGCCAGGCGCTGGGCTAAGGACCCCATAACACGATCTCGTTTAGTTTTCGCACAAACGCATTTGGCACCTGCATTAACTGAGGCTGAGATCTGGAGTGATCACGTGGCTTGCTCCCAGGGCCAGTTTGAGTCTAGATTCCACGGCCCAGGGCTTGGGAGCCAGTGAGGGAGGCCCCACGTGCACTGCTCTCCTTTTTGTCTTGTGAAATAAACTCTGTCTCCCCACCGTGTCCCTGTTTCCCTGATACCTGCAGGGGCTTTGGGGCCATAGGCCGTCTGTTGGATCAAAGATGGATTCGTTATGTGAACTCTCCATTCCGAAGAGCAGCCTCTGTAAGTAACTGGGGCTTTCACGTGTCACCAGAATAATGCAGTATCTGGACCCACCTAGGCCAGTCTGGGGACAGCTTCTCCAGCTGCACTGAGGCCACCATGCCATCCCTCACGTGTTTTCTCCTGTGACATCAGAGCAGTGGACCACCCTGCCCCACCCAGGGGAGGAAGCGGCAGGGGAAGAGCATCCCTTATTTATAAGTATGCTTGGAATGTTTATATCCGAGAGGGAGAGAGAGAGAACCATAGTCTTTTCACACAAAGGCATCTTCTTGTCCCACTGATACGGGCAGTTCCTGGTCTCCTGGCTGTGGTGTCTCAGATACACTGAAATAATCCTGGGGAACAGCAGTTAAGCCTGATTAAGAAGCTGGAGGAATGATTTATGAGAAAAGATGAAAAGGACCGAATACGAATAACAGAGCCAGTGCAGGCTAAAGAGACACATAGAGACTCAAATGAGGAAATAGATGCTAAGGAAAGAAAAGACAGAAGCAAATGCATGAAGACAGTCAAGGAGGAGACCAGGGGGATCCCTTTCTCTCAAGAACCTGCAGGCAAGACTGATGTTTGCTTTAAAGACTAATGTGAGTATCAGACCCTATCTGCATAGGGTTACAGTTCAGGGGACTTGATCTGACTTGAGATAAATCTGGATCTGGTAATAAAGATACAAGCTGTAATAATGCTTCCCCTGTATCAGGAGAATAAGAAACATTAATGTGGAGACTTTCAAGAGTGACTACCATCCCCTGAGATACTTCTAACTAGAGCAGTCTAAAAATTATGGACAGTTGCTTTAAGGTTTTTAGAGAAGGCAGAGGGATGACTTAGATATGTTTATTGATTCCCCAGTGTTAACCTAGCAC
Source organism: Neophocaena asiaeorientalis asiaeorientalis (assembly GCF_003031525.2). NCBI lineage: Eukaryota > Metazoa > Chordata > Mammalia > Artiodactyla > Phocoenidae > Neophocaena > Neophocaena asiaeorientalis. Next base: position 1,969,951 of record NW_020175837.1, on the reverse strand, counting down.
CACACACAGTAGAAATACAAAGTATGGCCCTGGCTCTCGATTTTATATTCTGGGGAGAGATCGCATGAAACAACACATGAAAACAATTAAGCCTCATATCAGCAAGTATAAAATAGCAGGATGAAAGGCACGACCCGGGTCCGGGGAGGGTGATTTCTGATTCCAGCGGGGTTTTACAATAGAGCTCTGACTCCATGGCAAATTTAAATCCGGTATGAAATTTCTCCTAATTAACGTTTCCCTTCTTCCTTCCAAATATCAAATGTATGGACTCTAGGAAAGTCACATAACACATATGCCAGTGCTGCATTTTCTTTCCGCTTGACCTGTTCCAGCTGTTACAAACTTTCGTGTCTGACTTCCATTAATTTCTGAGGAGTTCTGAACTGCAATCTGAAATGTTCCCCTGAATTTTTGACTTTTGGGGCGACAGATTTCACATGAGTTGATCATTACCCTTGCTAACATTTCAGCCAAGCATGGGAGTTTATTACTCTCTAATAAGCTTTCCAGGGCCCTCCGGTGATGTGTGCTTGCATGCGCTGTCACGGCTCCCGGGGGGGTACATAGATAGGCTTTGTCACCGGTCATGTCACCACACACACCCCGCCCCGCCACCTGACCGATGGAACCTGAGCATCCTCAGTGGCTCTCGTCCGGCACACAGTTCCTGTCCTTAAAGTCTAAGAAGCTTGTAAAAAATAGGTTTTCTGGGTTTTTAGAGGCGTGCCCTCTGATCTCGGGCAGGCAGAAGTTTTAGTTGGCATTTTCGTGTACATCGAGGCTGCTGAAAATGCTCCTTCCCTTTCTTCTCCATCTTCGGGTTTTTTTTTTTTTTTTTTTTTGTTTTGTTTTGGTTTTTTCTGCGTCTTGCGGGGTCCTAGTTCTATGACCAGGGATCAAACCCACAGCCCCTGCAGTGCAAACGCGGAGTCCTAACTACCGGACTGCCAGAGAAGCCCCTCTTCTCCATCTTCTGATGGTTCACAGGAACAAGGAACTGAGTCCAGGTCATGAAAGGTTCAAGGGCAGTTTGGGGTCATTTGCACTAGATTTTTCTTAAACGTGAGTCCGTTTCATGCTTGGTTATGGATCTTAACATTTCATATTGGTGGCCACGTGTTCTTAGTGTCTGGGAACATGCTCGCTAGACTGTGAAATGGCCCACCTATGACCGAGGTGAGTGGTCCGCACTTGAGCTAACCACCCCACAGAGTAAGAGCTGGGAGACCTGCTTTATATAGACCTGCCTTATAGACCTGCCTTTTTGGAAATCCAATAGGATGTTCTTAAAAAATCCATTCTTTTTGGTAACAGCACAGCCTTGTTCCTTTCATGCTAGTCTCCTTCTATTAATGTTCAGATTTTCTGAAGTTTTCTCTCTTAATGAGTCACCAGGTAAGCGTGAGTCTAGGCATGGATTTCTTTGCTGCTGCCTTCTGTCTCGAATATGAAGATTCCAATTAGAAACTCTGTTAAACAGAGTCTGATATGAGGGCTGCGATTGGCGCCTCTTCGAAGAGTCGAGGTCCTACAGGGTGATGTAGTGTGGAAGCGTGGGTACTCCTGTCACGGGAGTTCCCGACACGAGTGGGTGGTGGGCACTTGGTGGGGTTGGGAGTGAGACCCGGATGCAGGTTGGCTAGAGGCTCTGCATTCTGCATCCTGTGATGGGTTTTGAAGTTCATGACCTTGGAGGCATCAGCCATACTAAAGATGTGTGTCGTATCCTTACTTGTCCTACGTAGCTAATAATATCTGAGACCAAGGTAAAGTAGTTCTCCCCAACTACTGCTTTATTTGATTGCCAGCCTAGTTTTACAAAGAGCCGAGGTAGAAATAGATTCTGAGAAGTTGGAGCTTCATTTTCTTTTTTTCCCTCTCTAATCTGATGGCTTAGGTATTATGAGATGAACCGGTTTGCAGGGCAGAAATAGAGACACATGTGGTGGTGGGATGAATTGCGAGATTGGGATTGACATGTATACACTAATATGTATAAAATGGATAACTAATAAGAACCTGCTGAATAAAAAAAATAAAATTCAAAAGCCTTGTTTTAAGTTTTATTTGTATTTTTAAAGAATTTCATTTTAAAAAATTTTTATTGGGGTATAGTTGATTTACAATGCTGTGCTAGTTTCAGGTGTACAGCAAAAGTGAATTAGTTATACGTATACGTATATCCACTCTTTTTTTAGATTCTTTTCTCATATAGGCCATTACAGAGTATTGGGTAGAGTTCCCTGTGCTATACAGTAGGTCCTTATTAGTTATCTATTTTACATATAGTAGTGTGTATATGTCAATTCCAGCCTCCCAGTTTATCCCTCCGCTCCCACCCCTCACCATTTGGAAACCATAAATTTGTTTTCGACATATGTAACTCTATTTCTGTTTTGTAGATAAGCTCATAAAGAATTTCATGCTTTAAAGTAAATATTCCTAAAAAAGTGTTTTTTTTTTTTCTTTTAGAAATTAATATTGCGGGTGGCCTTGTTGTGTTCTAAAACTGGAGGAGAGGCTTTTCGCATTGGAAATAGCAGTGGGATATGGTGATATGCAAAGAATTAAAGCAATTGATTCTTTTTTTAAAAAAAAAAAAGTATAGTTGATTTACGATGTTCCAGGTGTTCAGCAAAGTGATTCAGTTTTATATATAATGTATATATATTCTTTTTTCAGAATCTTTTCCATTATAGGTCATTATAGGGTGTTGAATATAGCTCCCTGTGCTCTACAGTAGGTCCTTGTTGTTTATCTATTTTATATTGCAGTGTGTATCTGTTGATCCCAAGTTCCTAATTTATCCCTCCCCTTCCCCCTTTGGTAGCCATAAGTTCATTTTCTATGTCTGTGAAAGCAATTGATTCTTTTTTTAAAAAAAAAAACACATTTATTTATTTATTTATGGCTGCATTGGGTCTTCGTTGCTGCACACAGGCTTTCTCTAGTTGCAGCGAGCGGGGGCTACTCTTCGTTTCAGGGCGCTGGCTTCTCATTGCAGTAGCTTCTCTTGTTGCGGAGCACGGGCTCTAGAGCGCAGGTTCAGTAGTTGTGGCTTGTGGGTTGTAGAGCGCAGGCTCAGTAGCTGTGGCACACGGGCTTAGTCGCTACGCGGCATGTGGGAACTTCCCGGACCAGGGCTCGAACCTGTGTCCCCTGCATTGGCAGGCAGATTCTCAACCACTGCGCCACCAGGGAAGTCCCATAATTGATTCTCGATAGAGTGGTAAGTGTAAGTGAAGATTCTTGTGTTCATTGAGGGCTTATTTGATTTTAAACACCTTTTAGGGTCTTTTTCTACTCACAGCTAAATGCTTTACAAAATCAACCTGTGAATATTGGCTCATCTCTGTCAAGTGATGTCTGATTTAGTTGAACAGTTAGAGCTGATATCCTGAGGATGCCAAAATGGAATGTAACTTGTGGAGCTATATGCCTCCAATCCACTCAGGAGTTATAAAGGGATTTTACTAGGATTCCACCCCAGAGTAGTATTCCAAACTGGGAAAGCTGAGTCAGGTACAAGCAAAGGTACAAACCGAACAGGAAAAACTGATTTGTAAAAGCTGACCCTTTTTTTTCTTTTCATATATGGGGATTATTTGATTACTCCAATATTAGTTTGTTATTATCCCTAGAAAAGATCCAGAAAGAAACCTTGAAGTTCTCTTTATAATTTAACATTTTATTATGTTTTTATTAAAATTACATTTATAACGCATGCTCATTTCAACAAATTATAAAGTTCACAAGAGCTTAGGATGCGAAGCTAATGTTGCCCCACCCTTCTTGCTCCAACCCCAGGCCAAGGACAGTTTTTGATATTTCTGTTTTAATTGTTTTGATAGACAACAGTTACAGCTCCAGAATGTGCCAGTACCCTTATTTCCTGACATATCAGCTCTAGATATATTTTACTCAGTACAGTTTATTGACTCTCCAATAAGACAGTTAACTTTTAATTTTCTAACACTGTGCTTCCTCTCCTTTCAATATTAATATTATATTAGTGCTAATTGTTTTGCCTAATGGTGATTTTTATAACTTTAAAGACTACCTTAAACCTCTGTTTCTTTTTTTCATCAACTTTTCATAGTAACTTTATTTATTTTTTTTTTAAATTTTTGGCTGCATTGGGTCTTTGTTGCTGTGCGCAGGCTTTCTCTAGTTGCGGCAAGCGGGGACCACTCTCCGTTGTGGTGCGCGGGCTTCTCATTGTGCTGGCTTCTCTTTTTCGCGGAGCATGTGGGCTCAGTAGTTGTGGCTTGTGGGCTGTAAAGCGCAGGCTCAGTAGTCGTGGCGCACGGGCTTCGTTGCTCCGCGGCATGTGGGATCTTCCCGGACCAGGGCTCGAACCTGTGTCCCCTGCATTGGCAGGCGGATTCTTTACCACTGTGCCACCGGGGAAGCCCTCATAGTAACTTTTGATTTTCCAGTTCAAAAGATGAGGGATATTTAAGGTTTCCCTCCTCCCCCTCCCCTGCAATCTCCTGAAGCTAACCTTTCCTGTTATAGTATCAAAGTTGTAATATCTCCATGTATCTTACAATCAGCACCTCATCTGCTATGTTTCTGTTCATAAGTTGACTTTAAAAGTTGAAAATCAATAAAGCATCTCTAACCTTACAGCTGTGGCAACTCTCCTCCCTGTCACACCGTAGAATGTTAGGATCTCACTTACCTCTTTGTGGTTCCTGACAGTGATGTGTCTAGTATAAAGAACAAGTGTTTTAACAGCTTTCATACCTAGTGTATTGCTTTTTTGTAGTTGCTTTAGCTTTTCCTCTGTTATTTGCCTTTATAATATCCTTACGTTTTTTCTCCCAACCTCTCAACCACATCTTTTGCCCTTAAGGTGGAATATCCAGCTTTCCTGGGCACTTCATTCTCCCAGGTAGTCTGGACCAGGTGTCTCAGGACATCCGTTCACAATCAGCTGGGTTGGAACCACTGATTCCCGGGTCTGACAAATTTGTCATTCTAAGTTTATTCTTTTATTTTACTGGAGTACATCAAGTAACTTTTCAACAACAGAGGATGTCCTTTCTGAGTTCTTCCCTGTGTGAAAATATCTTTATTCTGCCCTTGCTTTGTTTGATCATTGAGCCAGAATTCTAACTTTAAAAATCTGTTAACATAGAAAGTTGTAGATGAAAAGTCTGATGGGGCTTCCCTGGTGGCGCAGTGGTTGGGGGTCTGCCTGCCGACGCAGGGGACGCGGGTTCGTGCCCCAGTCCGGGAGGATCCCACGTGCCGCGGAGCGGCTGGGCATGAGAGCCATGGCCGCTGAGCCTGTGCGTCCGCCCGCAACGGGAGAGGCCCCAGCAGTGAGAGGCCCGCGTACCGCAAAAAAAAA
>NW_020175837.1:1955774-1963603 GCF_003031525.2 Neophocaena asiaeorientalis asiaeorientalis | reverse complement strand
CCCAAAAAAAAAAAAAAAAAAAAAGTCTGAAGCCTGTTTGATTTGTATTCTTGTGTAGGTGGCTTATTTTTCCTCTCTGGAAACTTTTGGGAAACTTGGTAGTCAGAAAGCATGTCCCTAGATGTAGGTATTCTAAAATAAATTAAATTAAATTAACTTTTTGCTCGTTTTGCTTATCACTTGGTGGACCATTCCAGTCTGAAGATGCATTCTATATCTCTGGGATGATTTTTATTCTATTATATCTTTAGTCATTTTATCCACCCTGTTTTCTCTGTTTTTTTCTGAGACTCTGCTTAGTTGAATGTCTGACGTCCTGAGTTATTTCTCTGTGTCTCTTATCTTTTCTCTCACTGTTTGCTTTCGGTTCTGTGTTCTGGGAAATTTGCTTGAATTCATTTTTCAGTGCTTTTGGTGACAGTTTCATTTCAGCAATCATATTTTTAATATCTAAGGGCTTTTTAAAAAGAAAACTCTTTTATGGCTCCCTTTTCTCAGCATCTCGCTCTTGTCTTTTGTATGTAATACTTTCTCAGAACCCTCTAAAAGTTTCCTCCAGGATTAGGTTTTCTTGTTTATCTTGGTCATTCTTGTTTATGTCCTTCCAGCTCCTCATAAGCCTAGCGATTCTGAGTGTATGTGTTTGTGTTAAAACCTTGGGGAAGGAGGCTATCCTGGTTTCCATTCCTTGGAGTGAGTATCCTAATGGTGCGTATCTATGGCCAGGATCATCTTTTGGGAGATGAAGCAGGGCTGTCCACATGCCAGGGCGGGAAGGGCTTGATTCTGGGGAGCAAGGAGAGCCAGCGTGGCTTGGACCGATGAGGGGTCATGGCAACCTGCAGTGGTAAGAGCTGGTATGGCTCTCGTGGGGAGTGCATTTGAGTGAGAGACATCGGACTGCAAGAAGGCTCCAAAATCCATAATGAAGTCGCTTTCCCAGTCCAGTGCATTTGTGGGTTTTTTTCGTTTAAACTTTTTATTTTATATTGGAGTATAGTTGCTTAACAATGTTGTGTTAGTTTCAGGTACAGCAGAGTGATTCAAAGTGATTCAACTATACATATACCTGTATCTATTCTTTTTCAAATTCTTTTCCCATTTAGGTTGTTGCATAGCACACACTGCTGCATTTAAAATGGATAACCAACAAGGACCTGCTGTATAGCACAGGGAACTCTGCTCAATACTAGTGCATTTGCTTTTTGAAGAAGAAACATAAAGCTATAGCTCGGGAATGTGCCAGCCACCTGTGCAGGAGACAGGCACAGGAGAGATGCCGGTGTTCCATGTAAAGGTCTGCCCAGTCAGAGTCTCCTTGGCTGGACTGACCACCACCTCTATCTTTGCTCTCTTAAAGAATAATCTAGCCCCCCTCTACAAGCCTCAGTTATAATTCCAGTCTTATCTTCTTTGCATCTTGTAGAAAGTCATTGATACTTCTTGTTCTGATTTTATTATAAGAGTGTGGGTTCTAAAGCCAGACTGCCTGGGTTCCAATCCTGTCTCTGCCACTTCCAACGGTGTGATCCTGGGCAAATTCCTTAGCCTTTCTGAGCCTCGGTTTTCTCATCTTGGCAATGATAAGAGCAGCACCTACTTCATAGGCTTGTTTTGAGGATTAAATTAGTTAATATAAATAAAGTTTTTAGAAGCGCCTCGCACAAAATATGTACTCAGTAAAATTTATTATTATTTGTTCATATTTTTATCATCCAACATCCACTTCCATCTATTTATGTCAGAGAGGTCTTCAGAGGGGTGGGTGAGAAATGTGTTTGCCCAGACTGCCATCTCGAACTGAAAGTGGTAAATTAAATATTTTGCATATTTGATCTGCTGCAAAAAGACCTAGAGTCGGTGAAACTTAGGGTCTGGTCCCAGCTCTGTCACCTTCTGACAGTCTGCCCTTGAACCAGCACTTAACTCTGGTTTCCTCATCTTTAAAGTGGGGGTACAAATGGCAAACTCTTAAGGTGGTAATGGGAATGACGTGAGAGAATGGACTCAAACACCTAGCGAATCGCCTTCCCTTCTGGGAAAGACCCTTGCACGGTTGCAGTTACTTTCACCTCTCCTCTGTCTTGGTTCTCACCCTAAAGAAGATACTCATACACAAGGAGAGTGTAGCTCATGGACTTTCCTCTTCCATTTAGGATCTCTTTTGATGCCACTGAATCCTTCTTTTTAATTTACTTTTAGCTTTTGGGATGCCTTTTATTCTCTTTGTGATTTTACAAATTTGAGAAGCTTGAAAATAATGGAATTGAACCCTAACATCTGAATAGAGCCCTACTTCAATAAATACAAGGCATATGGTCATTGTGACATATTTGATGGAGTAATGTACAAAAAACATTTAAGTAGTACAGCTTCCCAAAGGCAACTAACATCCCAGCCAAAAAGTCTTTAAAAAGTCTTATCCTTCCCACAGGAAGGGCCAGTCATTCATTTCCTGAGAAAAGTCTCCCCTCGTTTATTTTTTTTACCCAAATAGACTTTTTTTTAAAAAAGCAACTAATACGGTAGTTTAGTAGAAATTTAAATTACAAATAGTTCAACTCTGGCTAACATCATAACAAATAATTGAAATGGATGATATCGTCAAATTAGATCTTAAATTGAGTGCCCATTCACTACAGACTCGCTACACAGGAAAGTTTTTCTCCTAATATCTATATCTATCTCTCTATATATATGTTCCCAGATGTGTCTCTTCCCTTTAGTTATTTCTTTTTTGCATATTAAGTCTATTTTAAAGCCATTGGCTAATACACTGTGTTTTTAATTTATTTTTTAACATGCTCTATTTTAAGGTCCCCACAAAGAAATCATTAACTTGGAGAAATCAGTAATATTATATAAATTTATCTTGCTTTTAAAATGGAAAAGTTATTTTCAACCTGTCCCAGGTACGTTCAGGGCTTAAAGGTGTTAAGTTGGTGCTGTATTGAATCGAGTCTGCATGGTGGAAGCTGGCCATGTTTAAGAGATGGGTGTAGTGAACTGTTGAGGATACACGTGTGCTGGGTAGAAGGGACCACAGTCTGCAAACAGTTTTACAAGTCAGATCTCATTGAGATGAGGGCAGCAAGTGGATTTCTGAGCTTTAAACACACACCGCCCACCTCACATGAAGTAAATGTCATTGTGTTCCTTTTCTTAACCATGCATCCCTGAAGATCGTGTAATGGGCTGTAGAGTCAGGGAAAAACGTCTTTACCCTGGCTTGGACAGAAGAGGATGAGGCAGGATAAGACCTGGGAGCAGTGGTCTACCCCTTGCAGGGGCCCTCAGGCCCAAGTTGAAAAGGCTGCTTACTGGCAGGGCTGCCTGCAGTGGTGAGCCGTGTCAGAAGTGGGAAGATAGGCTGTCCATCAGAGAGCAAGCCCATGGGGTGGAAAGCTGCTGAAAAATGGAAAAGCTAGACATCCCAACTGAGAGAGCTGGAATCGGTTAGTTGAGGCCAAGCTGGGGGCGGACAGTGTGAGGTTGTGTGGTTGGAACCAGGGCTGGCTCTGAACTGACCCTCATTGTGTTCTCCTGTGGGGTCCTCAGAACCCAGACCAGCAGGCTATGGTAGAAGCTATAGAATTGCTGGTTTATTTCACATGAGGTATATACTTTTCCAAAATGTTTAACCATTGTACACACAGAACACAAGACCGTGATATACGATAAGATAGGGAGGGTATCTGACTTCTTGCAAAAGAAATATCATGTGTCTGACTCTTTCCCTTTTCCCTTTGGCTACCGGGAAACTCAGATTTAAATGTGCTGCTCAGCTATACTAACTCTATGAGATCTATGACCTGCATATTTTCTATTTCACTTTCTCTAGGTCTTGACCATCTGGACTGTTCTCTGACTGGATTTTTATTTAGTTAGCATTTTCTACCTTTTTTGCACAAATTTTTAATGCTGTGTGAAATCTTTGGTGAGAGGAGGCCACATACTAAAATAATACCACCCCTAATCAGTCGCTAAGGAGTGCTAGAATTTCACTAGACATGAGGAATAGTCACAGAAATGAGTATTGTTAAAGGCATATGTGGAGACAGATTTGTGTGACAGTGTAAGTAAGTTGTTGAGAAATCTTGTATTGAATGGATTTGGATGGAAGCAGTGTTCCTTTCCCTTAAATGGAAGACCTTTTCAGAAATACACAGACACTGCCCTTCCTCTTAGTATGATTCGGAAATGTCAGATTCTTCCAGCCTCTGAGAAAGGCCCCACAGGAAACTAGTTCAGCTTTTAAACTTTTCTCACTTGTGGTATATGAGTGTGTTTAATATTTCTCCCTCCAAACACCTTTTTTTTTTTTTTAAAGTTCTTTTAAGTTGAATCAGGTCTGGGGACATTTGCTTGTTGCCATCGTTTTTTCAAGTCCCAGTGTGCACTGACTTGTTAAGCATGTTTTAATATTTTAGAACGTGTAGTCCTCCTGTTAAAAAATGAGATTATTAATCAGTTTCCAGAGGATCATTCCTGTGTTTTCAAGTTATCACAGATATGCAGCTTTGGGATCTTGGCTGCCAGCACCATTGAGCCCCGACTGTAGAGCTCCTCCACATAAACTCGGTCTAGTTACACTCTCGAAAATAAGAGGCTTGTCTCCCGAGGACCGCTCCCTATTACAGGCGGAGTATAATCCTTAACATTGTTTTTCTTTGCTTTCAAATGGCTGGAGACAGTGAGTCAGGAGTGAGAACTCCCTTTGTTTCATGTCCTGTGCATGGCGGGGGAAGAATGTAGCAGGGCAGAAAATGAAGAAAGACATAAAAGGATCTCAGCTCAAGGAGGTCAGATCCATCAGAGGCTTAGCGTTGCCTTCAAAGATGCCTGGGACAGGTGGCAGTTCAAGACAATCACAGCGGCCGCATCCGCTGGAGCTGAGATAAGGGATTTCTCCGGCAGTCTGCTATCTGGTGCCCGTTCGCTTTGATGTAACTCTGCTAGCAAGACTTTGGGGAACGGGCGACTGCCTGCTTCTGGGATAGTCCGCTGTTGTTCAGTCTTTTAAGGTCTCATTACAGTACTCCTTGAGGATTAACGCTCTTTACGGTTTACATGGATGGTTTTGTCCAGAGGCCCAGCCGGGGACCCGTGGTACCACCTGGACAAGGCACCAGGGCAACCTCTGTTTTCCCTCTGTCCTCCCCGGGTTGCTGATACTGAAACCGCAAACCTTCAGCATCTTTTGCTTCCCTTTCTGGCAATGGCTGAGTTTTTTGTCTCGCTCAGCTTGAGCTCTTCTTTGGAGGCAGTGAACCATTATCACTGAATCATCAGCTTCTGTTACTCATTCATTCTGCTTTTCCAGCTTTTTAATGTATATTGTTTTCACTCTACTCCCCGGTCTACCCTGTCCCTTTTTAGAAAGAAATCGTGATGTTGTTTGGGTCTAGAGTATAGTGAGTTCTTTTGACCCATTGCCCTGAAAAACACACTGTGTATAGAAAGAGTCCATGGGTGCACCTAGGAAAACATCTATTTGCATAAATTGCATATGTTTGGAACTCTTCATTATAACACACACAGGATAGCAACTCGACAAAACTGTCTTCTGAATTTCATAAGTAAACTTTGTCCTGACACTTTGCGACTTTTAGTCAAGCAGAGATTTTCACAAACCCTCAACTGGCACTTTAAGGGGGCAAGTGGGGAACTCTGAGACGTGTTTAAAGCGGGGCAAGTGGAGGGCTGACTTTTGGTCCCTTGATGCCACACCCAGCTTACTGTACTTGGGGACGGGACAGTTCTGGGAATTAGTAGTGGAACATGGGGACTTCTCATCCCTTTGTTGGTGGTTCAGGGTGCTTTCATTGTCAGTGGCCAAAAGGTAATTAACATCCAACGAACTACCTTTTCCCAGCTCCTCGGGTGTCAGTTTGGTTGTTCAGAGAAGGGGGCACTTGGATTGAAACTAGCCCCCTGACTGGTCATCGCTCCCAGACTAAGTGTCATCCACATGCTACTTTGTGCAGGTCAGACTCTTCCCAAATTTGAAATAATCTTAAAGTAACAGAAGCCAGTTAAGCCCCGGCAGTCAATATAATGAAGGAGAAAGATGTAGTCATATGGGCCACCAGACGTCACAAAGATAATAAGCATGTGCTTGACTTTTCTGCAAGGGATTGTTTTGTTGTGTGTTTACATTGATTGAAACTTACCAGTGATCAAAAGGAAAATCACCACCCACCCCACCCCCCACCCCCGCAAGATAGCAGTTTTGGGGGGGTGACTTTCTTACCCGCACAAGTGTCTAATGGAAGGCAAGACAATGGGAAGAGGCAGTTTGTGGGGGTGGTCACACAGAGATGATGATGTGATGGGCTTCTGGGGCCTTGCCTCGAGGGGGACTCTTGAAACTGCAGCATCAGAACTAACTTTGTGGTCCTTATAGAGCCATGAGGAATCCTGAACTTCACGCCAGACCTGCTGAGTTAGAATTTCCAGGAACTGAGTCTGAGATTCTGTGTGTTTAATAAGTTTTCGTACAATAAGAGTGTGAGACCCACTGCTCTAAAAGTTAAAGCATGATACAAATGAACTTGTCTATAAAACAGAAATAGATTCACAGACATAAAAAACAAACTTATGGTTACCTAAGAGGAAAGGGGAGGGGGAGGAATAAATTAAGGACTTGGGATTAACAGATGCGCACCATGGTGTATAAAATAGATCAACAACAACGACCTGCTGTGTAACACAGGGAACTATATTCAATATCTTGTAATGACCTATAATGGAAAAGAATCTGAAAAAGAATATATATATGCGCATAACTGAATCACTTTGCTGTACACCTGAAACATTGTAAATCAACTACACTCCAATAAAAACAAAACCAAAAACATATATATGCACAAATTTTTAAAAAAATTATATTTTTCTCTATGTTAACATTCTAAATAATTTGTAGAAAAAGCAATAATTCTTGAGTTTAGAAGACATTCACATCTTTATTTTAACTTCTAGTATCAATCTAAACCATGGTGACATTTGTTAATTTCTTTCTCATGTTTATGTTTGAATATGGATCATCTAAGAAAAAGTTATTTCTCACATGTTTCTAATTAATTCATAAAACACATAAAACTATTTTTGAAGATATTTTACATTTCCAAGTTATGTAGACTATTAAAATATTCTTCACCACACTTGGATACTTGAATATGAATGAACATATTTTGCGTGCAAAAGTTTTACAGTATTAGAGATACATATATAATAAAATTTGCACGCTAGTGCAAAAAAAAAAAAGAGTTAAAGGTCAGATGTCTGTCTCAGTATCTTTAAATTCGCAATTGGTAAACACTTAGATTTTCTGTCTTAAAAAGGTTCTATAAATTTACTCACCTGATTGTTACATATTATATCCCCATTTGAATTACACTTTATTTCTGATAGTTGCTTACATATAAATCTGAATACTTACAAAACAACTTTACTTTCCCTATGTGGTAAAGAAAGTTGGATACCAAATTATTTGATGCTATGGAAAATTTTTATGTATTATTTTCCAAGTATTGTACCTAAACTGAATTAGCAACTGGCTTAAGGATAATTTGTACAGTTGTGTTTCTGTATATCTGAATTTCTCTTTAGGGAATAGAAACATATACACTTGTGTTTGAATGTGTGTTGTCACCGAAAACACAGACCTTACTAAATACAAAAAGACTGTCATTTGCTAAAACACCAACCAAATTTATGAATTATTTTTCTCTTGTTACTTTTTGTGGCCAAGACTTTGCATTTGTTTTTTTTGTTTTTTTTTTTTTTTTTTTTTTTTTTTTTGGTTCCCAGCCCCCTCCCTGCTGGGG
>NW_020175837.1:1910447-1955278 GCF_003031525.2 Neophocaena asiaeorientalis asiaeorientalis | reverse complement strand
TTGGGGCCTAGATTTTTCTTTTTTTTTTTTTTTTTTTTTTTTTTTTTTTTTTTTTTTTTGCGGTACGCAGGCCTCTCGCTGCTGTGGCCTCTCCCGTTGCGGAGCACAGGCTCCGGTCGCACAGGTTCAGCGGCCCAGCCGCTCCGCGGCATGTGGAATCCTCCCGGACCGGGGCACGAACCCGTGTCCCCCGCATCGGCAGGCGGACTCCCAACCACTGCGCCACCAGGGAAGCCCACTTTGCATTTGTTTTAACGTAAGGTCTCAAATACTGAGACTGCTAGTTTCAGGATGTAGAAATGTTGATTGAGTTTGATTATCTCCAGAAATGGGAATATATAGCCATGACTGGTGAAAAACGCTGGCCTGATCTGTCTAGTGATCCCACCACAGTGGAAGCTGTTAATTAAAGAGCTGATTAATACATACTTCAGGCATACGTATTTAAAATAAATGCCGTAATGGACTTAACAATCAATTTTCTTCTATATGAATGCTAAAATTTTGTTAATATTTGTAATAAACACTCCAGAACAGTAGCAGTGTGAGATAAGTTTGGAGTAGGACAAGTTCAGTATTTAATATCCAAGTTTTTCCTTTTGTCCAGTTTGTTTGTAAGGTCTCGAAGATACTCCTGTTCGTTCTAGTAAAAGTATTCCATATTCAATCATTTTTCACCCTGCTACAGTTTCTAGGGAAATCTGATCATCAAAAAATGTGATGTCTTTTCTGATACGTCATTTGATACCTAGCAGATTTAGTAAGCCTGGGTTTCCTTAATCGGTTTTAATAACTGCTCATCTTTTAAAATAGGCCAGTTTTATGCATGCTTCCAATAAAGGAAAGATGGGTGCTGATGACTGGGTTGCTTAGAGGAAAATCCGTGTGATTTTGGAAGCAGAAAGAACACAGTTCAACTCTTCAGCCATTTGCTTACTGAGATACCTTGTGTGAGTCACTTAACACCTCAGTTTTCTTACTGATACCAAGTACCTTCTTCAGAGGCTTGTTGTGCGGGATGGAGCAGATCTGGAGACCTTTTTGGTGTGAAGTATCTACTTCTCCTAAGCAACGTTAGTACAGTATGATGACTATAGTTGACACTGCTGGGTGACACCGTTGAAAGAGAGTAAGATCCTAAAAGAATAGATCCTAAAGTTCTAAGAGAGTAGATCCTAAAATTTCTTATCACAAAGAAAAACGTTGTTGTAACTATATGAGGAGATGGGTAGCTATTAACTACGCTCACCGTGGTCATCCTTTCCTAGTATGTGTGTGTGTGTCAGGACATTATACAGTATACCTTAAACTTACAGGAAGCTGTATGTCAGTTATATCTCAGTAAAACAGAAAACAAGACAGAATACTCTGGGCACAGAGCAGGTTAGTTTCCTGCCCCAGCAGTATCACTTTTGGCCAGTTTGGTCGTACATACAGGCTTGGTGTTTCTTCTCTAATAAAGATCATACAAAGTCTGATTTTATGTGACCAGGCGGTGATGGTTTTATCGTCAGAAAAAGTATGTAAAAGCCAGAACTTTCTCTATAAAATATTTCCGTTAAAAAAGCAAGCTGTTTGATTTTCTTACCTGGCTCATTGTATCGAACAGCATTTTTCATTTTGTCATTTCTCGATGGTCACGAATTTGTTTGCCTTCATGTCACCTAATTGGAGAGAACTTGCTTTAAAGATGTAGATGCCAGTCTGCAGGAGACACGGCCTCCATCAGGGCACAGCGGCTACCCTGTTACTGGTCTCACCAACCATCCACGTGATGCAACTGCTTGGGATCTTTTTATTTTAAGATACGGGACTTATTAACTACGGATGTGAAAATTAAGAAAATGCAAGGTGTCCTGCAGAGTTTGCAGCCTCGAGGCAAAGAAGAGGCACCCACCTGCCTGCATGCCACTGTTGGCGTGTCCTGGTTTTACCCCAGGGATTAGAACTTTCGAAGGGCAGCAGCTAGTATTGAGTGAGTGCCCTATTGCATACCAGGTGCTGCCCGGGTGTTCAGGGCCACTGGTCTTGAAGGAGGAAGGGGCTGTGTGAGGACAGCGCAGCTCTGAAAAGAGCAGATGTCTAGACAGGGTGTTCTTGTCCCCCGGATGGGATCGGGGCTCCCCTCCGGATCCTTAGCAGGCTTCAGATGGAAGGAAAGGTGAGAGGGCCCTTGTTAATCCTAGATGGAGGCAGTGTGTCTTCAACCAAGTGTGTGAGTGGATGGCAATTGACATTTGTTGGCTAAAATAACATACACTGATATTTCATTTCTGCGAGGAAAGAGGATGAAATGTAATCTAGTTGTCATTACTTGCTATCTTTTTTTATACCTCCCACCTCTGCTGCTCTGAGCTTCTGCCCATCTGTCTGCTAGACCAGTGGTCCTCAAAGTGTGGTCTCAGACCAGCAGCATCTGCATCCCAGAGGGAGCTTGTTAGAAATGCAGTCTGGGGCCCTGCCTCAGACCTGCTGAATCAGAAACTCCGGGACTGGTACCCAACGATCCATTTGAACAAGCTCTCTAGGTGAGGCTGATGCAGCTACTGTTTGAGAACTTTGTGTTAGAGCATCTTGTCAAATGATTTGCGTCCCTCGTTCGAATGGGAACAGCAAAGCAGGGAAAGAGCTGTGGTCCAAGTCGGGAAGAGGGAGGATTTTCACCTGCCTGGTTTCTTCTGACTCTTCAAACCCAAAGCAACTCATGGGAGGGGAATTCAGAGACAGGAGCCCGTGAACCTAACATGTCTTTTTTTGTTACTTGTTTACGTCCCTCCCTTATTAATGTATGACATTATGAGCCTGTCCTTTGATATTGTTTGAACATGTATCCGATTAGCCCTTAGGTTTGCAGGCTGCAGGGCAAGAATGATCATGGAAATTCCATAGGAGAAAATAGTAACTGTTGATCCCCCAATAATGGATTCGTGGAAACTTAAGAATTTAAACAGAAAGTTAAAGATTCACAGGATGAAATCAGCAGGACAGATGCAGAGCCCTGGGTGTGCTTGAGTTCCAAGTTAAGTCAGGGCCAACAGCCATTGCGTATGTGTCCAATTTCAGCTTCTTCCTTACAGCCTTTGAAATACCGTTTTGGCCTCTTAATTTAAAGAAATGAAAAAAGCCAAACACTTTATTCTCCTTTACAAGGCATCAAGGAGAGGGGGACCAATAAGCAGGACGTAGCTGGTGGAGTTTAATAAATACTGGTTTACTGCAACCCACAATGGAAAGCAAATACATGCAATTACTTGCAAATTTCTTCAGTGTTTGTACTTATAAATCTCTGCCTAAACCTTCCCAGCTGGGAGTTCAGTTAGTCTTTCTGCTGTGGAACCAGGGCTTTGTTCTCCTGTTCAGCCTCGGCTGGGTCTGGAATAATTCAGAAACGTATTAGCGAGATTGCCGCTCCCAAAAGGCACAAGGAAATAACCTTCACTCCTGGCCTTAGGGAAATCAGCCCAATCAGGGTTTGGGTAGATTTCTCGATTAAACAAAGAACTAACTGTGCACAAGTTGCACCGTAGCTATTTCTAAGGAGTCCACCTTAGAAATGTCTTGCAGATGGAAAGCTGAGATTTTTTAATCAAGGCAGTGGGGCTGCTCAAGTCAAAATGTCACCAGCATTTTCCCACTGCTCCCCAATTAGCAACCCCCCAAATTAAATCGAAAGTTGCATTCATAAGCAGTTCACTGCTTTGAACCCTCTTCTCCGGGTTGTCAAACATAGAGGGAAAGAACGCCCTCTGTTCGTGCAAGGGTTCCGGGGTGTGTGTGGGGTGTGTATTTGTGCGTCTGTATGTGTGGATGACTCAGTTCGTCTGGAACACATCCCAGGGGGCTTTGGGCTGTCAATTTTTATTCCAGCAAATTTCACATTGGGAACCGAAAAGGGGGATAGAGGGTATTGTGCTTAATGAGCTTGTGACTTTATGTGCTCCTAGTCAAATTATTTTGAAATCAGAATCGGGCCCCTGTGTTGCCGTGGAATGTTGTTTACAATAAGCCTTTTTGGAAAGATTTAGTAGATTTCTGCTGATTGTAAGAGGTGCTCGTGCCAAACCACTGCCCTCGTGACATTTTTAGAGGAATGACTGTGTATTTTGATGGGGGTTCTGGGGATAAGGGAAGGTGTGTCTAGATCCATCCCACTTGTACTTTCTGCTTTAATTCAGCGAAGAGGTCCATGCTCAGCTAAAAACAGGCGCTCCCAAGCCATCGTGCTCATGGGAAGAACCTCCCAAACTCCTGTCACTGAATTTCAGAAGAGGGCTTATGTTACATGAGGTCTGATGAGCGCATCCTGGCCCTAATTAGACAGCCCTACCTCCTTAGTGTAGTGGGACCACCAAGAATGCTTGTCAGTGTGGTTTACCTGCTCTAAGATTTTGAGCTCTGTTTTGTGGAAAGAAACTGCAGCCCCGCTGATTCCACGGAAACCCTTGAGATTCCTCGGAAACCCTTGAGATTCCTCGTGGGACTCAAAACCCAGTCTGAGAAAAACAGAGTTTTGGAGTCTTTGATATTTACAAATGGCTTTCCTCAAATGTTCTTTTTGGTTTTCTTAGAAATGCAAGGCATTGGACAAGTTCATCAACGAGGTCCCTTTCCCTAGTAATAAACGTCTGAGGGAACGACTCCTTTACAGAAGTCGGAAGACCTGGGTTCAGCTTCTCGACTTTGCAAGGTGGGCTTGCTAGCCCGGCCCTCCCTCGTCTCCCAGCCCAGCTCCACTGCTTTTTCCACAAGGGAGTTGATGCGAGTCCTGCCGGCCTCACGTATCTGGAGACTTTACGTGAGAGCAGATTGAAGGTTTTTGGAGTTTCGGGATGCTCTCAGAATGCTGTTTTTGCAGTTTCTGTCTCCAAACAGTGGTGACAGTCTGTCATTCCATGCTGACAATATCAGACAAGCAAGTTAACCTGGTGGGAATGTAACTGTGGAACTCAGAACGTGGCTGGGACCAGCTGGGGGTACAGTGTGTGAAGATTTGGGGATACCCAGCTGGTGCATATTATTTAAGACCGAGTGGAACTAGGATGCCCATTTTCAGTCAGGGCTCTGCCAGGTCCTGGCTTCGTGACCTCCGACGGTTGGTTGGTTTCCTCTAAACTTCAGGTTTATCACCTGGAAATCGGGGAGAAGTAGATTGTCTTCCCAGATCTGCTGGGAGGAGGTGGCCAGGACTCAACACCATGAGCTGTGTAAGAGCTATTTAGGTTTTTTTGGGGGGCTGCACTAGGCGGCACGTGGGATATTAGTTCCCCGACCCGGGATCGATCCTGTGCCCGCCGCACTGGAAGCACAGCTTCTTAACCACTGGACCGCCAGGGAAGTCCCTTTTCTT
The DNA here is from genome assembly GCF_003031525.2 of Neophocaena asiaeorientalis asiaeorientalis. NCBI lineage: Eukaryota > Metazoa > Chordata > Mammalia > Artiodactyla > Phocoenidae > Neophocaena > Neophocaena asiaeorientalis. Next base: position 1,949,931 of record NW_020175837.1, on the reverse strand, counting down.
TTCTTTTCTTTCTTTTTTTTTTTTTTTTTTTTTTTTTTTTTTTCCGTATAAGCTATTTTGGAGTTAACTTCTGCATGAAAAAAACCTAAATCAATCAGTGGTGAAAAAGGCCTTTGAATATATCTCATTAAGGTTATTAAGCTTTAGAGAGAATGCGAATATTTGCAAACTTGAGCTTGGTATTTTGAGCTTCTGTTTTTAAAAGCATCCCCATATTAAAGACAAATTCATCTTTCTCTGTTTCGTGGGTGACAGAACATTCTGGCAGCTCTTGCCCATATACCTGCATTTGCAGTGTTTGACAACGAACACTGCTGTTAGAGTGTGCATTTAACAAACTACGGTGTGGTCCTGACACAGAGAAGTCTGTTACTGGGGGCAGCGTATCCTAGACCACAGAATCCACAGTGGCATGTGGGGCATCAAAGTCCCAACTTGTTTTTTGTTTTTTAAATGGCATTTCAGTGTGCACCAGATCCACACCCGTCACTTTAAACTCTTCCATAAATTAGCATGTATGGCCTGTGAGATCATACACTTTACCAGAAGTCCTTTCATGTCACCTGGCAGCTGCAGCCTGAAACATCACTTGTTCCATTCACCAGCAAAAGCAGGCAGCAAGCAAGTCAAAACTATTTCTCTTGAAGAGTCCTGGTCTTTTTTAAAGCTTGAGTTTCAGACATCTCCCCCTCCTGCGCCCATTTCAGGGAGACTGGATCGCGCCCATCACATGGGAAGGCTTCCCCGTTTGCAGTGTTCAGTTGTTATTTTTCTTAAAACCGAATTGCAGCTATTAGTGTCTAAGTGGCTTGACATTCTCAAAACTGTTACTAAAAAGCATTTGGTCCTAGTACCGCAACACGTAAAACTACCTGTCAGAGAGCTGCAGGTGTTATAAATCAAGGACTCAGACGTGTAAGGGTGCACCTGGGTGGTGGGAGTGAAAACACTGCTTAGAAAGGCATCCATGGAATAGAACTGTAAGACCCTCCCTTTATTCCTCTCAGTCCTCTTTCTTTCCTGTGCCATTTGCCTTCTTCTCCTTCCTCCTGTCCTTCTGACCAACACATTGAGTGAAATCTCAGCAATCCATATTCCGTGACAGGAAGTTTTTAATTTAAGTCTTTTTATTGAAGTATAGTTGATTTACAATGTTGTGTTAGTTTCTAGCACAACAATGTTGTGTTAGTTTCTGCTGTACAACAAAGTGATTCAGTTATCCATACATATGTGTGTATATATATACATTCTTTTTATATTCTTTTCCATTATGGTTTATCACAAGATATTGAATATAGTTCCCTATGCTATATAGTAGGACCTTGTTTATCCATTCTAAATGTAATAGTTTGCATCTGCTAACCCCAAACTCCCAGTCCATCCCGCTCCCTCCCCGTCCCCCTTGGCAACTATAAGTCTGATCTCTATGTCTGTGAGTCTGTTTCAGTTTTGTAGAGAAGTTCATTTGTGTCATATTTTAGATCCCACATATAAGTGATATCATATATTTGTCTTTGTCTGACTTACTTCAGTTAGTATGATAATCTCTAAGTCCATCCATGTTGCTGCAAATGGCGTTATTTCATTCTTTTTTATGGCTGAGTAGTATTCCGTTGTCTATATGTACCGCATCTTCCTTATCCATTCATCCGTCGATGGGCATTTAGGTTGCTTCCATGTCTTGGCTATTGTAAATAGTGCTGCTGTGAACATTGGGGTGCATGTATCTTTTTGAATTACAGTTTTGTCTGGATATATGCTCAGAAGTGGGATTGCTGGATCGTACGGTAACTCTATTTTTAGTTTTTTAAGGAACCTCCGTACCGTTCTCCATAGTGACTGCACCAATTTACATTCCCACCAGAAGTGTAGGAGGGTTTCCTTTTCTCCACACCCTCTCCATCGTTTGTTATTTGTAGACTTCTTAATGAAGGCCATTCTGACGGGTGTGAGGTGGTACCTCATTGTAGTTTTGATTTACATTTCTCTAATAATTAGCGATGTTGAGCATCTTTTCATGCGTGACACGGTAATTTTTAAATGCCAACACCAAAAATTAGTATTGGATCAAAGACCTGAAACTCCCAACAAAGTACGGAACTCTGGCTGGTGGATTGAGCATTCACCCACAATTGCAAGTGTGCGTCAGTGCATTGGAGCCTTGACCCCATCCCGGAGGAAAAACACTTTTCAGTTCATGAGTGAGATCTGTCTGTGGATGGCCTGTCATTGGCCAAAGTGGGTGCCTTGATAACTTCATGGACAGGCGAGAATTGCTCTCAGTTGCTAAGATGGAAGGGGCTTCAAAATGACACACTCAACTATTGCGAGACCATAGCCTGACCTCTTAGCAAATTATGGGATGTCGAAAGGGATATAGCTTTAACTATGTGTGTTTGTGGATTCTATTGGTGTTTTGATATGTTTTGTATTAATATTCCTGAAAATATGACAAAGTAACCTACATAACAGATGAAAAACCTAATTTGATTTGCGGAATCCTTTGTCCCAGTCTGGTAACTCCTTCCTCTCAGGGGATCTATCTAGAATTTTTTAAATTGTTCATATAACAATAAAAGCAAGTGGGTAACTTTTATGAATGGGTTAAAAAAAAGCTTCCCACATATTTAGAAAGGGGATAAAAAACCTTCAGGTTAATTCAGTTCTCTGCGAAGCTAAAACTTGGGCCCAATCCTCTGGGTATTGGTGAAGGTGTTTAGTTTATTTAGCGTATTCACCATTTCCGAAGGCCCAGAGTTTCTTAGTATAAAAGTAGTTTACAGGGCTTCCCTGGTGGTGCAGTGGTTGAGAGTCTGCCTGCCGGTGCAGGGGACGCGGGTTCGTGCCCTGGTCCAGGAAGATCCTACACGCCGTGGAGCGGCTGGGCCTGTGGGCCATGGCCGCGGGGCCTGCACGTCCGGAGCCTGTGCTCCGCCGCAGTGAGAGGCCCGTGTACCACAAAAAAAAGAAAAAGAAAAAGTAGCTTACAAGTGGTTCATCTTCCCCCCTCTCCTCTGTTTCCTCGATGTCTTTTAACTGACACTCACATTTGATGACATCAGATTAAACCCTGGAAGCTCATGGGTTGCTGTTTAACAAGATTTTAGAGGTTTTCATTGAGCACTTAAATAGGGGACTTAGACCTGCTGGTGTATCACATGGAAATTGTTCTTCTCATTTGAATTTGAGTTTTTCTGACATGTGACGTGTTTGGGACCCAATAGTTTCCATCAAGGCAGGTTTTGCAGAAATGTATGTTCATGGAACAGATTTTTTTGTATTGTTTTCACCTGGTTGCTTTAGAACGATTTCAAGACAAATCTTTACCAATTAAGGAAGTATCTACAGTGGTCACCTCTGCACTGGTACTGAGCTCTCCACTGAAGACTGTTCGCTGACAGTGTTTTCTTCTTCAGGACTTCTGAGGGAAAACCCAAGACGGCCCCCCGCAATCTCTAGCTCAGTCCTATTTTTAATATCGTCGTGGGTAGGTGTGACACATTTTAGTTGCCACCAATCCCAAATTGTATAATGTGCTATGAAAATAAAAACCTCACTGCCAAGTCCTTTTCACTGTCAGGTGGGATAAGAAATAGGTCAGGGCGTAAAACTACTTAGGTGTGCCTTTGATCACCATAAAAGGACCTCATTTAGAGAAGAAATTTTTTGTTACCCAAGCAACTTAACACGTACCTGGCTTCACAGTCTACCACTGTTCCTGAGGCTGGCTCGCTGGGGCACTCTGAACGTAGAGAGCTGGATATACAACCTCCACGTAACGCACATGGAGGACGAGAAGAGAGACGATTTATACAGCATTCTATTTGGAGAAAGGAAAATGCAGGATAGCTAGAAGATTGCGAAAGTGTAGGAAAATGATTTGGGGCCCAGAAAAGGGGCTTGCATTGTTACCAATTTTTGTCCCCTTTCTGTTGTTTCCTCATTATTGAAAATCACATGTTGGTGATTTCTTTTTCAATGATACCCGGCCCCAGCATACACACAAGGGCACATCTGCATGGATGGATTTCTGCAACAGTTAATACTGGCCAGGGAAGGGCCCCTGGGCAAAACATGACTGTAGGGTTCTGGGGCTTCCACGTCACAGTAAAAAAGTGTCACCTAGAGATGGCCAAGGGACACTTTTCTTCTTCCTACACCTCTTTGCCCTAATAAGCAACTCAGTCCTCCACCGACGTTGCTCTTAAGAAAGCACTTCTGTATTTCTCACGTGTCATGCTGCATACCCATCCTTCCTCAGGCTCTGTTGTTCCTGGATACCTCTTCTCTCCCCGCCAGGCTGGGATGCATGATCTTAGTTTCCTCATCTGTAAAACGGGATGACAGTAGTACCTTATTCAAAGGGTTAACGTGTTTCTAGCCCATAGACTCTTCTGGCATTTACCCAGTGTCACATCATCATTATTTATCAGTTAAATGAACGTGAGTTGGGATTGGAGGTATATTCTGTGGTCATGTAACCTAATCTAGCTCCCTAAATCCCCAAAGAACTGAACCCAAGCCTTGCCCCTCAACAACTGAAGTTCCCTGCTTGACTTCCTTGCCTGACAACGGTGAGCACAGTTTCCTGGTGCCCAGATATACACAGTGAGGCATAGTCCATTTCAGGAAAAAGACTTGGTTTCCAGAAAAGGTTCATTATCTCTTCATTAGACCCCAGATACATCAGGGCCGTATCAGCCACAGGAAAGGTATTGGTTTTCATCAATACCATCAAACGTTTCCCCAGTTGATGCTTATAGGTGTTGGCGGTATCCAGCACATTCTCTTTTTTCTCAGGCTCTGCTGTCATCCTTGGTGGTTTTACGTTGTTCCCATCTGGCTTGTGTTACCTTGATCTCCAAGGTAGAGATCCCAGGGTCCCAGGATGGCCAAGCTATGGATCTTTCCATTACAGAGCCTGTGCTGTGCCCTGCCCGTGGTGGGCCATCCAGATAGAGCCCTTCCAGTTTACCCAGTGTGTCTGCCATCCTGGCCGTCACCTTATGGACTGTGCTGAAGCCTGAAACCCTTGCCACCTGCTTTCAGGTCCTTTTTCCCGGATGAAAGAGTGTGATCGGACGAAGGGTAGAGCTGGGTGAACTGCTCCAGTACAAAGGGTGCTTAACTTCCTGGGTACTTAGAGGGGCTCTAGAACTAGAGGTCTTCTTGCTGGGTCTCAAGCTCCTGACATTGGCTATTCTAAACATTTTCTCCCTTCCTTAGGCTTCCCCTGTCCCCTTAGAAAAGATAAAATTTCTTGAAGTATCCCTTCCATCCTACTCCTGATGTCCGGGTTCACGCGTGCACTGTAGTGACGGTCTTCTGGCTTTTCTATTAATCCTCTCGAAATGCCCAGAGATGCATATTGCCCTCGTGCCCCATGGCCCTGTCTCCCCTTGGCCTGGTCTTCAGCTGCCACTGGGCACCTGTGAAAACGTTCTGCTTTAATCAGACTGTTTAACTTGCTTCAGTGCTGCCATCCCCCACATCAGGACGCCCTCTGATCCCAACACCATGCATAGATGCCCTGCTCCTGTTCAGGCCTCTGCCCGCTCTTACTCCTCCCAGAAACCTCTCCTGCAAAGCTTAGTTCGGAGGCTAGCTGAAAGGCCTCAAGTTATTACTTTGTCATTATCTATTCCAGCCAACTGTGTGGCGAGTCCTCAGTACTCTTTAATACTCCTTCTCCTACTACGACTGATAGATAGCAATGATGGAGGAAAATTGAGCCTTGGAGAAGATGACTAGCTTTCCAAAGTTGGCAAAATTATGGTAGACCTGAGATATGAACCCAAGTGTGATGGTTTCCAGAGCCTGTGCTATGCCAGATGCTCCGGCATCCCCACTCTCCCCTCTCCCCAGACTCGCTTGCTACCAGCCGGCAGCGGGATCTGTTTGGTGAAGGAAATGTCCGGGGCATCATGCTGTCTGCTGAACCAACCTTCACTGAATAAATTAACATCCCTCTTTAGGAACAGATAGATCTACTGAAAGAAAGACAACCTGCCTGTGCTATTGATTTATCACAAGCTCCTTCCTTTCTCTCCATCATTTAAGGTCGGTGTACGGCTTACTTACCTTTCAATCAAAATAATTTTATTTTGATAATCTTTGAGAATATTTTCATAATACTTGATAATTTTATTTTAATAATAATCTTTGATGTTTTTGTTTCAAAACATCTTAAGAGAATTGGCAACACTAGTATTCACAAAAGCAACTGATGATTGGTTTCCTGTGCATTATGGGTACCAGGAGGGCAGGCAGTTCGGTTCCCTGTTTGTTCTGAATTCCTTGGTTTACTCTAGTTTTCTCTCTCTCTCTCTTTTTTTTTTTTTTGCGGTACGCGGGCCTCTCACTGTTGTGGCCTCTCCCGTTGCGGAGCACAGGCTCCGCGGCCATGGCTCACGGGCCCAGCCGCTCTGCGGTATGTGTGATCTTCCCGGACCGGGGCACGAACCCGTGTCCCCTGCATCGGCAGGCGGACTCTCAACCACTGCGCCACCAGAGGAGCCCTCTAGTTTTCTCTTTGCACCGTGGGCTTTGCCTTCACTGGACTCAGCACAGTTTTTAATTACGTAATTACTTGTGTGATGAATTAACATCTGTCTCCCTCATTCTCGCTAATGGCAGGAGGGCAAGGGCCACATCTATGCAGCTAAGGCTGTGTTCTGAGTGTCCAGCACAGTGCCTGGCGCAGTAGGTAAAGTCCATATTTGTTGAAGTTTAAATAAATGAATGAATGAATGGATGGATGAGTAGGGATGCACCCTTACTCAGGTATCCTATGTAGGGTTTGCAGAAAACTTGGTTGCAAGAGGATTTTTTTTCTATCCAATTAGATTCTAAAACTGAAAATTGATTTATGCTCAGAAACTACCAATACACTTTGGAAATATTTGAAGGAAGAAGGAAGATGGAGGTTGGTTCCTCTATCTCTTTGTTACGTATACTTTCTATGAGTTTCTTTCACTTACCACTTTGTAGCTTTTGGCAATGTTTGCGCCTATGTTCAGGCAACATATACGATTTTTGCTGTTGTAATAAAACGAGGCATTGTGTAAGAAAGGTATGCATATTCCTCACATGTAGTCCCATCAATAGGAAAGTAGTACTTGGTTTCCTATATTAAAGTATCCAAAAGCAGACTAGCCAGCGTCCTGTAACAAAAGTATTCGGAATTTTTTGTGTTCTTGGTCGGTATTCCCAGGTGTCAAGGCGAAGTTAAAATCTTTCTTCTTCCGGTGGAAAAACTGTTGTTCACAGTGACTGCCTAATAGTGCTAAGTTTAGAGTGCTGTGTTTGTGTTTCTCTTCACCAGTAAGCGGTCTAGGTCCGGGATATGGGGTTTGTATCTTTACCAGTATGTATTGCTTCATCTTATTTGCTGATTCTTCGTTGTTCTGAAACCTCTTGTCCAATGGTGTTAGTCTCCCTCCCAGGAAACAGGTTTCTCTGGACAAAGGCCGTTTCCACTCTGCTACGTTCTGTTCATTATTTTCACTGTCAGCCCAGAAAGCTCAGCTGGAAAAGGCCAGTGCCCGCTGGGTTTCCTACCGTCATCTCAGTGTCTAATTTTGTGGCTTCAGATGCAGTACGTTACACTGTTATTCATTCCAGTTTCTCGTGGCTCTCGGGTGTAGATCGGCCAAAAACATCAGCTCTATCTTACTACCGCCCATGGGGTTCGTGTGCTCCTTAAATTTCCTGAAGTGCTAGACTTTCAGAAATTCTACTTTGTAAAACGTGGGATTGCCTGTTCGTGGAAGCAAGGTTGTTCCTCATCTGGATCTCAGCTGCTCTGCAGTTCCTGGGATGAACCACAGATACACGTGTGCACAGATAGTTACCTTAGCGTTGTTGGAGGGGTCGGATTAGGAGTTAGGCTGAGGGTTAGGGTTAGGGTTAGCAAGGGCCTTTTATTCAGCTTGGAAGAGAAAACCTGGGTGGGGTTGGGGGGCGGATGATTAGATTTACTTAAACAGCCATCACAAGGAAAAGCAATTACACTTACTGTGAGTGTCTTCAGAATACAGAGCTGGGACTGATTGACGGGTGAAAGTTAGAGGGAGGCATACTTGTCCGTGTGGAGGGGTCGGAGTTCTCGTCCATAGAGCAATGTGAGAGGGGAGTGGGTGGCTTTTTCAGACACCAAGTTCTCAGACACCATGTTGGGGGTTCCTGCAAGACAGGGGATTAAACAGATAACTCTTCAGGTACCTCCAGGTTCTGAAATCCCATGGTTTCATTATGCTAAGTTAAGCCATTTTAGGACAGTTTTCTTATCTTTTCTTTTTTCTTTTCTTTTCTTTCCTTTCCTTTTCCTTTCATGGAGCAGGGATTGTTGATTCTTTTTGTGGTTCAAGTTAAAGAAGAAGTTTTATCATGGGCCATTTCCTATCCTATTGCTTTGAAATGGTCACACTTTTAGTCCAGTTGTGTTTGGACAGGTAGGGTCGTTGAGTACAGTTGTCCGGGCTGTTCACTGTACAAAGGACCTAAGTAAGAGGACTGAACTTGAGCAGGTACTCTGCTGACCAAACTATGCTTCTACTCAGAGGAAGGGTCCATCTTTCTAATTTGCAAAAAGATACCATCAGCTCACCAAGTTGAGTGCCAGGGGACTGGGTCTCCCCTGAAGAGGCATAGTTTTCTAATATGTGTGAGGATATTGTCCATATAGCAGCTGGTCGTGAGTCTGGAGAAAGGTATACCATTTCATTTCATCAGTGGTTCATCAGGACTGACAAAGTTAAGCCTAGACACACCTGCAATTTTATTGGTGGGCTGCGCTAAGTGCAGTGCTGAACATTGCCACTCATAGTGACAGATTCCATTATTTTTGCCAACTCATCAAGCATTCCGATCTTGGAAGTATCCTGAGGATTTGCTGCATTTTCCACTTTACATTTGAATATTTGGCCTTGTGGAGACCTGACCCTGTACGTTCTGCTGAGCCCAGGAATTCTTTTTGACTCTTCTGTTCAGCGTCAACCTGTAGGAGCAATGTATGTGGTTGAGAAGCAGTTGGGCATTTATGAATGCCGGGCACCTACAACCTCCCTGGATTCTCAGATGTACCCTAACCAGACTGTGAGTGTGCCTGTGATGAGGATAAACATTAAAGAATCCGACGCATCACAGGCGAGATTGGCTATTTTTTAAAAATAAAAACAGCGACAAACAAAATGAAACAGAACACCCCTCAGGTTGCTACTACAGAGGAGCGGTTCTTTGAACAGGCGCCAGAGATGCCTAGTGTCCCCAGAGACAGGCTCCTTCAGTGTTTCAGCCCCCTCAGCTGTTGTGGCTGTTCCTCCCTCCTCTGGAATGTGCAGGAAATGAACGCGACACACCCACCCATTCACAAAAAAGCCTTGAAGAGAGCCACCTCCCCTCCACAGTTCTCTTCTGCCAGCTCCTGCTCTGTTCGCTGGCCCCTCCCCCTCCGGTCCCCGTCCCTCACCCCCATCCTTGTTCTCAGGCTGCAACAAGGGAGGAGCTGGGGCCTTGCCTGGCCTGCTGCATCAACCCTGGTTGTACCATGACGTATTTTTATTTTATTGAGGCAAAACTGGTATATAACATCACATCCGTTTCAGTACAAAGTGATCACCATGGTAAGTCTAGTTACCATCCATCACCACACAGTTGACCCCCTTCATCCTCTTTGCCCATCCTATAACCCCTTTCTCTTCTGGTAACCACTGGTCTATATGAGTTTTGTTTTGTTTTGTTTGTTCATTTGTTGTGTTTTTTAGATTCCATATGTATGTGAGATCGTACGGTATTGGTCTTTCTCTGTCTGACTTATTTCACTTAGCATAATGCTTTCAAGGTCCATCCGTGTTGTCACAGATGGTAAGATTTCATTACTTTTTATGGGTGAGTGATATTTCATTGTATGTATATACTGCAATTTCTTTATCCATTCATCTATCCCTGGACACTTAGGTTGTTTTCATATCTTGGCTATTGTAAATAATGCTGAAGTATACATGGGGGTGCAGATAGCTTTTCAAGTTAGTGTTTTCTTTTCATAAATACTCCCAAAATGGGATCCTCTGCCCATTTTTTTTTCTTTGGTACGCAGGCCTCTCACTGTTGTGGCCTCTCCCGTTGCGGAGCACAGGCTCCGGACGCGCAGGCTCAGCGGCCATGGCTCACGGGCCCAGCCGCTCCGCGGCATGTGGGATCTTCCCCGACTGGGGCACGAACCCGCGTCCCCCGCATCGGCAGGCGGACTCCCAACCACTGCGCCACCAGGGAAGCCCCCTCTGCCCATTTTTAATTGGAATGCTTGTTTTTTGCTGTTAAGTCCTTTGAGTTCCTTATATATTTTAGATATTAACCCCTTGTCAGATATGTGATTTGCAGACATTTTTTTCCCATTCAGTAGGTTGCCTTTTCATTTTGTTGATGATTGCCTTTGCTGTGCAGAAGCTTTTTAGTTTGAAGTAGTCTCACTTGTTTATTTTTGCTTTTGTTATTTTTGCTTTTGGAGTCAGATCCAAAAATTCAAGGCCAAGACCAATGTCAAGGAATTTACCCCCTATCTTTTCTTTTTGGAGCTTTATGGCTTCAGTTCTTACACCCAAGTCTCTAATCCATTTTGAGTTAACTTTTATGTCTGGCATAAGACAGTCGTCCAGTTTCATTATTTTATGTGTAGCTGTCCAGTTTTCCCAACACCATTTGTTGAAGGGACTGTCTTTTTCTCCATTGTATATTCTTGCCTCCTTTGTCGTAAATTAATTGACCATAAATGTGTGGGTTTATTTCTGGGCTCTCTATTCTGTTTCACTGATCTATGTGTCTGTTTTTTTCTTTCCCCCCCAATACCATACTGTTTTAATTACCATAGCTTTGCAATAGTATAGACTGAAATCAGGAAGCACAATGACTCTGGGTTTATTCTTCTTTCTCTAGTTGCTTTGGCTGTTTTGGGTCTTTTATGGTTCCATACAAATTTCTTCCTGTGAAAAGTGCCATGGGTATTTTAATAGGGATTGCATTGAATCCATAGATTGCTTTGGGTAGTATGGACATTTTAACAATGTTAATCTTACAATCCATGAACATGGAATATCCTTCCACTTATTTGAGTCTTCTTTAATTTCTTTCATCAATCTCTTATAGTTTTCAGTGTACAGGTGTTTCAACTCCTTGGTTAAATTTATTCTTAGGGTAAGTCAGAAAGAGAAAAACAAATACTGTATGCTAACGCATATATATGGAATTTAAGAAAGCAGTACTGATGAACCTAGTGGTAGGGCAGGAATAAAGACGCAGACGTAGAGAACAGACTTGAGGGCATGGGGGGGAAGGGGAAGCTGGGATGAAGTGAGAGAGTAGCACTGACATATATACACTACCAAATGTAAAATGGATGGCTAGTGAGAAGCAGCCACATAGCACAGGGAGATCAGCTCCTGCTTTGTGTCCACCTAGAGGGATGGGATAGGGAGGGTGGGAGGGAGGCTCAAGAGAAGGGGATAGGAGGATATATGTGTACATATAGCTGAATCACTTTGTTGTACGGCAGAAACTAACACAACATTGTAAAGTATTTATACTCCAATAAAGATGTGGAAAAAATTATTCTTAGGTATTTTTATTCTTTTTGATGCAATTTTAAGTGGACTGTTTTCTTAATTTCTCTTTCTGATCGTTTGTTATTAGTGTACAAAAACACAATAGATTTCTGTATGTTGATTCTTGTATACTGCAACCATACAGAATTCATTTATTAGTTTTAATTGTTTTGTTTTGTTTTGTTGCGGTTCGCGGGCCTCTCACTGTTGTGGCTTCTCCCGTTGTGGAGCACAGGCTCCGGACGCGCAGGCTCAGCGGCCATGGCTTACGGGCCCAGCCGCTCTGCGGCATGTGGGATCTTCCCGGACCGGGGCACGAACCCGTGTCCCCTGCATCGGCAGGCGGACTCTCAACCACTGCGCCACCAGGGAAGCCCCAGTTTTAATAGTTTTGGTGGCGTCTATAGGGTTTTCTACATATAGTGCTATGTAATCTGCCAATAGTGACAATTTCACTTCTTCCTTTCCAATTTGGATGCCTTTTATTTCTTTTGTCTTACCTAATCACTGTGGCTAGGGCTTCCAATATTATATTAACTGGAAATGGCAAGAGTGAGCATCCTTGTCTACTTCCTGATCTTAAAAGAAAAGTTTTCACCTTTTCGTTCTTGAGTATGATGTTAGCTATGGGTTTGTCATATATGGCCTTTGTTAAATTGAGGTATGTTCCCTTTATACCCACTTTGTTGAGAGTTTTTCTCATAAATGGATGTTGAATTTTGTCAATAAATGCTTTTTATGCATCTTCTGAGATGATGATATGATTGTTTTTCAATTTGTTAATGTGGTGTATCACATTGATTGATTTACAAGTGTCGAACCATCCTTGCATCCGTGGAATAAATCCCGTTTGATTACAGTGTATGCTCCTTTTAATTTATTGTTGAATTTGGTTTGCTAATACTTTGTTGGGGATCTTGCATCTAGGTTCATCAAGGATATCGGCTTGTAGATTTCTTTTTTGTGGTATCCTGTCTGGTTTTGGTACCAGGGTAATGCTGGCCTCATAAAATGAGTTTGGCAACATTCCCTCCACTTCAATTTTTTGGAAGCATTGAGAAGGATAGGTATTAAATCTTCTGTGGCCTATTTCTTAGGCCAAACACTCTTAATTCCCTGAATTTAATACACTCTGCTCACTGACAAGTTCATTTATGACTTGGTGCCACTGCTTTTATCTGTCCTGACACTTTTGCATTTCACTTCTTTCTTCAGAGCCCCTCACTGTTCCTTAATTACTTCAGATCAGTAGTTTCCAAATTTTGGCAGTAAAGTTAAAAAAAATCCTGTGGGAGAGACCACCCTAGGGATACCAAATACTTATTTGCCCAAATACGGACAAGAGGGCTGGGATGACTTGGGATGCTGGAAACATAAAAAAATAACAAAAATATCATCTGCTGTTGCCATCAGTTCAAAAAAATGGACCCCTTTCACACCATAAGGGCATTAAGCAGAGAACATTCTTTTAAAAGGAATCACTTTAACTGTTGACACATTCACCACTTTTATTCTAATTTCTTTAGCTTTTTATAAAATAAATTTATTTATTTGTTTATTTATTTTTGGCTGCGTTGGGTCTTCATTGCTGCACATGGGCTTTCTCTAGTTGCGGCGAGCGGGGGCTGCTCTTCATTGTGCTGCACATGCTTCTCACTGCAGTGGCTTGTCTTGTCGCAGAGCACAGGCTCTACGCACGCGGGCTTCAGTAGTTGTGGCACATAAGCTTAGTTGCTCCACGGCATGTGGGATCTTCCTGGACCAGGGATCGAACCCGTGTCTCCTGCATTGGCAGGCAGATTCTTAACCACTGCGCCACCAGGGAAGCCCCTCTTTAGCTTTCTTTAGCTTCTATTCATCCAACATAAATTCAGATTTCCAGCCACTATTTGGAGGCCACTGCTACAAAGGATTCTAAAATAATGAATGCTTCCTTCCAGCCACAGAATAAAGCCACCAGGGAGCCCAGCTTACCCGGGCAGGAAGCCACCAGATGGATGCCTTGGTCAGGGTCTGTCCCTGTTCATGTGGCCATAAACCCAGAAGTGACCGAGTTTCTGTTGTTCCTTGATGCTGACTTAATCCTCGAACCCTAACCCTAACCCTGTAACCCTATAACCTGCTGTGGCTGGGGATCCTGTTGCTCTGCTGCTGTGGCCTCAGTGGTGGCAGCTCAAGGGTCACTGACACATGTAGGGATGCTGTGAATCTGATCGGGATGGAGGGTGGGCCCTGAAGCCTTACACAGGAATCATCCCAGTCCTGAGGCCCAGCCACGTACGTGTCCAGCCTCTGGACCTTTCTTTCTCAGAGAAGGTGCAGGTGTCGAATGCTGACAGCAGCATGGACACTGCAGGCCATAAAAAGAGGGTGCTTGCTGGACAGTGAGGAGAGCCTGTGTGATGGCAGAACACACTAGAACTGCTGGGAAGTGAGATCAGGAAAACACATGCTCCCTCCTGCCTGCCCAGCTGCTCCCACCCCAGACTCATTTGGCTGTTCTACAATTTAGCCTGCTTGGCTGAAAACCAAATGTAAAAGGGATACGAGAAACCTTTAGGGACTCAAAGGAAGGCTCGAAGTTTAGGTGTGTGCTGAGAAAATTGATTTCCTGGTGGCGTGTCTGAACCCCTCGGATGAGCTGAGGCACTTGGGTGTCAGCTCACACCCTGCTCATTAAAACTGCTTTTCTGTGACCCCCTCCCCCATGTGGACTGCTATAAAAAACTTCCATATAGTGGTTGGCTTATAAACAACAGAAGTTTGTTTCATACAATTCTAGAGGCTGGGGAGTCTAAGATCAGGGTGCTGGTAGATTTGGTGTCTGGTGAGGACCCACTTCCTTGCTCATAGATGGCCATCTTCTCACTGTGTCCTCATATGACAGAAAATAAGAGCTAGTTACCTCTAATGTCTCTTCTTAAAATGACACTAACCTTATTCATGAGGGCTCCACCCTCCTGAACTAATTACCTCCCGAAGGCCCCACCTCCTAATATCATCACACTGGGATTAAGGCAATAATATATGAATTTTGGAGGAACACAAACATTCAGTCCATAACACTGGCAATACCTTGTAACTTTAAATGTTTCCCTATATCCATCCACCTGTAAACATTTGGAAGCCAGGAATTTGAACCTCAGAAATGTGTTTATTAAGTGATGGTTTCATAATCTCACACCCATTACATGTGGTAGTCTCAGGAAATCTCATTAACTCAGTAAATATTTGGAAATGCCTCCTAGGTGCTAGATTCCCTACTGGGTTTATGGGATTCAGAGGCTAGTAAGACATTTTCTCTTCCCTGTCTTTTTGCCCATTGTAGTAATGGGAAGTGAGAAGCAGCACTAGAACTGACGCGTGAGAGTAAAACTGGAAAGAAAGGATGTCAGCCAGCTTCCCAGAGTGGGGGACATTTTGGTTGGGTATTAAAGGACCCTGGATACTGAGTATCCAGTTAAGTTTATGTGATGCGTTTTTGCCTTTTCTAACATCAATCTTTGATTTAGGTGTAATATAGATTGTCAAAGACGTTAAGTTCAGGATTTTACTGAGTATGATAGATTCTTCACAACTGGCCCATCAGGCACCATTTTTCTAGGTAAGCCTTGTATTCCCTTCAAGTACAGGTAATAAACATCCTCATACACATGGTGTACCGGGTCCTCACACATATTATAGTGAACAGTAAAGAAAAGGATGCACAGTGAATATTCATAGGTTAGCCAGTGCTCACTTGACCTGTGTCCTAGAGCAAGCACACCTGTCATCAGCATCATTACTATTTTCTCTTCTTTTATTGACTTCGCTATTATTTATGGTTAATGCAAATGGCTTATCAAACTGTGGTGCTTTTATTTCCCCTGCTTACTTTTCTCTGAATCTTTTCACATGTCGTTTTATCTCTGAAGCTTGAGAGACAGGTTTAGGGTCCCAGCCTGGCCCTGTGCCACCTTGGACAAGTTATTTCACCTGTTTGTGGTTCCATGTCTGCAGCTGAAAAAATGAAGATTCAGGGCTTCCCTGGTGTCCTGCATTGGCAGAGTCCGCCTGCCGATGCAGGGGATATGGGTTCGTGCCCCGGTCCGGGAGGATCCCACATGCCGCGGAGCAGCTGGGCCCGTGAGCCATGGCCGCTGAGCCTGCGCGTCTGGAGCCTGTGCTCCGCAACGGGAGAGGCCACAGCGGTGAGAGGCCCGTGTACCGCAAAAAGAAAAAAAAAAAAAAAAAGAAAAAGAAGATTCAAATATCTGCCCACTTGATTAGAATGTTAAAAGAATCCAGTGAGAGGCTCCCCCATTATCTTGGGTCGCATGAAGCTACGATCAGAAGTTGGATGAAAGCCACAGTCAAAGCACAGCTCCTAGCCCTGCTTCCTTTTTTTTTTTTTTATTTTTTGCGGTACGCGGGCCTCTCACTGCTGTGGCCTCTCCCGTTGCGGAGCGCAGGCTCAGCGGCCATGGCTCACGGGCCCAGCTGCTCCGCGGCATGTGGGATCTTCCTGGACCGGGGCACGAACCCGTGTCCCCTGCATCAGCAGGTGGACTCTCAACCACTGTGCCACCAGGGAAGCCCCCTGCTTCCTTTTTAATGAGATACATTTGGTCTTTGAATCATTTCACTGGATAAATTGGAGATAAGATAAGAAATTCAGCTATTTACAGCCCTGTAGGGCTCTACAGATATGTCCACACAGTTTTGATTCTGCTGACTCAAGAGGTGGGGCTTACTTTTTCTTCCTGGACTTCGTGACAGTTCTAGCAAATAGGGTATGGCAGAAGTGATGGCACATCCCTTCTGAAATTAGGTTATAAAGGATGGTGGCCCCCATCGTGGGTGGTTTTCTTACTGTCTCTTCGACTACCCATTCTGGGGGTAGACAGCTGCCCCATCACGAAACCTCTTAGGCAGGCTATGGAGAGACCCGCGTGGAGGAACTGGGCTTGCCAGTGACCCCGCATGTGACCTGGGAAGCACATCCTTCCCAGTCAGGCCTCAAGATGACCACTGCCAGGGTTAACAGCTTGACTGCAACCTCACGAGAGATCCTGAGCCAGAACCACCAAGCCAAGATTACACACGCACAGGAACTGTGAGACTGTAAGTGTCTGTTGTTTTCAGCTGGCACATGTGAGGTCATTTGTTACGCAGCAAGGGATGACTAATGCAGGGTCTAATCTGTAGAGTGGAGTTGGAAGCATTTTGATTTTGGAATCTGATGTATGTTGTCATGTGCCTCAGTTGCGTCCCTGCACTGCTATGGTTGGTTCACTGAGACAGCGCCCATGTACCTGTATTCAGGTGGTTTTTAGGACTCAGCTTTCAAAAGGACCTTGTCGACTTTGGGGCAAGCCAGAGAGGAGTGCTCTCTACCTGTGGTTCAGATCCCTGTTTCCAAACCTTCTGAAATTTACTTCCTAAGCGGAAACGTTTAGAATCATAGGCAACTTAATCATAAGCATAGGAAGAGACTTGGGGGTAACCTGACCCAGAGCCTGCCTCCAGCCAGGTAAGGTATTATCCTGACTTTCCTGATGAGGCCCTAAAGCGACTCATGGTGCTGCTACAGCGGCTCAGCGCCTAAGTTGTGGGTTTTCTTCTCCCACCAGCCAGGGTTATTTGATGGTAAGCAACAAAAACGGATTGCAATTCTTGCACCAATAGGAACTGCTGGGATGACATCAGGAGTTTTGATCTATCAGAAAATCCAAAGAAGCAGGTGGCTTTAGAGGCCAGGAGTGGCAGGAGGGCTCTAAAGAGGGGTGGTCTCTTCCAGGGGGAACGAACTCCAGCCATTTCTCCTTTTCCTCCTCCTGAGGTGGTTCCCAGGAGAGACCTCAGCTGTCAGCACCAGGTGCCCTGGCTGTTCCTGGATGGTGAGACTCCTGGCTTTTTGATTCACCCTCCTACAGAGCCTAAATACAGTAAAGGAGTAATTTCCCAAAGGAAATCAGATTTTTGGAGAAGAAAGAATGGATACTCTCTGGCCAAAAAAATGACTGAGGCCTCCTGCCATGTGCTTCTCTCTCCTTAGATGTTCTGAGAATTTTTTTTTTTTTTGACGGTACGCGGGCCTCTCACTGTTGCGGCCTGTCCCGTGGCGGAGCACAGGCTGCAGACGTGCAGGCTCAGTGGCCATGGCTCACGGGCCCAGCCGCTCCGCGGCATGGGGGATCCTCCTGGAACGGGGCACGAACCCATGTCCCCTGCATCGGCAGGCGGACCCTCAACCACTGCGCCACCAGGGAAGCCCACATGTTTTGTTTTAAATGTTATTTATTTATTTATTGGCCACGCGGCTTGGGGGATCTTAGTTCCCCGACTCGGGATTGAACTCCGGCCCTCAGCAGTGAAAGCGCAGAGTCCTAACCACTGGACTGCCAGGGAATTCCCATTAAATTTTACAACATTATATATTTATTGTGGAAAATGTGATGTTACAGCAGAAAACAAACCTAGTTCATAACAAATATTGTTACTGCTAAAAAAAAACTGTTCTCTGTGCTCTATTTTATGTATTGATTGATTGAGTCATTAATTGGTTGGGGGATGGATTTTCTGTCATAAATACAATATGGGAGATGGCACTGGATTCAAAAGAAGTGATCATTCAAGGTTAGCGTCATGGTCAGAGGGTGAAATCTTGGCTTGCATTTGTATTTACCACTCCTGATTTTGGCCCTAAGCTCATCAGACGTGAGGTTGGTATGGGTACAGCTTCTGGTTTCTCTGCAAATGGCGATTCCAGGGATTCCCTTTGTGGGTGATATAGAAATTGGTGAAGGCTGAAGTCTTTGGGGGCAGAGCTCTCCTGGCCTCTGCAGGCCATGCTGCTGATGGGGGTGTGGCTGTGAGAGGGGTCCAGTCCCTGGAGGGGGAGCTGCAGAGACCATTTTCATGGATGTCCCGCTGTTAGAGTCCCAGGACCACACATGGATGTCACCCCTTCTTTTTTTTTTTTTAATACAAGCTCTGCTTTATTGAAGTGTCATTACTTTTTTCTGGTGTTGAGGAGGCCCACACTGCATAGCTTGCACGATCTTAGTTCCCTGTCCAGGGATTGAACCCGGGCCCCTGGTAGCAGACGCTTGGAGTCCTAACCACTGGACCGCCAGGGAAGTCCCCAGAAGCCACCACTTCTGTTCAACCAGCCTTAGGTGTTCCAGCCCCACAATACGTGAGGGGACTGAGTAGGAAATGGCGTGTGACCTTTGCCACACGTCCTCTCTGGAGCCAGGCAGGATAAAGAGGACCCTGTACTGGCCTTGTCTGAAGCACAGTGTTGATTTTGGGTTCTCTTGGGGTAGCTCAGCAATCGGATTCATTAGGGAATCAGGGACATTTTAAATTTTTTCAGTCAAAAGCACTATGAAAAACAAGGCATGATGCTAATGAAAAATGGTAGAGACCCTAAATTGACACAGCACTTTCCAGGTCACAGGCACTTTTACATGCAGTATCTCAGTTTGCTTTGGATTCCGGAAATGACCTGTGGTTGGATACAGCAGGTTTGAGACCTGAGGAAGTGGACGTTCAAAGAAATGGGATCATCTGTGTAACTTATCCCTGGAGATGTCCTCAGAGCTCCTTGCTGTAGGTTCCACTGGTCAGTACACCAGGAAGCAGCAAAGAATGGATCGCCTCCCAAATTCCATAGGGGAGGAAATGGGGACTCAGAAACCTCCAGAGGGAGGGCTCCAAAGGTCCTGAATCAGTAAGTGGTTGAAATGGGGCTGACACTTAGGGCTTCTGTTGCCATTATTATGGGTCTCTCTTTAGTACATTCTAGAGACAGAGAGATGGCGGGGGGCAGGGGTGAACTTTTTATATTCTTTCTTTTTTTATTGAAGTATAATTGATGTACAGTGGTTCAGGTGTACAACAAAGTGATTCAGTTTTATTCATACATGTGTATATACATAATATATATATAATATATATGCACATTCTTTTTCAGATTCTTTTCCATTATAGGCTATTACAAGATATTGAATATAATTTCCTGTCTATAAGTAGGCTCTTGTTGTTTATTTTATATATAGTAGTGTATATTCTATATATAGAATTAATCTCAAATTCCCAATTTGTCCCTCCCCCCTCTTTCCCCTTTGGTAACCATAAGTTTATTTTCTATGTCAGTGAGTCTATTTCTGTTTTATAAATAAGTTCATTTGTATCATTTTTTAAAATTCCGCATGTAAGTGATATCATACGATATTTGTCTTTGTCTACTTACTTCACCCAGTGTGATCATCCATCCATGATCCCTCCATGTTGCCACAATGGCATTTCATTCTTTTTCATGGCCGAGTAATATTCCATTGTATATATGTACCACGTCTTCTTTATCCGTTCATCTGTCCGTGGAGTGACCTTTTTTTGTCTTTGAATTCGGGTTGGTTAAATGTGTGTGGAAGTGAAGCCTGCATTCCCTCCAGCTTTCCGGTGGGCACTCAGCGTACTTCTTCCTTTCTCTGTGGGTAGCAGCAACAGGATACAGTGGAAAACAGATATGCCTTAGAGCCCTGAAGCTTTGGGTTTGGATCCTAGCTCCTCTGCTTGTCAGCTGTGAGGCGGGGGGTCTTGTGCTTAGTCTCTCTGAGGAGGAACCTCCTTACCTGAGAAGATAATATCCTGTGCTTCCTGGGACTGTCATGGGAATTGAATAAGGTGAATAAAGATGATTTTCCTTCCTGTCGAGTATAGAGCATCCCATGCATCTGTTCTATAGGGTGTCACTGGGGTATCCTGGAAGGACAAGGCAGGAACAGAACTGAGATGCTTTCCTCAAAGATGCCATGGAAAGGAACCGAGAGTCATAAAGACAAGTTCCATGCAGTCATGTCAGTACTCGCTTCAGGATGGAGAAAATGGCATGATAATTTTTAAGAAGGAATCTTTTTCTCTTTCAAACCTGCCTGGAGGTAGAAGGCTTGGGAGAGATATTGGTTAAAATTTAGATCAGTGCATGGAGCTTGCCAAACGGTCTAACCCAGTAACGTCTAGGAGGGGAGATCCTGGCCATTTCCTTGGTCGTGGAAGCCGCGGGTGGGGTGGGCTTCGTGCTTCTGGCTGTGGAGGGCTAGGAGGGCTGCTGATGCCCAGGGGAGGGACATAGCCTGGGCCTCCCCCCGCTCCCCCTCCAGCATCCTCTCCTGTCTAATCGGAGCCTGGCTGAGGGCCTGTGGGGCTGGGACCGTCTGGGGTCTGATGCCTGCTGTTCTAAGTCTCGCATCTTCCCCTCATGCCTCTCCATCCTCCAGGGGGAGTGACTGTCTCTAATAGGGTGGCTCTGACAGATGCTGTGGGGATTCTGAGTTTGGGATAATGAGCTGTCATATGTCATTTCCCTTAAACACAATAGTACAAATATTTTGATCAAACATTTTCTCCAGCTGTTGAGCGAAAGCAATAAAAGCAGCAGGGAGTACCAGTGAATTCACTGGTTTTTGAAATGTTTGAGTCTGGAAAAGCTGTTGCCTGTTAACTCTTTCTACCTCTGCCTCTCTTCACGAGCCTTTTCCTGGCCCCTCTGAGTCCCCACAGCATGTGTAGGGCTGTAAATAAAGAGACCGAATTTAGGGCCCTGAAGGGGCTGAAATTGACCACAGCTTTTATTAAACGTCCCTTCTGCTGGCCTCAGAGCAGTCGCAGCTGCTGTCACCTCCTAAAACCTGCTTGGCCTGGCCACTGCAGCCAACCCCCAGGCCCTACCTGCCTCTGCCTCTCTCCCCAGGTACAGTCTTGAACCCAAGGACTCTGGACTCACATGCAACTGTTAGGCGACCCTCTTTTGAGACAGACTACTGCATAGGAGCTCCTGGAACTTGGCTCTTCCTCCTGGTTGGAATCAGGTTCCTCGGTTGATTTCCCTTGTAGATTTCTCCATCTCATCCTGTTTGCTCTCTGCTGCTCTGACCTGGCTGCTGGAATCTCTTCCTTGCTTCTCTTTAGAAAGAAAGGGATGTGGCCCCATCATGAGCCTTTCAGGGGGCAAAGGAGGTGCAGTGAGGGATCTGGGGGGACCCTGGGGCACAAGCTCCTGGCTGATCACAGCAATTCTGCTTGGCGGTAAGAAGGAGGCAAGGGGTCTGACCATTCGGAATGCATCCTCCTAGCAAAAATCCCTAGAAGGAATAGGCTGTACCCCATCTTTTTTTGTTAAACTCTGACCACACTTTTAAAAGAGCCCTCTGTGTCACTACTCTGTAATAACCTATATGGGTAAAGAATCTGAAAAAGAATAAATATATGTATGTGTACAACGGAATCACTTTGCTGTACACTGGAAACCAACACAACATTCTAAGTCAACTGTATACTCCAATAAAGTTAACAAATAAATAAATAAATGAAAGAGCCATCTCTGACTCTGCATTGCCACTGGGTCTGACGTTTCTCACGTGAGCCTGGGGTGGAACAGATCGGGGTTTTTTACTTGACGCTTTTTAAAGTGGCACTGGCGGTCCAGTGGTTAAGACTCGGCACTTCCAATGCAGGGGGCAAGGGTTTGATCCCTGGTCAGGGAACTAAGATCCCACATGCCTCGGGTGCAGCGAAAATAAATAAAGTGTCTTTGAAGCCCCTTCCCATTCTCTCCCTTCCTTGAATGGGGGCTAACCTGCTTCCTGTCCTGGGTTCTAGGAAAGCTGACGCATCAGTGCTGTCCTCTGACTTGTGTCTTCCAGCCCAGGCTGTGACTGCTGTCATTCCCCTCTGCTTACAGCGTGCTCAGATGCCTCTCAATTGTAAAAAACGCCCACACCAAACTCCTCCCTGACCCTCGGTTTTCTCTAGCTGCTGCCCCGTCTCCAGCCCTCTCTTCTCCCTCTGCAGTCACACTTCTGGGGCGTGTCACGGTCTCCACGTCCCCAGCTCCCACGACTGCATTCTCCGTCGCAGTGCGGGTCCTCTGCTCTCGGGAGGTACCCCTTCACATCCCCTCACTGCTGGCTCCCCGGGGGCTCTGATCCCAGCTTAGCTTCATCCTCTTCCTCTGCTCATCCTTGAACCGTTGGCCTCCCTCCGGACGTCCTCTGATCTCGTCCGGTACCCTCCCCCTGTCCGATTTCACTCACTCCGTTGGCATCCACTGCCCCTGCGATGGCATCTCCTACTCCAGGGCAGACTTGGCTCTGGGATTCCAGACCTGGATCCACCTCTCTCCACACCCCCAAACCCCACCCGTCCCAGCCTGAACCCGTTCCTGCCCGCTGGTTCTTCCCAGGCCTCTGCCTACCTTTTCTCTCGGTCCCCACCACTGTCAACAGGGACCCTAGAAGTCAGCCCAGCCTTCTTTTTTTCTGTTCTTACCCATATCCATTCATCCTTCTTCACTGGAGTCTCCAACCATTCATTTGCAGTCCCACCGCCCGGCCTCAGTGCCGGGACTTTTGTATCTCTTACTTCCCCACCTAATTTCATCCACTCCAACCCGTTCTCCACCTTTGCACCAAAGTAATATTTGCAGAATGCACGTCTGATCATTTCAGTCTCCTGTGTCAGCCCTCGCGACTCACTGGCACAGCATGCAAGACGCTCCGTGGCCTGGCCTTGTTTTCTTCCACGCGGCTCTTAGAACCGTGGTTCTCAGAGTGCGGTCCCCCAGACCGGCAGCTTCAGCATCACCTGGGAACTTGTTAGAAAGGCAAATTGTCACTCTCCTCCCCTCCCCAGGCCTCCCGAATCAGAGGCTCTTGAGGGTGGGCCCAGCCAATTTGCCTTTTAAGGAGGCCTCCGGGTGATGAGAGGCACACTGCCGTTTGAGGACCAGTGCTCTAAAGCGGTTCTGGGTCTTTAGGGTCACCAGACACACCCTGCTGCTTCACACCCTCTCTCCGTGGGTTCTCTCAGCTTGGTCTTACTCATCTTTCTGCGCAAGGCTTTTCCTCAAGGAGAGGAGGTTTCTCTGACCTTCTTCCCTCCCCACCGGCCCCCCCATACTCACTGCTCACCTGAGTGCCATCTTTCCACCGGGACTCTTTGAGCTGGTGTCCTTGTTCCTGGCTTTGTGACCGGTGGATCCCCAAGCTTCTCTTGGGCAGAATGGCCTATTATTAGGCTCCCCCTGTTTCCAGGGCCCCCATGGTGCCTGGGACCCAGCAGTGCTGGTTAGGTTTGTATGTGAATCCATCTTTACTTATTCATGTATGGAGGAGGTCACAGCCCATAATAAACCCTGCCAACCTCCCAGAATCCCTCACGCAGGAATCCCTCTTGGCTGAGATATGCGCGTGCCACCAGGAAGGACCCTGAGTCAGACCAGATATGGGCCAAGCAAGATGATTGGCCAGAGACGACCTGGAAAACTAACCCCATCACCGTAAAACCCGAGGCTGCGAGCCACATGGCAGAGCGGTCCTCCTGGGTTCCCTTACCCTGATGCTCTCTGCCCGGGGGGGTCCCTTCCCAATAAAGTCTTTTGCTTTGTCAGTACGTGTGTCAACTCAGACAATTCATTTTCGAATGTTAGACAAGAGCCCACTCTTGGGCCCTGGAAGGGGTCCCCCTTCTGATAACAGTATGACTGAAGCAGCCCAGGAAAGAATTCCGGGTTCTAACTATCCTAGCACAAATGGAAAGATTCAGAGTAGTTGAAGAGCTGAGAACAGATGATTTCTCAAGGAAGTAGTTATTTGAAGGACAGCACGAATGAGGTGGTAACATTACAGGAACGACTGTGACTCTTTCCTATAACTTTCCTTCAACCCAAGATGCTTCTTGGACAGAGTCATTGTTCCTTGTCCCTGACATTACTTTTCCTTCGTTCCTTTCTCTTTTCCTTCATAGGATAGCACAGAACTATGGCAGATTTTCAGTGTTGTTTTTCCGCTTTGAAGAAGGGCGTTATGGCATAGGCTCTCAGTCCTGAGTTTATTTGGTCATGTGGCCCTTTAATTGTGTCCCCTGCATCGGCAGGTGGACTCCCAACCGCTGCGCCACCAGGGAAGCCCCCTTTAATGATTTTTTTTACCCCCTCGAGGACCACTGGATGTGGATAGGGAAACAGGGAGACTTCCTTTTGGGGGCACAAAGATTTGTCTTAAAGCTCTAAGACATAAGCATTCTTCTGCTCTTTAGATTCCGCATTGTCGTGTGTGTGTGTGTTTCTTTTGTAGATTTATTACATTAGCACTTAATTACTCTTCATGACAGTATTAAATTTCATGAGTGATTTATAGTTTTAATAGAGACTTGTATGATTTATTGCAGTTGGCATTTGAGGTTTACCAACTTCTTAAAAGCCATAAGTACTGGAATTGCTTACTCTGACCCTTTTCGGCACAAGCAGGACATGGGTGAAACCACAAATTCAAGTATAATAGGGATGTGTGCCTGGCCAGGACCATTGTTGTTTGATGTTACCGTCTCCTATTGTGATATGTGTGTATGTGTGGGGCAGTGGTGGCAGGTATGTGTGTTCTTAGAGAAAAAAGAAAGTGGATCCCTTCTGTTTTTTATTTAAACTTTTTATTTTATGTTGGAGTATAGTTGATTAACAGTGTTGTGTTAGTTTCAGGTGTACAGCAAAGAGATTCAGTTATACACATACATATATCTATTCTTTTTCAAATTCTTTTCCCATTTAGGGTGTTACATAATATCGAGCAGAGTTTCCTGTGTTACACAGTAGGTCCTTGTTCGTTATCCATCTTAAATATAGCAGTGTGTATATGTCAATCCCTAACTCTCTAATATGAGCCCCAGATGGTTTCCTGTGCCCTGGATGGGTGGGTGTGACACGAAGGCCTGAGATACAGTGGCCTGGAGGAAGCTGGGGACAGGTGTGGGTCAATCCCATCTGGCAAGGTGTTCCCAGCTCAGGCCTGCAGGGCCTGGCTGGAGCAGTCACGACCAGCCTGCTGTCCACAGGTGCTGCATGCTTCAGTGGGCCGCCGACCTTCCCCATTCTGGGCTCTCACAGCTACTGGAGAAGCACCAGTTTAACCGGCACGTGACCTGTCCCCCAGTTTACCCCAAGTTTTTGTTGGGAGAGTGTTGACTCCTGCTTCTGAGCTGGAATCCTGAGAACACGCCTAGCATGGTCTTTGCTCTCTTGTCCTGGTCCTTTCCTGCACTTTCTCTCAAGTGCCATCCCTGGCTGCCCTGGCCCTGGTGTTTGCCCAGGCCCAACTTTGCAGCTGTGTCTCAGATGAATATTATTTCCGTGGGATGTGGGTTCGTTATTTCAAACTGGGGATAGGTAGCTGCTCGCTTGGGCATTTTCCTAGAAGACGATCCGCTCGTACTCCTAGAGAAAAAGGGTGTGCCCTCCAGGCTCTGCCTTCGCCAGAGAGAGGCCCAGTTGGATAATCCTCTAAGGGCCCTCAGCCTCTGGGCCGATAATCTCTTCGGGGTTATCTGTTAATTACCAGTGAATGTGTGAAGTATTTGTGAAAAGGCTTTTGAAGTGAGCTGCACGCGTGTTGCCCTCCCTCCAGGGCTGCAGCCCAGGGCAGAGGGTTTCTGGGCCCGGTGCGGGTCCCCCTCAAGTGCTGGTATTCTCTTGCTAAATTGTTTGCCTTTCTAATGAAGTGAACTGTTTGTTTGACTCTGCTTGGAGGAAGGTATTTAACTGGGGGACTAAAGTAAACGTTGGAGACATTCAAATAAGCCATGCATCTCTGCTTTGTGAAGTGAAGGAAAACAGTTTGGCCTCGTTCACCTCCGGGAAGAGTCGTTAAGTTACTGTTTAAGTAATAAACGGAGCCCAGCCAGCGGGTATTGCCCGGCCAGTCTGGGGCTTTTCTGCTTACCCCGGCGGGACTGGGAATTTCTCTGCCAAGGCCACAGAGGAGGAGAGAGCCGCTCCAGTCTAGCAGTTAGTAATTGTGATTTATTTATGTGTAGAGGGACGTCTGCTTGGTTCAGTCTCAATGAAAACAAGCCAATTAGCCCCTCAGGGTGGCTGGGGGATGGCGGGGTGATTTTGCTAGCCATGGGGAAGGCTAGAGAGAGAGTGTCATAGGGGATCCAGCCTGGGTCCACCTGGCCAAGCTAGCTGGGGACCTGCCACATGTGAGCTGGGTCCCCGATATCTGGGAGAAGTGTCTGAGATGATGCGGGGATGATGGACCCCAGAGGATGTACGGCTGAGACGGGGCCCCCAGAAGGAAGGCCCACCCTTCTCCTGCCTCAGGACCTGGGGTGAAGGTGTCTGTGAGTGATGCCCTTTAGCTACTTGTGGCTTTTGTTATGGGGAAGCGTGAAGTGGCGGGAGTACCCAGGAGGGGAAGTGTAGCTGTATGCAGGGCAGGCTACGTCACTGGTGGGACCCAGTGTCAAAAGAAGATTCCGGTCCTTGCTCAGAAATTACAAAGAATTTCAAGAGGGTGACAGCAGAGCATTAAGCCAAGCTTGGGGCTTTCTGAATGGGGGCCTGGGCTGCATGTCCAGGAAGCTGGCTCTGGAGAAGGCTTGGCAGTTAGGCTGGACCTGAGGTGCAGCTTTGTCAGTTCCTACCTGAGGGCTGTTCAAAAAGCAATATTCAACTGAGTAAATTTTAAAGATCTTAGTGGCGTTTTTCATCGATTTATGAATAGGCAGCATCCCACCTAGCGGAGAGGAGGGGGGTCTGAGGAGTGGTACAAAGTAAGAGACTTTTATAGGCAGAAGGGAGCGGGGACAGGGAGTTACACTAGCAGAAAGTGGAATGGTTGCGACAGAAGTCATTTTCCTTGAGGGGACGGGATTACGTCACCAGTGCCGACCAGGTGATTTCTGATTGACTAGGTTAAGATTCCATTTCTGGGGGAGGCCAGAACTATAATTCGGTCTCAGCTTGGTGGGTTTGGTGATGTGGAGCTTAGCATAAGCGACTCCATGTTGGGCACGTTGTCTTGTTTTTTTTCATAGTGCCTTTCACTTCCTGTCTTCTCTGATGACTGTTTGCTCATTGTGAAGTAGGGGTAGTTATACCTACTTCACTGGGTTGTCTTGTAATGTAAATAAAAAATATCTGAACAGCGTTTAGGGTAACCTTGCGCGCAGAGTGAATGCTCAAAAAATGATAGCTATTTATTATTTGAATGTCTCTGTGGCTGTCATTTTTTTTCCCTCCCCTAATGGTTGAGCTGACAACAGTGTATGGCTGATCTGGAATCCGGGGGACAGAGTTGAGTATTTGCCACAGAAATTACTTAAAGACAAGGGATGAAGAACCTTCACATGTCTCATGATCAGTGAAGGCTTGAGTGCAAGGGAGCAATGTGGGTGAAGCAGTCAGATCAGGTCCAAAGCTGAAGATGCTCATGTAAAAGATGTTGACTATCAACGTCCATTTGGGTGTCTGGATTGAAGACGAAGGACTTAGAAATAACAATAACCCCCTAAATGTGAGGACTTTAGATTTTATGAACAACCTTCACCTTTGTCACTTGGCCTCTTGGACAATTCTGTGGAGTAAATAGGGCTGAATCTTCTTGGCTTATTTTATGAGTGAAAAAAAATCTATATTATGATGATAGTCATTTGTTTCTAGGTAATTCTATAAAACATGGTTTAAAATGGGAACCTTTTCAGCTGCACGTGCTGATGGAGAACAGACATGCCTTATAAGGGCTGCAGCTGCATTGTTCAGTGCGCTGCGTGTTTGGCTTTCTCCTGATTTCTGAGAAGGTGAAACTGAAGGATGGGTTTTCTAAGGTTTCGTACTGTGAGGGTGATAAATGTGCAAATATATATTGGCTCCGAGATGACCAGTAGGGCATCATCAGTTTTGTCTATTGAGTGGTATTAGTTATTAAACCCATGCTCTGTTGTACATACATTGTTGGGGTTCTCATATTATCACTCTTTGAGTCTTTGTTAATACTTGCAAACAGCAAAGTGTGAGAAGCATCCTTGCTCCTTAGAAATGTGTCTGGGCTCCACTCCCTGACAAGTGGAAGCTCATTGAGAAGGTGCAGGATGGGGTCCTCTCTGTAAGGATGTGCCCACTAGTACCGGGGAAGGTACACACCCATGTATCGGGGCTATAGTCCCTGGGACTGTAGGTGGACTGGGGTACCAGAAGTAGGTATGGACTCCAGAAGTAGACCATGTTGTCTGTCCTCAGGGGCCCATAGGCACAGATGGACATCACTGAAGTTTAGATGCTTACCAAGTATAGTTTGTAAAGACTGGGTCCCGTGTAGTTGGTTGGAAACCAGGGTCACTTTGGGAACAGGAAGGAGAGGACCCACATGGAGATCACATTGAAAACATATAGAGCCTGGGTCTTTTGAGACAAGGTAAGAAGCTGTCGAGTCCTGATAGAGGGCCTTGGGGAGAACTGCCAGTTAGGTCACCCTCTGAGGCAGTGTAACTGTCAAGCATCACAGCAGAGGTAGGGGGTAGCATGGAAGCAGAAGGGGCATAGGCTGTCCTGGTGGCAATAGGGGAGGAGGGCAGGAGAGCTTGGGCCTTAGGGAAACACAGGCGGCAGATGACCCAGACAAAGCCCTGCTCAGTGAAAGCAGTCTCGAGACCACTGACCTCTCCAGGAAGGAGTGCCCACCTGAACACACTAGAAGGTTTGTTGACACCCCCCAGATCTCCATTGCTCCCTGTCCTGAAGTAGAATGCTGACGATGGGGATTCCTCTTGGAGGTTTTTGAGCAGTTTAGCTCGTCCGGACTGTAGGAAACATAAGAGGAAGAGCGACAGGAATGGCCTCTGTCTTCTGTGAACAGGGCTGGGGTTGTACCAGAAACCCGGGGAGGCCAGTGCCTCTTGTCTGCAGTGTAGCTTCACTGTCCAAGGGCATTGCCATGCCAGCAGATGCTCTCAGGGACAGTGGGTCAGAGAAATTCTGAAACTCATCCGGCATCCCGAAAGGAATGGGGCTAAAAAATCAAGATAAGTCCAGTGAGGGAGGGAAGAAGGGAAGGGTAGCCAGCAAGAAAGGAAGTCTCAGGTGTGAACCCTGGGGAGTGGAGGTCGGTGGTAGTTGTGGACCCCCGTGCATGCAGCTCTGGGCTTTCTGTCCACACACCCAGGAGCGTGCACAGGGCAGCATCAGGGTGGAGGAATGGGTCCCAAGTGCAGCTCGGGGGCTGTGCGTGGACAGGGAAGGAGGGAGGTGGTCAGGTAGGTCACATGACAGTGGCCGTTGAAGGGCTGACAGTCAAATGGGCCTCACGTTCCAATGAAGGTGGGCAGAGAGTTCAGGTGTGGTATTGGGATGAACTTGAAATAGGTTTTGATTTTATTTTTCCTTTGAATTTTCTCCTTTCTTGGTCCATGCTATCGGTGTAATAATTCTTTTTTTTAATTAATTGTTATTGGAGTACAGCTGCTTTACAATGTTGTGTTAGTTTCTGCTGTAAGGCAAAGCGAATCAGCTACACGTATACGTATATCCCCTCTTTTTTGGACTTCCTTCCCATTTAGGTCACCGCAGAGCATCGGGTAGAGTTCCCTGTGCTCTACAGTAGGTTCTCATTAGTTATCTGTTTTATACTTAGTAGTGCATATATGTCAGTCCCAGTCTCCCAGTTCATCCCACCCCCCTCTCAGCGTAATAATTCTATAAACTCAGCCTTTATTCATGGGCCAGAGGAAGCCTCAGCTATTGAGAGCTTCCAAATTTGGCTATCTAATCATTAACCATGGGGATGCCAGAGGTGCAAATACCACAGCTGGCACTCAGAGCACCATCTTTAAGCAGAAACTTAGCAGAAACTTATTTCCCTCATATGATACCATCTGATACATGCTCACATAGCCGACATCTTTGAGGGCGTGTGTACCATGTATGCCTAGTGGCTAATGTAAGATTGCAGGGCAAAGAGACATCTAAGAAAAATCGGGAATGTTTCGGTACTTGCGTTCTTTCCCCCTTAGAAATGGGAAATTCTCTCCCTTTTCTCCCATTTCCTTGCTCATCCGTACAAGGGAATCACTTCACGTCGAGTGCCTTATTATTTTACAATCCTGGGGAAAGAAGCACTTAAATAAACTCTTTGCTTAAAAGCTTTGTGTGTTCCTGCTTCATGGTGCTTTAGCGGCAGTGAGAATTCAGGGTTTAAGGGGCAGGAAAGTGGAGCCTTTCAGGCCTCCCAGTGTGCAATCAACGTGCTGGAATTTCAGTGGATTCCAAAGGCGTAACAATAATAGCATTAAGAACAGACCAGGGCCTTTGATGTTATTGACAATAAAAGGGGGAGAGGGGGCGAAGGGGCCCCTGTCATTTCTGTCATGAGCTTTGAAACTTTTGACCTCTAACCTTTTGTGTCAAAGAGCTCTTTCCATACGGGTGTTAGCAGCCTGCCCAGGTCTCCCGAATTCACTGGAGCGTCCACGTTTCCTTGGTGGGAAAGGACATTCAGCGTCTTGGAAAAGACCCATCGTGGGGCGGTTGTTGCAGAGTGCCCACCATTGTCTGCTCCATCTTAGGGGGATGGCAGGGTGGGATGGGGTGAGGACACCACACGTCCACATGAGGTGACTCCAGCCTGGCGGGAAGCGGGCAGCCTTGCAGGGATAGAAGGTGAACTTCAGAGCTATGATTTAGCTCAGGGTATGCAGGCATCTGCCTGGAGTTGGCTCTGAGCATGGCGTGGCGGGCACCTGGAAGCTGCATGGGGAGGATTTGGAAAGATGGTGGGGCCTTTGGGATGCCCTGGTTTGGCCTGTTAGGTAGATGGAAGGGTCCTGCAGTGCCAGACAGGCCCGGTTCACTGCGCCTATTATTTGGCCTCAGTTTCCTTTCTTGTCTTTCCTTCCTCCTTCGCCTTTCTGATAAGAAACATTAATTGAGTTCCTACTGGGTGTGCGGTACAGTGAGCCTCTTCTGCCCTCGAGCCCCAGACAGCCTGGGAGGGAACGCAGATGGTTCTGGTCTGACAGCAGTGCCACGGAAGGGCCTCATCCGCAGGTGGCCTGGCATGGTCCAGGAACACAGTGAGTGCCCCTCCTGTGTGTGTGTTTATCCGCCACAGCTGTGCGTACAGCGTGGGCTTCAGTGTGGGGCAGAGCCTCTGAGTAGGAACACAGGGCCTTCAGCGGGCTTAGCATCAGGGAGAGAGGAGATGTGGGTAAATGGAGTTTGTATAGATGAGCTCATGAGTGTAAAAGGCTTATTTAGCACAGCACCTGACATATATTAAAGTATTCACTAATTGTCCTTATACTCACGATTGTTTTAGTATTATTAATTTCTATTAATGGGGCAAACCTTCGAAGACCTTTAGCTGTTGATGGACAGGAACTAAAATGGGGTGGGTGGTGGAGGAAGAGTCTATAATCTGCTCCTCGACAGCCTCTCGCCTGATTTTGAGCGGAATGAATGTGGACCTCATTCATTATTTAATGGCTACGCAGACTCTGACCAACACACCCTGAAGGTCACGGCTGGTTTTCCAGTGCCTTCAAAATATTTCTCAGGGTGGCCTTGGTTGGGTGGTTTCTCTTTGACTTAGCGGCGTTGTTCCCTGCTGTGGATCTCTGGGGAGAAAGGTAAAGGTGAGCTCTCTGAGGCTCTGAGCCTCAGCCCAGGCAGTTACCATGCAGGAGCCCGGGGTTTGCGTGCCTGAGAGCTCTTCCTGATTCCTGGTTCAGAGCAGGGTTTGAGCATCGAGGTGGGGCTCCACCACGGTGTCTGGGGCTGTGCTGGGAGTGCCACCTCTGGGGGTGGAATAGAAAAAGCACCAAATTGCGTCACAGGGCTCTGGTTTCTGTGACTGTGGGTACCTCATTTAGCTTTTCTGAGCAGATAATGGAATATTCCCTTCGTAGCCCTCAGGATCGTGTGATAATAGGAAATAAAGAGAAACAAGACTTAGGGGGATAATAATAAAGCCTTGGAGATGATGATTTTAGGGTGGTCAAGAGGATTCCATGAAGAAACGGACATGCGTTTTATGAAATGTAAAGCATTGTATTCCTTTGCTTTTACATTTTGCTACCTGCTTCTGTGAATTTTGCAACATTGAAAAAAAAAACATTTGGAAGCTCTTTTTTGAGTTATTTTAGGCAGGACACAGCTTCTAGATCTCATCATCATTGTTAATTGTTGGTTTACTAGCTAAACCAGGCAACCTCTGAATTCATTGTGTCTCTAAGGCTTCTGTAGTTAGAGCCTTCAGCCATTCTCTGCCTTCACTTCATCAGCGTTAAGAATCCCAAATGTGTTGGGCTTCCCTGGTGGCGCAGTGGTTGAGAGTCTGCCTGCCGATGCAGGGGACATGGGTTCGTATCCCGGTCCGGGAAGATCCCACATGCCGCGGAGCGGCTGGGCCCGTGAGCCACGGCCGCTGGGCCTGCGCGTCCGGAGCCTGTGCTCTGCAACGGGAGACGCCACAACAGTGCGAGGCCTGCGTACTGTAAAAAAAAAAAAAAAAAAAAGAATCCCAAATGTGTATTTTTGAAGCTATGAATTTGGCTTTTAAATTGTGCTATACAAAAAAATGGTCATTCACATAAGAATTTGTCACTGGTAAGAATTTCCATCTTTTAATTTCCATGCTTTCATAAGAAAATACACCATTAGCATAGTTCAAGTAAATGGATTTGTCACTTTTAAATATAGTGACTCCTTATATGTTTTCATGTGACTTCCCTTGGACAGTTTTGCAGTTTCAGTATAATGGCTGTAAACCTTCTCTTATTTCTCTTTGCTGCTTTTCCCTCTGTTTATTTTTTTCTCTGATCTTGGCAGGAAAGCTGGAAACAACAAAATATGATGGCTGCATATATATGGGATCATAGGCAAGGCACATTCCACAGGCTGTGGATGGAAGGGTATTATTGGTTGGTCAGAAGGCAGATGTGGTCTATTTCTGCCATTGGGAATCCAATGGATGTGATTTTTAGTTGAGAAACTTGCAAAGACTAGTGGATGAAAGAAATTAAAAGGGACCAGGAAGGGGCGAGCTCAACTGTTTGTTCACTACCCAGGATACCTTTGAGGTGGTAAAGGCAGATTTCTTGTTAATTTACTTGCAAAGGGCTATTTATCATTTTCTTGTGGAAACACATAATTATGTTTGTAAAAGGATCATGGCCCGGATGGATTGTGATATGACCAGAGTGTAGTGCTGGGTAGCACTTAGATCTATTTAAAATATTAGATTAATTTAATATATCTGCATGCTTGGCACAGAAGAAATAATAGATTGCTATCTGAAAAGGACTTCCCTGGCGGTCCAGTGGTTAGGACTCTGCGCTTCCACTGCAGGGGGCATGGGTTCGAGCCCTGGTCAGGGAACTAAGATCCCACATGCCGTTTGGGGAGGCCAAAAAAAAAAGAGGAGTCAGGAATGTTGGGTGGTTGCCAGAAGTAGAAATTGCTTGGGTTTTATACATAACATAGTTTTGTTAATCAGCTTTCCACGTAACTTTGTGTGTTTTACTTAACTTATAAGGAAACTTAAATTTGCAAATGTTAAGTGTTTATTGCCATCATTTGCTAGATTTACAGTCAATCTCATCCATTATCATTTTTATCTTAGAATTTATTTATGATAAATAAAATCACAGGGTAAGTATCCTTTTTCTGAATAATTGTCAAATTGGACACTTCTACTGTAAAGATTTTTTAAGTCACACAAATAGGCATATTGGTATTTCACACATACAGTGTTATCACTCAGAAACTACGTATCCATAAAAAAAAATGGTGTGTGGTTTTTCTGAGTTGTAAACATTTCTGAGAATTACTTTCTTGGGGTATGCTAAGGACAGGGTTTGTCAAACCGTTTTCTGTAGGGCCAAAAGAGATATATTAGGTTTTGTGGGCTACGTGTTTCTCTGTCGCAGCTCTCCAACTGTGTCTCTGCAGTTTGCAGTTTGAAGGCAGCCATATGCAGTATGCAAACGAAATGGCACCTGTATTCCAATAAAACTTTATTTATAAAAACTGCCCAGGGGCTTCCCTGGTGGCGCAGTGGTTAAGAATCCTCCTGCCAATGCAGGGGAAACGGGTTTGAGCCCTGGTCCGGGAAGATCCCACATGCTGCGGAGCAACTAAGCCCATGCACCACAACTACTGAGCCTGCGTTCTGGAGCCTGCGAGACACAACTACTGAGCCCACGCGCCACAACTACTGAGCCTGCGCTCTGGAGCCTGCGAGACACAACTACTGAGCCCATGCGCCACAACTACTGAGCCCATGTGCCACAACTACTGAAGCCCGTGCGCCTAGAGCCCGTGCTCCGCAACAAGAGAAGCCACCGCAATGAGAAGCCCGCGCATCGCAACAAAGAGTAGCCCCCGCTCGCTGCAACTAGAGAAAACCCGTGCGCGGCAACAAAGACCGAACACGGCCAAAAATAAATAAAGTAAATAGATTAATTTAAAAAAAAGAAATTTAAAAACTGCCCAGTGCAGGAGTTTGCCCCCCATACCGTATGCTCCACAAGTTAAACTTCCTGCCGTGGTATAAAGAGACAAAATAATAGATCTTCTTTAATGCAAGGCATCTATCAGATGTCTTGAGTATACTATAACTGCATTTTCTTAAAACTTGCACCGCATTACAGAGGGTCTTATAAACAAGATGCTCTACACTAACGACTCTGGAGATGCTTCCGGCTGCACACAACATGCATGTAGGACTGGAAAGAAGATTCCTGATGCTCCACGAAGCGCTTGCTTCATGGGATGACGCCACCTGGATGTCCAGCAAGCCCACAGCTGCTCCCTTTGGGGTTCCACGCCTTAGATTCTGCTCATAGCAGACCAGCAGGGCCACATACTTTAGACATTCCCGGTCAGGCATCCCGGGGCTGTCCTCAGAGGGGCAGACGAGCCCCTTGCTGGCGCTGTGTTATCCACAGGCATATTCCCATCCACGGTATAATCCTGTCCACAGGCAGGAACACGAGGATGTCTGAATGGGGAGTCAGTCCGGGTGGGGAGTCCGTCCACATGGTGATGTGTTCCTTAGGCCACTGAGCCCTGGAAAAGGTCTTGCAGGTGTCAAGGTAATGATTGGAGACACTCAGCGGGGGGAAGAGGCAGAGATGACACTTGGGTGTCACTCCACCATCTCATCAGAGTGGTGAGGGCCCCTCTTTCCCCCTCTTGAGACCTCTCCTTTGACAGATGCCAGATGATTCCTTTGGTTTTGGCATAGTGGATGTTGCCCACATTGGGTTTTAACATTTCTACTGATGGCAGGCGATTGAGTGAATTGGAGGGGACTGGACATTCCTACAGGCAGGGCTGACCCTAGTGACAAGAAAAATCATCTCTAGTGCAGGTCTAGAGTAAATTCCAAAGTCAGTGAACAGACGTCTTCAGGATTTAAATAAGCCAGGAGAATTTATGCCCTGGGCAGTTTACTCTTGTGGGTCTTCCTGTCCTGTTTCCTGGGCACTTTCAGGCCACTCAAATATCATTAGGTGAATTAACTCCTTCAGGGCACAAAGGGAGCGGCCTTTGATCTCTCTTTTTTAATCTACAACTTTTGTATGTAAATTTCAAACCTTAAAAGACAGGTTCCCAGAATGGCATCGGAGAGATCTCATAGCCTGAGGATATTAAAACTATTTCTTGGGAGAAGGATGCCGCAACTGAAGATAAACCTCCAAGTGTCTTTTCCTGGCTACAGGTTTTATGATCAACCCAGGCTGTTGGGAGACCTAAAAATCAATGCCTCTCATTCCTAATGAGAGGCTCACCGCACAGCCTGACGACAGCTAGTGTGAAATCGAATACTGACAACTATACCCAGCACAAATATTGTTACTATGCATTTCAGTTTAAACACGTGTCAAGGCAGTTACATATTTATGGGGTTTAAAGACTCTTCCACTCGTGCCTAGGATAATAGGCACTCGGCAAATCTCCGCTTAGTCTAAGAGGAATTTGGTCCAATAGTCAAACCTCTTGCGAGTCTGTAATAAATCATCTTTGCAGCCCAAAGCATGGACAGTTGACTGCTTCCCACACTGCTCCCCAGACTTCCCCCACCTGGTAGAGTTTTAATTCCTTCAGTAAAATTGATTCCCCCAGTTCTGCACATTATTCTCCCTGTCTTCCATTTAGCCCGTTAGTTTGCTGACAGCAGAGTACACAGCACTTAGCAGCTGGTTTGTGGAGCCATCAGTCAGGAAATTGTATGATAAATAGGAGGGAGCCGGGTTTAGTGGCACTTCCTTCTGCTTCAGCAGTTTTTGCCCGACTTTGGAAAAGTCATCATGTGGTGTTTTGTCAAGGGCCAGAGCAGGAGATGGCTGCGGTGCGGTGACTTATTACACATACCCCTGAGTTACGATGCTCTGCAGCTGTGCCGCTCATGTGTAAATAATAAACCGGGAGGTGGGTAATTATGGCGGCTGCTGGCGACACGGGCCTGTTCTCGTCCTGTGGGTTTTCTTGGACAGCTTCTTGGGCTCGTGATGGAATATACTGCGATCTTCCACATAGAAACGACCAGCTGAGATGCAAGGGAAGCACTCCATGTTTGAGGAGTGGCAAGCATTTTCTTCTTTTGAGAGGTGTGTTGGGATTAATGTCATGTGATGCCACATATGTTAAAGGACATGCTTGTCCTGCTTTTTATTCTTCGTTTTTACTGTTAAGCTGTGGTCAAGCGTGTCTTGAATTGGAAGAGGGCTGTTCCATTGCGTTTACCAGAAAGCGGCTTAAGAGGTGTGATTTCCATCGATAACTGACATGAGGTATAATTGCTTGCACAGACTTTATTGGTCCAGGAGACCAATAGTAATTTTAGTTATTTTCAACTAAATCGAGAAGGAAACAAATAGAAATAAAAATGCTTAAACTAAAATCAGATGTCTTTGATGAAATCGGATCATATCCATATTTTTTGGCTCTCTATTTAACCTGATTCCAGAATATGGAATTCATAAATTCCCTTGGGACATAAATAAACACTTCGAGTAAACAGTGCTGCAAGATGCATCACATAATATCATTCAGAATTAACTTTTAAACTCACAAAACACACTCAACAGTGAGAAAGGACTACTAAATGCCCCAGTAATTCCTAACCCTCACCCTAACCCTAACCCTTTTCTCTTAAATATTTTTTTAATGCTTGGTCATTTTCTCTCTCATTCTGAAAGAAAGAGAGAGGGTGAGAGAGACGGTGAATTTAAATCTGTTAATTTCTTAAAAATAAAAGGATGGCAATGCCTTTAAATATCTGTAATAGTCTTGTAGTTTTCCTTGGGGTAAAGATTTATACTGCTTGGGTACATGCTTTTGGTTTTATTGGATTATGTGCCTGGTTTTCACCCCCTATGCATATAATCTTTGCAGTGTTATTATAAATACTCATATAAAAATAATGACTGTTATTTCCTGGATATATGAGGCATATATTGAATGTTGAATCAATTCACACATTTTGAGCCCTTGTGTGTATGAAAAATCTGGATTTTTGCTTCTTCTTAATTCACAGCTGCACCCACATAGAGAAGAGCAGATACAGTTAACACCCACTTATCTGTTGCAGAGAATTTAATCACACAGCACACAGCCAAGAGCCAGGAAGTAAAGAAGTGAAAATATCTCCCAACTCTGACATGGTTGTCACAAAGTCCCTCAAAACGCCATATAGGGCTTCCCCGGTGGCGCAGTGGTTGAGAGTCCGCCTGCCGATGCAGGGGACCACGGGTTCGTGCCCCGGTCCGGGAAGATCCCACATGCCGCGGAGTGGCTGGGCCCGTGAGCCATGGCCGCTGAGCCTGTACGTCTGGAGCCTGTGCTCCACAACAGTGAGAGGCCCGCGTACCGCAAAAAAAAAAAAAAAAAAAACCGCCATATAAAATGATGTGTGGGAACAACCTTAGCAGGTGTGTCAGATGGTATGAATGATTCATTTACACCCAGTTCTAGTAGGTTTATTCCTCCAGGTTCCAAGAGCCCCATGACACGTGTTAAATTTGAAGTCTGCTGGAAGCAACCTTGTTCGAATCAGCAGTGACCACTAACAGGCGAAGAAGAGAAAGAACTATTATTTTTTTTAAAGTTCTTTTGTTTACATTCTAAAAGATGCTTGTTGAAGAAAATTTGGAAAAAAGAGAAATGTATAGGGAGGAAAATGAAAACCACTTGAATTCAACAAACACATGTATAATGGTCACCCCCAGGACTTAAGGAAGTTCACAGTGGGAGGTGCAGTCACACCCTTATCTATGTTTGATACACCCACTCCCCTGCCCCGCGTGGAGGTTCTGTGTCACTTTTTCCATCCATCGCTCAGAGCCTGTTTGCAGGGCGTCATTTGGAATTGCCTTTGCCGCCTACTACACTAGGCAAAATCTTCAGACTTTTAGAAGAAGCTCAAAGCCCTTC
The DNA here is from genome assembly GCF_003031525.2 of Neophocaena asiaeorientalis asiaeorientalis. Classification (NCBI taxonomy): domain Eukaryota; kingdom Metazoa; phylum Chordata; class Mammalia; order Artiodactyla; family Phocoenidae; genus Neophocaena; species Neophocaena asiaeorientalis. The sequence continues at coordinate 1,911,081 of NW_020175837.1, read as the reverse complement.
TGACACATCAATTCCTGGGAGTGTTTCCTGAGCAGCAGCGGCGTGATGCCGGCTTCCAGGACGACCACGTGTGGAGGGTAGCATTTGCAGCACGAGTTCCGAGTTCCTGTATGTTTGCTGTCTTATCGGGCCCTGAGCCGTGGAGGCTCACCTCCTGATTTTGCACTTCTTTACTGCTTCTTGAAACTTGGGAAAAACTTTAGTATCACTGGTGCTTCTCATGGTAAAATCTGGTAAAACTATTTTCAGTTCTTGCAGTGAATTACTATTTAGAAAAAAAAAGTTTATTTTCAGATTTGTCAGCGGTAATCAGGGCGAGTAAATGGAGGTAGAGAACTATTTTAAGTACGTGCATACACAGGAACCCCAAAACAGTGATGGCTGAGAGCGGGAGGGGAGGCTGGTGTGGGTCCCAGGGGAATGCTGGGGCTGCAGGGAAGGACCTTCGGTGTGCGCCAAACCCCCCTCTGTCAGGCCAGGTAGCATTTCTCTGGCCAGCCTATACATTTGCTGCCCCTGTGTTGGGATTCCGGAGGCCTGACCTAGAACAAGATGGAGGGGGAGCATGCATTTAAAAATTTAAAAAGTGTGTGTGGGGCTTCCCTGGTGGCGCAGTGGTTGAGAGTCCGCCTGC
>NW_020175837.1:1724030-1910364 GCF_003031525.2 Neophocaena asiaeorientalis asiaeorientalis | reverse complement strand
TCCATGTGCTATGCGGCTGCTTCCCACTAGCTATCTACCTTACGTTTGGTAGTGTATATATGTCCACGCCACTCTTACTTCGTCCCAGCTTACCCTACCCTCTCCCTGTGTCCTCAAGTCCATTTTCTACATCTGCGTCTTTACTCCTGTCCTAGCAGGGACTTTTGAACACGACTCTTTTCCTTACAAAGCATCATGGGTATGGGAGAAATGAAAGCTAGTAGTGATATTACGTCTTTGCCTGAAACTCTCTTGACAGTGTCATTTTAAAATTAAAAAGTGGGGAATTCCCTGGCGGTCCAGTGGTTAGGACTCTGTGCTTTCACTGCCGAGGGCCCGGGGTTCAATCCCTGGCTGGGGAGCTACGATCCTGCAAGCCGCGTGACGAGGCCAAAAATAAAAATTAAAAATAAAAAAGCGTCTTGGAGTCTGTTCCTCTTGGCTTTGTGGCGGCCCTTGCCCTCTGGCCGGCCTCTTGCAGGGTACAAGCACGTGTTGTTTCTCTTTCTTGCTTTCCTGCTTGCGTCCAAATTGCATTCAGAGGCTTTACTGCCTCAGGTGCTGGTATTAGTATCTGCTTGGTTCTGAACTGTAAAGAATTCTTCCACAAATTCTTCAGGTAGATTCGGCATCAGCTGTGAAGACAGTGTTAGCAGTGTGGTTTCATGGATTGGCATTCCATTTCAGAGTGTTCCATTTATACAGGCTGTACTTTCTTTCTTTTTCAGACCCTCCTCATCTCTTTCCTGCATTCCATCCTCCCGTACCAATCGATGCAAGACACCATGAGGGCCGTTACCATTACGATCCGTCTCCGATCCCTCCATTGCATGTGTAAGTATTACAACTTTACCCGTCAAAGAAACAGCACAAAATACTGGCTTTCACCATCTCAGGATTTTTGTTACCAGCACAGCTACTGGTCTTTGAAGAGGTGATAGTAGTCTAAGATTTACTTTTGAAATACAGCAAGCCTGTATGTTCCTGGACTCACTGAAGCAAATCCCCGCTGCTTCCTGAAGAATGCCTGTCACACTAGGTGGTTGGCAGGTATTTCTTATATAGTTTTGCTGACATGTGTTCCGTGGGCTGTAAATACTAAATTAAAAAATTGGGCCTAATGGAAGGTTACCACTCAGGATGTGTATTTGGTCGAGAGCGGGTGTGAAGTTTTTCATGCTCCAATTTCTGTTACGGGAAGGTCCTGTTCCAGGGATGAGGATGCATCGTAATGAAATGTTCATGGTAAATTTTCATAGCCCCTGTGGTGTGTACACCAACGGTCACTTGATTGATGGGAACGTCACCCAAACAAAATGGCAAATGTGATTGAGCACATAGTTTACACAAAGATAAAAGGAGAGAATGGGGGTGATAACATACATAAGAAAAGGAAGAAGAAAAGCCAGATATCATATATGAGGCTAAAAAAAATGATACAAATGAACTTATTTACAAAACAGAAACAGACCTAGGAAACAAACTTATGCTTACCAAAGGGGAAAGGTGCAGGGGAGGGATAAATTGGGAGTTTGGGATTGACATATACACGCTCCTATATTTAAAATAGATAACCAACAAGGACCTACTGTATAGCACAGAGAACTCTGCTCAATATTCTGTAATAACCTAAATGGGAAAAGAATTTGAAAAAGAATAGGTACATGTATACGTATAACTGAATCACTTTGCTGTACTCCTGAAACTAACACAACGTTGTTAATTAATTAGACTCCAATATAAAATAAAAATTAAAAAAGAAAAAAAGGAAGAAGAAAATATCCTGGAAATTAATGTGATCTTACTCAGGTTAGGGGGGAAAGATGATCAGGTAGTCAGGATAGCCCTCACCTAAACTAAAATGGTCTTCGTTTGCAGTATTGTCCAGAAAACTGATATATACTATTAACAAGGGAAGTCAATCTTTGGGAGCCGCTGACCCTTATGAATGGCCTTGATTTTATCTTTAGTCATATCTGGTAATCACCCTTCATTCTGAGACAGTAAAGTTAGAAAAGCCCAAATAATACTTTGAAGAATACTGCTAGTTATTTGGATGGTAGATTGCATCTCCATGGCTCTTAGTTACAGCTGCGTAATTACATATACGCCAAAGAAAAATGAAGTTGTTTTAAAACAAGTCCTCCTCTGTGAACAGAATTAATTGATATTAACAACCCTAACTATATGCCCAAGTACACATATAATATTTTATCCACAGTTTTTTTGATCTATCTCCCATTACTGAATTGTAATTTCAGAGCAGATTTGCCTGGAGGTAAGTCATAAATCTGTGTTCAGATTTCTATAAGCATTAATGGAGAAGTGGATATTTAGGGAGAGAGAATGCAGAAACTTGTGACTTTATTCTTCAACTTTTCACTAGAACACAAGTAAGTATTTACAGGCTTCTAAACTCTGCTAAAAATACACTCAAATAAAACCAAGACGCCAATTGAAAGCCCCCTAATACAAAGGGAAGGAAATAATAATTTCAGGCTGAAACCTGCTACGGAATTCATCCTGTTCTACCAAAGTTCTGCAATACAGTTGGGACCACAAGGGTCTCAGACGAGGATCTGCCCTGTGGTACAGAGCCAGCAAGGGCCCACCGGGCCTGGGAGATGCAGATGATTTCTCCCAGACTCCAGTCTCTGAAGTGCTGAAGTAATTTAAATCAGATTTTCTATGGGATTTCAGAGTGCTTCACTCTTAAAAAATTATAGAGAAATTGCAAAAAGTGAATTTATATGATAGAATAAACTAGTTCCTCTGCGTTCATTATGGTTTGCCTTGTAATTAAATTCAAATATGAATTTATCAGTAAAAATCGCAAGTCTTGGTTCTTTGGCAGAATGTAAGAACAGCAGTCCCTCGTATAGATCACACTGTATGTTCTAGGCCCTAATTGCTGTATCTAAAGAATTAGCTCGCTAGAGATAAAAACACCACAGGATAAGGCAGGTCAAGTTTGGAGAATCCTAGGGGAGAGGGCTGCATTTTCTACCGGACTGCTGAGCAGGGATTTTTATAGAGTTTGATATAGTCAACCCTTTGTGTCTTCCGGTTCTGCATCTGAGGGTTCAACCAACCTTGGATTGAAAATATTGGAGAAGAAAATTCCAGAAAGTTCCAAAAAGCAGAACTCGAATTTGCAGCACACTGGCAACTATTTTCAGAGCATTTCCGTTGTATTAGGTATTATAAGTAATCTGGAGGTGATTTAAAGTATCCAGGAGGATGTTCATAGGTTATATGCAAACACTATGCCATTTAATATAAGGGATTCGAGGATGCACGGATTTTGGTATCCGTGAGGGTTGTGGAACCAATGCCCTTCAGTTACCGAGGGATGGTCGTCCTTCCTGCTTTTTCAGCCAAGCTTTAGGATAATTTTGCAGCAATTGACTAAATTGTTCTCTAGCTGCCTAAATGTTTAGTTACCAAAGATTCATGATGTACGGCTTGTAGATAGTCCTGAGCCTCCCAACACACGCTCTGGAGGTGCTAGGGGAGTGTCATGGCTGGGCACAGAGCGTGCTGAGCACGTGCTCTGTGGTCTCCTGGGACTGCTCGGCCTAGCGGGGTCCTGGGTGGAGACACTGAGCTTTTGAAGTAGGCTCTGGGAAGCTAGGGTCAGTCTCACCTCTGTGCCTTATAATGTGACATTCTGTCTGTGTTACCCTCAGTGGTCTTCCCTCCCTGCATGGCAAACACTGGTCAAACTCCTCACCCTCGAGGCCTAATTCAAAATCACCTCTGCTGGCTGTCCCGGAGGCTGTTCCTCAGAGAACCTTGTGTGCCTTTATCACAGCCGAATCCTCTTGCCTGGGTCAGTTATTGTTTAGCGGTCACTGCCCCTGCTAGATTTGCAGGCATTGCCTAACCCTCAGCCAGGCACTTAGTAAAGCATGCTCAGTAGACCTTCAAGGTCATTTTAGGCGTGGAGGGTAATCTAGGCAAATATAGCTTGGTTACTAAAATCTTAAAAGCGCATCTTTGCCAAGGGGCTAAAGCAGTAGCCTGGAAAAATAAAATGATTTTGTCTAGAAGTTGAATTCCAAAATGCTTGTTTTATACTTAGCTTCTAGAAAATGAGATCAAGTGAGCTTACGGAGTTTTTAGAATACATGTTTTTAATTATAAGTAGACAACATTTGGGGATATTCTCATTGTTTCGTACACATGATTGTTCTTCTGGTGCCGACTTCAAAAATTAAATTGTAAGTCTCTTGAAACAGGATGTGTGTTGATGATGGAAGTGCCAACAGGTCTCTGTTCAGAAGGATGGCAGACACTGCGATAATTATGCTATCGTATCCTATCATTAATGATTCTATTGAAAGAGGTTTGTAAATTGCTCCTCTTTTTAGATAAACCAGCCTGTATTAAGGCGTCAATGATATGGCGCAGAATTAAATTAGAATCTCAGAAAATGAAATATGCTCTGTATTAGCTGTTTGACACTTAATTTGCCTCTGAATGAGTACAGGAAATCACAAATTAACCTGCCTTTGTTTTTCCAACCGTGGCTTATTAGGTGTTAGAACAACTGCAGTTACAGCCTAACAGTAACCACCAAGCCTTATAAATATGTACGGAAATGCGTCAGTTTGTGTTAAAGAGCCCAGTTTGTTAAATGGAATGCCTTTAGCTTACCCGATTTACTCTCACAGTATTCTCCAGAGTTTATGGTTAGGCAGTGTAGACAGAGTAGAGACATTTAAATCGTTACAAATACAGTACTGGAAATAATGTTAGAATATGTTAGTATTTCCTTTCTTAACTCGAAATCATGAATTCAGATGTGGGATTTCTAAGGGGGACGTGGAATGTCAGTATCATCTTTCCCTGAATTGTCATGTAAAGGTTGTCAGAAAAATGTTTGATTCCTGCACTATGTTTATTTAATTCAAGTAGTTTGAAAATTAAGAAACACTGGATATGGGGAATTTTCCCTTTTCTTCTGAAAGTTATTCTCCACAGAATTCACCAGAACTTATGTTCAACAGCTAATTGGAGTGTCTTGTTCTCTCTCAAATCATTTGCTTTGACCACAGAGTCCATGTTTTATTAAGCCATGTAGAAAAAAGTACAATGTTTGAGAAAAATATCAATGAGTATATTTTATTATGTTGCTGAGATCATTTGGAGCGTTAATGATAGAACCTGAATCTGTAGCCACATGGTCAAGGCAGAAATTTCATGTGGTTATTTCTACTTCTTGGTCTTCTCTCTGCTTCCTGCTCTGCATTGTTTCCATCAGGGCTGTGGGGTTGCATAACTCCAGGAGCTATCATTGTAACCTACGGAAATTGATGATGTTCTGTAGGCTAAGGATTACTACTTGTTTTAAAATTCCACTTGGAGACGCAGACGTAGAGAATGGACTTGAGGACACGGGGAGGGGGAAGGGTAAGCTGGGATGAAGTGAGAGAGTGGCATGGACATATACACTACCAAATGTAAAATAGCTAGCTAGTGGGAAGCAGCAGCATAGCACAGGGAGATCAGCTCTGTGCTTTGTGACCACCTAGAGGGGTGGGATAGGGAGGGTGGGATAGGCAAGAGGGAGGAGATATGGGGATGTATGTATTCACAAGAGGGAGGAGATATGGGGATGTACGTATACGTATAGCTGATTCACCTTGTTATAAAGCAGAAACTCACAATTGTAAAGCAATTATACTTCAATAAAGGTGTTGAAAAAAAATAAATTTAAAAAATAAAATAAAATAAATTCTACTTGGAAATTTAGACAATGGGAATATTACATCCCTCTCCCCTAGAAACAGTTGTATTTTCAAGTGAGTACTTTCTCGTTAATGAAGAAAGCGCTCTTTCTCTTGCATTTTGAGTGTGTGCTTTTTTTTCTTTGCTTTAGTGTTAGAATGCATTTAAGCACGCTTACTTTTGAAAGTAATTTTTTGGTTTGTTTTGTTTTGTCTTTTGGCCACACTGCACGACGTGCAGGATCTTAGTTCCCTGACCAGGGATCGAACCCGTGCCCCCATGCAGTGGAAGCAGAGAGTCTTAACCACTGGACCGCCAGGAAAGTCCCCAAAATATCGATCTTTTACATACAGGTTTTTTGAGCCCAAGTTTCCTCATTTATGGACCAATATGAATTTCGGACTGTCCGTTTGCTTCTGCTGAGCTTGGCAATTCATTTTTAAAAGCAGGATCAGCCTCAGTTACTAATTGATTACAATAATTCGAGCCCCACAGATCTTGACAGTGGAGCTGAGAGCTACCCTTGTCTCGTGCTATGGATGCGAGCAGCGCTGCATCCCAAGCCAGCACTCTGACAGTCTGTCGCACTTCACCATTCACTTAACTAATTCATTTTACAAAATCAGCTTCATCTCTTCTCTCCTGGGGGAAATGAGTACTCATGTTCTCTTCTACTCGGCAGCTCTTTCTTCTCTGAGTTGCGTCAACGTGCCTCTTTCCAAGGCTGCCTGACTCACTGGAATTATTTCACCGAAGTATGAAGAGCTGCTTCTCCCACTAAAAGTGGTCCACTTCCTGGCCCCTGGGGAGGGGACAGGACACGGTAGATCATTAATATGAGCTGGGAGAGAGAGGGATTTGGAAATAAATGAGGCTCCCCCCGCCGCCACCATGGTTATGACTGCCTTTTAGGGTTCCGAGCGGGGAGACCAGTAGCAAGTTTGGAGTAAGAATAAATACATTTCTTTCCAGACAGAGGAAGCTCTAGGAAAAGATAGAGTATTATGGTAAAAGCTTAGAGAAAGAAAGTGGAAGTGGATGACCAGAACTACTACTCAGTTTCCCTCCGTCCTCTCCTCCCTCCCTGGATTCAGCACCTTGTGTGGGTTGCTTAGTGGGAATTCATCTAATAATCATTCAAAAGCAGCCTTCAACCTAGCCATCTACGTAAAACTTGGTGATGGGCTCATAATACGTAATAGTGATTTCGTTATTTTTATTCACAGGGAAAGCCTCCAGTAAAAATGTAGAGATTGAGCAAAACCTTGTATTTGTATTTGGGGGCATAACTTGTTTGGAATATTTTAACAGTACAATTTAAAATGAACACAGGCAAGTCCTTTTCCCCCGTGTTTGTGCTCTACCGTAAACGTTATTGAGACTGATAAAGTGTGATGACATATCAGATTTCGGGCATACCTTGTTTTATTGTGCTTTGCAGATTTTTAATTTTTTTACACATTGGAGGTTGCTGGAAACCCTGTACTGAGCAAGTCTATGGATACATCTTTCCAATGGCATTCGCTCACTGATAGTTAGCATTTTTTAGCAATAAAATATTTTTTAATGAAGCCATGCACATTGGCTTTCTCTTAGACATAATGCTATTTCACACGTAATAGACTGCATTATACTGTAAACATAACTTTTATGTGCACTAGGAAACCAAAAATTCATGTGATGTGCTTTATTTCCTTTATTATGATTATTATTTCCTTTATTATGATCTGGAACCCATAATATCTCCCAGGTAGGCCTATACATCAAATACTGTAGCTAACATTTTGTAACACTCACCTCCACCCTCCAAAATAAGAAAAGAAAAAAGAAGAGAAAAGAGAAGAAAAGAAAATGAACTAGGTTACAGTCACATCTCTTGGGGGCAAAGACCACCTGTGTATGTTTTTGCATTTGCTAGGCTGAGCCCCTGCCTTTGCAGAGTGCCTCCTGGATAAATATTGTTTTCCATGGTGATAATGGGCTCTCCTTTTTTAGGCCAGTGCAGGATGACTGCCATCCTCTTTCTTTTGTTTTTCTTGGTTTACTTTGGTAGCGCGTGTCACCTCATGCCAACAAAGCTAGCACACTGAGGACTCAAAATCAAAAGCTCGATTCCTTCTGAAGATGATGTTAATATAAATACCTACTGCAGTGTCAGATGCTCTCCACTGCCAAGTGAATTCCCCGATATTAAATTAGTTACTGGTTGTGAAGGTCTGAGGTCACCTTATGTGACTAGGTACCATTGAACTTAATAGCTGCTTCTCAGGCCCCTCACGTGGAAATACAATTAATGAAATTAGCAATCTTTAATTGATAATGTAATATGAATACCAAAATTCCAAATATAAGGGGGAAAAAGAAATGACAGGACCATTCACATAAAAAATATAATAATGGCCACAACTGACATTTTTGACTACTTACTGTGGGCGCAACTTTAGAAACTTTACAAAACTATCTCACGTAGTACTTAGAATATTCAGCCTTAGGATGGAGTTGTTATCACTAGCCTCCTTTCCAAGATGTGGAAACCTTGACACAGAGAAGTTAATGGTTGTGCCATTATTTAAACCTAGACATCAAACACAACACTCCTTGCACTTGACTTTCATCCTCTGCTCGTGAAAACGAACACTGGGGCCTTTGGTGCTCTAGTTTATACTTACTGGATGAGCCCAAATAGTTCTAACAATACCTGATAGGAAATTTTCAGTGTCACTGGCTGTCATCGTCTTCTGCAGAATTCTGAGATAGGAACGTGGCAGTGAGGAGAAGAGCTGGAAGAAGCCTTGTCTGTAGCAAAACAAAACAAAATTAGATACACATCAAGGTTTGCTACTGTAGAACTTGTAACCCCCAATAGCTGGACATTTATATATCCAGCTACATGGAATATTGGGTGAATTGTGATTCATCCACTTGGTAGAATATTGAAAAAAAAAGTAGCATTTGAGAAGACCATATGAAAACGTGGATAAATAATGGTCAGTGATTACAGCTGTGTACCCTATAAAATGTAAGCCAGGTTGGATGAGATCATAACATGTATCTGCCTGGAACCTTCTTCCCTAAGATGTCCATGGCTTGCTCCCTTACTTCATACATTTCCCTGCACAGGCATCTCCTCATCAGAGAGGTCTTCAATGAAGAACCATCTAATGAACAGGGGTTGACAGACTATGGCCTGTGAGCCTAATTCGGCCCATGGCTTGTCTTATTGGAATCTAGTGACTGCCGCTTATTTACTATTGTCTATGGCAGCTTTGGCAATCAAGGGCAGAGATGAGCAGCTGAGATAAAGGACATGGCCTGCAAAGTTGAAAATACAAAATTTCCCAAGGCCTGATCTAAAATAACACCCCCTTTCTAGCCTCACTACCCCCTTTCTCTGCCTAATTTTTCTTTTTTTTGTAAGTGATGCCATGGACCGTATTTTCGACTTTCAGGCTTTCCCACTGCTATTCCCAACATTTCTTGTTGCATATCGTATCAATTCACAAAAAAGAAAATAAGTCTTATTGTTTGGGTATCATTTCTTACGATCAACTGAAAAAATGTAGTCTGCCTCATTTTCAAGCACTACCGTAGACCACCTACATCCACAGTTCTCAGTCTAAGGATGAAAATATTGGTGAGTTTCAATTCCTAAACTTTAAAAATTTTGATGAGCTGGCGGTATCGGTGCAGGTGAACCCACCCACACTTTACTTTGCATTAAGAAATGAACATGAGGAAAATAAATGGTACTCCAAGGGCATACTACTTTTTTCTGTTTTGCAATATTCCTTTCTTTTAAAAAATTTTTTTGAAGTACAGTTGATGTACAGTGTGTTAATTTCTGCTGGACAGCAAAGTGGTTCAGTTGTACATATATATGCATTCTTTTTCATATTCTTTTCTATTATGGTTTATCTCAGGATATTGAATATAGTTCCCTGTGCTCTACAGCAGGACCTTGTTGTTTATCCATCCTATGTAGAATAGTTTTGTCTTACAGTATTTCTAATGACTGAAATATTGAATTCGGTCATTGGTTACAGAGAAAGCAGGCCCTAATTATAGTGCATATTCAGAGAGTCTGAGAGCCAGCTTCTTGGATAAATTCCTGTGTTCTTTGTGCTGGGCTCAGCAGTCCGGCCGGGAGCAGATATTGACTGAAGGTATTCACGGCCGCTGAACCAGAAGCTACCAGCTCTATAGAGCCTGCCGTCCAGCCTGTTGCAGGGGCCTGGGGGGCACTGGACTGTAACAGACTTTTTTCTTTGTGTACAATGCTTCCACTCATGTTAAGCCTGGCTTCAAAGAAAACAGAAATTTACTGCCATCGTTGTATTTAGTTTTCAAAGTACGCATTGGAGAAAATTGAACTTTCACAGAATTTGTCCCAACGGGAAGGCACTTTCCGGTTAGTTTTTAGGTGATACATACCACCCAAACCCAAGCTGCCTGCAGCTCTTCCTCTGTGGCCATCCCTCCCTCACTTAGGTAACAGAACCTGCTTTTTCCAAACCTAAACAAAGACATGCCATTTCCTATAGCCGCTCAGCAGGCTGAGTTCGTTTCAGACCCTTCCCCAGGGGAACAAAGGCTGGGGACACAGGGCTGCCTGTCACTCATTTCTTTTTGTTATTGCTGCATCCCCACCCCTGCCCCCAGTGAAATTCATACAGGAAAAAAAAAAAAAATACAGTGTTCGCAGATTTGTTTCCAGGAACCTGCCTGCTAACTTTTTGAATCCTAAGCAACAAATTGGCTAGATTTTTGCATCTTTGGTGATCCGAGCCAGCTAAGCATACTAAAAGGAAAGAGCAAGAGGAAAGTCTGTTTTCAAACTCATCCTCTGAGTCCAAGGGTAGTGATGTGTTGCAGAACATGCACTAGATAACAGTATTGAAAATAAATTTGAAATAAATATATGGACCATTTTTAGTTCCGATGTGATCTTTGTAAGAGGCATATCGGAACAGTAATGGGCATATCGCGACACTGCAGTAAAAATTAACCAGTTAAATGGTGCATTGGTCCCATGTTTACCTCCTGCTTTAACCCAGCGGAACTGGTGACACTATATCAATGTTTGTAACACTGGTGTTGATAAACGTCAAGTGTAATGAGAGATCTATACCCTTCACCTCCATCTCTCCTCTCCCGCTGTCTCCGTTTGTCTCCCTGTTTCTCTCTCTCTCTCCCTCCCTCCACACAGCCAAGGAAATTGAACTCAGAAGGGTAGGAAGTGGTAGGAACTGCTTTAGGGCATGAGAGTACAGTCCTCCCTTTGTATCCGTGGGGAATTGGTTCCAGGACCCCCACTGGATACCAAAGTCTAAGGATGCTCAAGCCCCTTATATAAAACGATATGGTATTAGCATATAACCTATGCACATCCTCCCATAAACTTCAAATCATCTCTGGATTACTTACAATACCTAATACAGTGTAAGTGTTAACATACATAGTTGCCAGCATGCTGCAGTTTCCAAGTTTTGCTTTCTGGAACTTTCCAGAAATTTTTTTTCCCCAAATATTTTCTATCCATGGTTGGTTGAAACCCATGGATGTGAAACCCCAGATACAGAGGGCTGACTGTACATTTCCAGTAAAGAAAAAAAATAAGGATCTCTAATCCAAAGCTATAGATTTTCTAACATTCAACCACTAATATTCTGGGTAATGAGAACATCCCACATGTTTATGAGTTATAGATATTTAAAACTTTCTTATCCAACTACAGAGAGATTATAATTTCATTAAAAATTTTGCCATTGGGACTGTCATAGGGAATAGGAACTTAGCCTCCATCTGAAAATCTAATTCATTAATACCAAAATGAATGAGCGGCAGGCAGTTGAAGGCATTCTTTTACAAGTTCACCTGTGAGGGTCCCTCAGCGCTGGTTGCTAGTGGGTACCTGTGAATAGTTCCTAAGGAACCTGACACCGCCCACCCGCCCCCCAGGCCCCAGTCATTCCTAAGTAGTAAGAGCTTCTGCCTGAGGGAGTTATATTAACTCAGTGCATTAAATAATTCCCAGGGCCTGACAAGGTTCATGTGTGTCTTCTACTACCTAGAATGAGTTTAGCACTAACTAGAGAATCACCATCTTCCAAATACATTCAAATAGTATTCACATATTGCCAAGTTCACCAGAAGTGAACAGTATCTTTATTATGTAAGGTGGGAAAAGGGATGTACTGACGGTTAAATGACCTGCCAAATGATTTGCAAAACAAATCACCAAACTCTGTTGCTTGAATATGATTTACATTTTGAAGACAGCGTTCAAAGAAAGCATTCCTAGCTTCCTAAAATGCTTCTTGCCTCTATTCAAAGAGATCTCTGACTCCCCCATGGAACAAAATCCCCATCTTCCTAGCATACATGGTTTTCAGCATAAACTGTATACACCCTTGAAAGTTTTCAGAAACAGATTCAAAGGTTAAATCAGGAAAAAAGGCAATCAGACTTCTAAAGAGGTCTCTGATTTTTAAAGGTTTTTCCTACTGTATTTGCCTGGGATATAACACATGAAAATTAGGATTATATGAGATTGTGTTAATATTAACATTTTTGGTTTCTTTAACGTAAGCGTTTTCTGTTATTTCACTATGCACACACACACACATATGTATACTCATATACATATATATACACACACTATATATATATACACACTCACATACATATATAAACACACATATACACCCCCAACACACACATATATATATTCATATACATATATACACACACTATATATATATATATATATATATACACACACACTCACATACATGTATAAACACAGACACACATATACACCCCCAAAACACACAGATATATATTTATATACACACACTATATATATATACACACACTCACATACATGTATAAACACAGACACACATATACACCCCCAAAACACACAGATATATATATATTCATATACATATATTCACACACTATATATCTGTTTACACGCTCACATACACATATAAGCACACACACATATATATTCATATGCATATATACACACACACACTATATATATTTACATGCTCACATACACATATAAGCACACATACACACATACACGGTGCTGACATCTGTCCATTTTTCTCGTGGTCATGTCAGCCTGTCCTGGAGCTTAGCTGATAAAAGACTGCATGATCTCTTCTTCATGGAAGTAGTCAAGAGGAGAAAAGAAAGTCAGCCTGAAGTATTTTAATCTCGTTTTAATGATCAAAATCTGGTCACTCAGACTTTGGATTTCAGGGCTGCTGAGATACATGTATCAATAGTTATTGGATGGAGTGAAGAAAAGTCCAATTCAAGAGTTTGCCACATGTCAGGGAACTGGGAGTATGGGGCTTGCTGAAAGCAGAGGCCCAACCTCAGGCCTAAGGCTGCACTGAGCTCTATGGAGGAATTCTCTCCAAGTCAACCGGCACCCGGTTGGTGATGTCCCGTGCTGTTTGTGAGACTTTTCAAAGTGAAAGTCCTTGAGCCCTTCATGAGTCTCTCTCCATCTCTGGGGTGTGCAGAGCAGGCTGTGTGTCTATGACGAAGACGGGTCGTACACTGGTGAGGGCCTTCCCGTGACCTGAAGCACAGTCAGAAACTATACTGCACCGTTTTTAGTTTGGCTGGACTTCCCCACCTCCCCCCATCTTTGGACCCAGACAAACATAGGACTGTTTCCTTATTTTGATTATCGTTGTTTGGTGTTTCTTTGTTTGCTGGGAGGAGGAAGGTGAGAGGAAGTTGAATTGGAAAGACAGAAAACTAGAGTCTGGTCCCTTCTCCCCCAGTGCAGGAGGGAAACGTCCTTCAGGGTCTGTTTGCTTTGCAAGGGTGTTCTTTGATGAGGTCTTTGTCTGGGGGACCCCACTGAAGTCTCAGTGTGCTCAAGCTTTAGAAAAGGCTATTGGCCCGTCTTTGTTTTCTTTGTTGAACTGTTTATTTTGCTTTCTTCCCACGAGGTTCCCTGGCCTCGCTCTGATAGCGCTTTTCTGCATGAATTACATTCCTCGGAGCCAAGTCTCCGAATTCTTCCAGCCCATTTGATTCGGGCCTGGGTGATTAGTCCACAGCTTCCAAGTGCCGTGGACCTCTGCTAAGCAGAGTGCTTGTAAGTGCCCCTAACACGGAGACCTAAAGACATTTTGTAACCTCATTAGCGAGAGGGTAGTGCTTCATTCTGGTTTAAAAACATAGACACAGACCTACTAGAGAATGGGCTTGAGGATATGGGGAGGGGGAAGGGTAAGCTGTGACAAAGCGAGAGAGTGGCATGGACATATATACACTACCAAACGTAAGGTAGATAGCTAGTGGGAAGCAGCCGCACAGCACAGGGAGATCAGCTCGGTGCTTTGTGACCACCTAGAGGGGTGGGATAAGGAGGGTGGGAGGGAGGGAAGAGATATGGGAACATATGTATATGTATAACTGATTCACTTTGTTATAAAGCAGAAACTAACACACCATTGTAAAGCAATTATACTCCAATAAAGATGTAAAATAAATAAATAAATACATTATATGAAAAAAATAAAAAATAGCTGCTGTTGAACCATCGCTAGCTTGAAACTCACGGAAGGAGGGTACTAGTCCGACAGTTCAGGTTCATATACTCATGCCGAATTCAGTAACATAAATTGTCCTGGGCCGGGTGGGAGGGGAGCCCGCTAGCTCCATTCAAGTTAAATCTACATCTGGAATTTCATAATTATTTTGTACAAAATGCATGTCTGTGTAGAAATAATGAACAACAGTAATGAAAATTATGCAGATATCCTCATCATAGCCGTTATATTTTCTTGTGCGTATATGTTTTCTGAAGTACAATTTATGACTGAGACAGAGATGGGCAGTGAACAGACTTATGAATTATGGTTTTTTTAACCTCTACTAATATAGATTAAATATTTGATTCTTTAATGAATTATGCCTTCATGATAGGTATCGTGAAAGCATTGCGATACCGCCAGAAAAAATTCAGCTGTCTTAAGAACAAAATTCTCTAAGGAGTCTGTTCACCTGTTTTTAACCATTTTTTAACACGTGAGAAACTTGACTCTGACACGCAGGTAGGGTGTGCTATACCTAACAGGGAACCTCCATTTGTTGACAATGTGCCTGGAAGTGGTTTTGACTTGAAACTTCCCTAAGGAGGACCAAAGAGTTTTTCAGAGATGATTGAACACGCAATCTGTGATGAAAATTATATGCAGTGTAAATGCCCATATAGACACAGAAGCTCTTCCTTAAGGAAGTGGGGAAGGTCCCGAGCCGTGTGGCCAGGGCCTGGTTCTGGTTTCTTGGGATCCTTTATCTTCTTGCTGGTCCTGGTTCGAACTGAGCTCTTAGTGTCAGATATTTACGAGCCCTTGGAATGGCTGCGTGCTGCGGGGCCCAGTCTTTCTGTGAGAGTCTGTGTTCTCTTCGGCAAATACATGCATCCACTCTGCGGGATCGTGGCGCTTCTTCACACGGGGAGGATTTGTTTGGAAGATGGGAATTAAACCTCTTTTGGCTACAAGAGGCCCTTCCTCCTTGGAGTGGGCTCTGAAAACAGATCCCCCAGGGAGCCAAAACACAGCTGTTGGAATACTTCCTGTGTAACACAATTAAACATCCCTTACAAGTAGGACTGGATTACAGCTTTGCTGAGTAATCGCCTCTGAGCATTCCTCCTCCCCACCCAATAGAATGTTGGTGACATTAGCCCATGGTAATGCTTTTTTTCCGGGTTTCAAAGTGTAATTCCTGAAAATTCCAACCTAACTCGATTCCAACCTAACTCGATTGGCTTCGGATGAGTCTCTGTATAAGCTGTTTTCACAATAAATGTGGGCCTCACTCATTTCCATCCCGGCTCTGCCACAGATGCACTGGGTCCTTGAACACGGGCCCTGACCTCTCTGGGTCTCCTTGTTTTCATCTGTGAAGTAAAACCATTGGATTAAATGATCTTTCAGATGCCTTCTAACATCCCACGGTTATGGAAAGTTTAGGTTTGTTCATGGTTTTTTTCCTTAGAAGAGGAATCTATGAAAACATCCTGGCCCTGATACGTACATGCCCACGTGCCAGTTTTTTCTCCTACCCTCTTTCCTCCTGTGAAGATCTGCTGGGAGAGTCTTGCACAAACTCTGGTTGTACCTCCTGCTTTTTTCCTCACACTCTCTAGTGATGCCTTACACATCCCTGGGCCACCAGCACACAGGGCCCCTGGGCGCCTTGTGTGCCCCGTAAATCTGTGAATGTTCAAATCAATTCCCTTTGGAGTGAAAAGGTCACTGGAAAATCCTACTGTCCTGGTTGTTTAAAAGCCTCAATAATGCTAAAATATAAGTGCATTTAAGCATGGATGCACATACTTGTATTTGTCTTGGAGTAATTTTCCTTTGTGATTAAAATTATAGACTTGATTTGAATCCAGCTTGGGTATTTACTATCAGATTACCTACTCTGTCCAAGCCCAGTTGAATTATTCAGTCCCATGTGAATCAAGTATTCAATGAAGGAGCAAATAGATAGCACATAACACAGCCTCTGGCACGTCATAAGTGTTTGACAAATGGCAGAATGACCGAATACATGTCTATTACCATATTTAAGCCATCTATTCTAAGTTCATCTTTTCTGCACCTTTTAACATCTCTGAAATTGGAATGTATCTTACAGTCTGTTGTGTTTTACGATTGCTACTGGGAAGTGGCAGTCATGAGGAAGTTTCAAGTATCTCTTTTTTTAAATTTAATTTAGTTTAATTTTGTTGGTTTCAGGTGTACAGCAACAGGTATCTCAATAAAATTACTTTGCCTTAGATTTTCCTTTTTGTGCAAGTACTACCGTGATATATGACAAAGCCTCTGTCCGAATAAGCCTGAAAGAGCTCTTTTCATAAGTATAAAGTAAAAATGGAAGGTGATGAGGAAGAACTATCCTTCTGAGTGTTTCCTAAAATAATGCTGGGTCTTTAGATCAATAGCATCTTAGCTTTGATGAAATACGGTATAGATCATATATATATTGACTGTGTAGGTTTGTAATCAACAAAAAAATTATTTCATCGTCGAGGATGTTTTTCCCCCAAGAACCCAGCTGATTTTTCCTCCATGTTGTGATAAAGGACCCAGTTGCAGACTGTAAAGTTAAAATGTAAAGAGAGTGTTTTCAAAATGCTCCTGCTGCCTGAATCATACGAAATGAAAAAGGAGGCCAACTTCAGCCTGAAAGGGTGTAAAGCAGGGAAGTGTATGTTGCCTGCTGGTTGTGCTGGTGTATTTGTGCGGATGCAAAGCACAGGCTCTCAGAGGGTAAGACTTCATGATTAATGGTGTTTATTCTTGACAGAAGCCTCCTTTATTTATCTGCAATACAGTTTAGCGATTTTATCAGGCACCTGAATGAGAAATATTCAGTCATACCAATATTGCAGTGTCAATTGAGTAGAGTCACTTTTTATTATATCTTTCTGCCTTATCACCTGCACAGTAATTTTCTAGCAGAGGTTTGATATGGAAAGGCTGGATTTAGCTGTACTTGACACAAAGCCTCTTCAATTTCCCCTAAAAGTTCAGGCTGCTCTTAGAAATGTGTGTGTGTGTCTGTGTGTGTGTATAATATATAAACCCTCTCTGTTATCCAAGCAATTTCAGGATATGAAAGAATAAAGATAAAATGCACAAACCTGGATGGGAAAAGTGCTGTTAATATAAAAACATCTAATAGCCATGAACTCACTGGTAAAAGCTCCTTTAGGGTTTAAGCTGAGGCTCAGTACCGAACCGTTTGCATGGCTCCATGGTCGCGGTTTCTGCTCATCCATCATCATCCGAATCCAATCAACATAAAGCCAGACGCTTTCATTTCTCCAGGGAGAAATATGAAAGTTGAAGACCAGAGTGGCCAGGGGCAGGGGGACATCAGTCGCAGTGATGATGGCAATGCCATTCAAAAGAGGGAGACGCAAGAGGGAGGAGATATGGGGATGTATGTATGCATATAGCTGATTCACTTTGTTATACAGCAGCAACTAACACACCATTGTAAAGCAATTCTACTCCAATAAAGATGTTAAAAAAATAAAAAATAGAATGCGGAAAAAAAAAAGAGGGAGCAAAAGACATAGAAACAAACTTATGGTGACCAAAGGGGAGCAGGGGGAGGGATAAATTAGGAGTTTGGGCTTAACATATACACACTACTATATATAACATAAATAACTAACAAGGACCTACCATATATAGCACAGGGAACTATACTCAATATCTTATAATAACCTATAATGGAAAAGAATGTGAAAAAGAATATATATATAACTGACTCAGCTGTACACCTGAAACTAACGCAACATTGTAAATCAACTATGTTTCAATAAAATTTTTTTTAAAAAATGAAAAAGAGGGAGCAAAGAAGGAAAATGAGACTCAAGTGAAGTGTCACTGAATGTTCAAACTACCCTTTATTCAAGTTACAGACTTGGTAACATGAATTGTCAAAACTGCTCAAAGGCAGACGGAAACAAATGGTTTGAATCATAGAAAACATTGGATTTTAGGACCAAAAGATACTGTAACCCTGGTGGGTGGAGTGGAGATCATCTCATCCAGATCCTCACATTTTACAGATGAGAAAAGTAAAGCCCAAAGAGTGGGCTTTAGAAAGGCTGTGGTCCCATGCAGGTTCTCTGAGGGTAATCTGAACAGGTGATTTCCACACGTCATATAGATATTCCCAGTAAGTTCAATCCATCCTTACTTGTGGTGTCAGAAGACTTGCTTTCATGGGGAAGAACAGAGTGCAGTAAGAGGCTGTGTGCTTCCTTTCCCAGTGGCCAGACGGATCTTCAGCCTCTCATGATGTCATTCCCTTTGCCTGGAGCAAAGTTCTCCGAAGCCGGGATGACAAGAACCCTAGGAGCCGGGATGACAAGAACCCTAGGACATTGCTGTGTCCTTATGTAGAGCTTAATGCTTCTTTCCTATGGAATGATATAGACAAATTGTTCCCCCAGGACATTAGATCATTAGATATACACCTTTCATATTTAACTTATTTTGGAAGAGTTTGACACCCTCAGTGTGTAACTGAAAGTGGGGTCTGGCTGCTCACCGCTCAAAAGCCAATAAAGAGGCAAGGTTGGTGGAAAGGAAAGTTTGCTTTATTTTATAGCCCTTGAGAAGGAACTAAAAGTCCTTGACTACGCTTAACGACTAAATTATTATTATTTGGTCTCCTTTGACTGCTTTCCTTTGTTTCTCCATTTTCTCACTTCTCTGATTAAACTTATTTTTTGGCTAAAGTTTTCCACAGACAAAAGGCAGGCAGAGGACATGGGTTGGGGGGCGGAGCAAGGACCACAGGGTCCTGTTCCATTTCAAGAAGGGTTAAAAGTCTAGAATATCAAGAAATGTGTCTGGTATATAGTCTTGATCAACATGAAGTAGAGTCTCACAAGATCTAATTCCAGTTAAATCTAAAGAGCATGGCACTTTAAAAGGGCCTCTTATTTTCACCTTTACTAAGCCAGAGGCCCCTAGCAAACCTGGGGGATCTTCTTCTGGAGGAGAGCTATTTAGATAATAATAGTTCCTTGATGGACATCTCTGTCTTCACTTAAAATAGGGGTGATTTAAAGCCTGAGGGAAAGTGTGAGTCAGAGGCATCTTGCCAAGGATGATAAGAGACAACCCAGTAAACACTCTAGTCTGTAGTTAACAGTCATCGTAATAATTACAAGGACTGTGATGATGATGGTCCCAGAGAAAAAGTCCACACCAGCTCCTGTCCTGGAAGACACACCTGAGCTCAACGTGCCAGACGGCTGTTGATAAAGGAGTTATTTGAGCCGGTTCTTGAAGTAATGCTTACAAAAGTCAGTTAAAACAGCAGCCTCATCTCTCCTTGGGTCAGCGTTCCAGATGCACCTGTCTTTGTTATAAATGTCCTCCATACCATCTATAAGAGGACTCAACATGAAGCAAGGATTAAACTGTGGAACCTAACTTCCTGTTTCTAATTAATTATGTCCACTCAGTATCTGAAGCCTCCAGCTGGGAGGCTTCACACTTAAATCCTGGCTTGGGGCTCTTGAGATGTTTTAAGTATCTGTTGACGTTAAATGGTGGAAATTTCCAGGTAAATGATACAAGCACAGGCTTGTTTGTTTAGTTAATTAAATCAGCAGTTCTAATTGAATCTTGTGTACTACTTTACTGTCCTTTTTCCTTATACCTGGCGGGTATTGTGGCTCAAATTCTACCAGAGGGTGTCATAGTTGATAGAATTCTACATTTTCAGAAAACGTTAACACCTGAAAGAAAGAAAGAAAGAAAGAAGGAAAGGAGGAAAGAAGGAAAGAAAGAAAGAAAAGAAAGAAAGTAAAAAGAAAAGAAAGGGAAGAAAGAGAAGAAAGAAAATGTAACACTGAGGAACAAACGCCATAGGACCCAGAGATTTTCTAGATGCTGTAATTTCATGAGACTCAGTCCTTGGTCACTCCACGCTGTTGTGTTTCAACATCTTTCTGTTTTGAAGTGTGTTTTCTTCTTGGAAAAGGACATGAGTTTGCCATTTTGCCTGCTGTTTGGGGGGGGGGGTATTGGTAATTCATCAAATTCCAAACAATTCCAATCTATTAGAATCAGTGGAAAATTGGCAGGAATGTCAGAGAAATCAGACTTTGAAATTTTCGTCCCCGCACCACCTCATTTTCTTTTTTCATGGCAGTGAAGTTACAGAATAATCATGCCCTTGAATTTACTTTCGGGGGAAAAAAAAATCCCATCCATTGTACTATGGTCAGGTGAAGTCACTAATCTCTTTGCTTTGTCCAAAGAGGATCGGGGGGACCCTCCTAGCTGACACCAGGCCGGCTCCAGAACTGAGGAAAGGAATGCACAAGGATGCAATGAAAGCAGCGTGGCTTTAGCCTTGACCACCCAGAGCTCTAGTAGCAACAGCAGCAGTAGGAATGAGCGTGTTGGTCATAGGGGCCAACATTTACTGAGAACTTACCACGTAACAGGTCCCCGGCTAAATGCTTTATGTATATTTTCTTATTAAACATTAAATAGTACAGCTCTTGGGCTTCCCTGGTGGCGCAGTGTTGAGAATCCGCCTGCCGATGCAGGGGACACGGGTTCGTGCCCTGGTCCGGGAAGATCCCACATGCCACGGAGCGGCTGGGCCCGTGAGCCATGGCCGCTGAGCCTGTGCATCCGGAACCTGTGCTCCACAACGGAAGAGGCCACAACAGTGAGAGGCCCGTGTACTGCAAAAAATAAAAAAAATAAGAAGGTCATTCTCAAATCCCTTGAAATGATGTTTCCCCATTAAAACAAATATTTCTCTCCCTTTCTCTCTCTCTCTCTCTTTTTTTTTTTTTGTTAAAGAAATCAACCATAGCCCTTGAATTCTCCCTCTAAGAAAATATTCAGCCTCTTAGCATTAACGTGTACATTAAGTGATGTCCCTTCACCTTCAGTGGCTACTTCTATCCAAATCTTATCTACTCTTGGCAGCACAGTTCATGTTGCATATTTTACGTAACCAGACTGCATCCTGGAAGGCTCCTGTTGATGCATTTTGACCCATCAGATAAGACTTGTTCTATATACACTTTATGTGTGTGTGCCTTCGCCTCCCCCCATTTGACTATAAACTCTTTGAGAGCAGGGACCAAATGACCATATATTATGTTTCTTGAAATCCCCCAAAGTGCTAAAATCATAATGGATTCTTAGTAAATGTATTTTCAATTAAATGTATATCAAATGAACATCTCATTGAAATATTCATCTGTGTGGTTATACATGTAGCTTTTCAAAATTGAAATCCAATATGGTAAATTTGTAAAAGGCCTAGGTCAGTTAAAAATTCATGGGAAATACTCTTTACCTGCAGAGAAGATGAAAATGAGATTTGAAACTGAACCATCTTATCAGCTAGCAGTTTCCCTGGCAGTTCCATGGAGCAGATATTTCCAGAGGTGTGGACAAGGTTAAGGGCTCGGAAAGTGATAGTAGAGCCTCCAGGACTAGGAAAAGTTTGAGGAGGTTACCAGCCCTAGCCTGAAGGTGCAGGCAGAGGACAAGGGCAGTGAGGGCTAGAGCCAAGGAAGAAGGGTCGCACTTGGGGAGCGGGGCCCTTGCGGGGAAGAATGCCACCAGCAGAACTGTAACTAGTGGAAGGAAGTGAGGGGAGTTCATACCCTGACTTGTCTCCCCTCTGCCACCAGTTCCTGCCGGTGCATCTGCATAGTGGAATCCCGAGGGAAAGGGAGCCTGCTGATTCAGACCACAGAGTGCAGCCTTCGGGGCATGCAGAGGTTCTGGGGTGAAGGCTGGCAAAGTGGGAAATAACCAGCACACGCATGTGTACGTTGCAGGGGCGCGTGATGACTCTGGGGCAGCAGTTATCCGAAAACTCACCTTGAATAGAGAAAAAGACCAAGTTCAGGACTATGCAGATTTCCAACGATGTCTAGCGTATGAGCCGCGGACATTTTCGTTATCTGTTTCTGTCGCTGTATGGAAAGCGACATGTTTTATTACAAATTTGGTTTATTAGAACTGTGCTTATTGAGTAATTAATTAGTTGATTAAAAATACATTATAAGGGGTAGCTCCCCTTTGTTGTCTGTTAAGCCACTACTTGAATATGAAGAGTGTGTACTTATTATGGAAAGAACAAAATTAAACAAAAATTAACTTATGTAGAAAAAAAAACCCCAGCATCTCAGTCTTCTGGTAGTCGAAGCTCTCATGCGTACTGCAGAATGCAAGGGGTATGTGTACATTTCCAGTGTTCCAAGCAACATGAAAGCGAATTGTAATGATCCAGCCTATAAACCTTGTTTAATGCTCTCATAATGGGTAATGCAAATGATGGAATACTGTGATTTTAATCTTGGCATTTTAGTAACCCAATAAGATAGATGAAAAGGCAGTAACAAATTAGATTATATAATGATATTTCATTTTAACTAAGAAGTCCAGTTATTCTCTGCAGTACATGTTTTTTTTGTTTTTAAGTTTATCATAGTATAATGTTTAAAAGGCTCTAATAAGAATCCTCTACTCTTTTCATTGTAATCTATTTTCATGACCTTATAAAAGGATTAATCCAAAGTTAAATTATTTCCACAAACAAACACAAACTTTATATTTCTTTATTGTCTTTGGGGAGAACATAAAAATAATCCCCACCTGCTTTCTTGTCTGAAGCTATACTTCATTTATCCATTGGGCGATATGGAAACAAAATGGCAGCCACACCTTGGGTCTTCATGGCCTTGGGAAGACAGAGAGGTGGAAGCAGTATAGGGGACGTTATCCCTGGGTGGGCAGGCCGGGGTCTTAAATGCATGAGCCAAGATGCAGAGGTCATGGAACCATAGCTCCTCCCCTCGGTGATGCTCTGGCCACCCAGACAACCCTCTACAGCTTGCACATCTTTTTCCTAGACAGCAGTTTTATGATTTAGCTTGAGGGGGTCACAGGCCTATTTCTATACTCTTTGGCTACAACATAAACAGT
Organism: Neophocaena asiaeorientalis asiaeorientalis; assembly: GCF_003031525.2. Taxonomy (NCBI): domain Eukaryota; kingdom Metazoa; phylum Chordata; class Mammalia; order Artiodactyla; family Phocoenidae; genus Neophocaena; species Neophocaena asiaeorientalis. The sequence continues at coordinate 1,887,082 of NW_020175837.1, read as the reverse complement.
GTGGGATCCCTGTTCTTGGAGCAGTTCTAAATTTCAGTGTTCTTCCCGGAATGTTTGTTTGTTGTTTGTTTTTTTTCCTCCATGGTTTGTGTTTGTCTTCCAACCACGGAGCCACGTATAGCCCCAGAAAAGAGAGAACTGAAAGCTACAAAGGCAGAGAGAGTCATGAGAGGCCAACAGTAATCTTCAATTCAATTTCTGTGTGTATCTACTAAAATATAAACCGAGAAAGTGACACCTATAATTTTTTTTCCTCGTGCGCCTGTAATCCACAAATGAAGATGTTTAGCAAGCTTGACAAATATTTACCAGGTCAACTTTAGGATAGTTTTTGAAATGATATATGTCATTTATGTGGAAAACTTGGTGACTGCCTTCCTGACATTTCCCACCTCTTCTTTCTTCAATAGAATTCACCCCTCTGGCCGTCAACTTGAATGGCTCTTTCTTCCAGCGGTGAATACACATCTGCCTATTAAATATAAAGTCTTCCCTTTCAGATTTGCTTTACAGTTAAAAGCAAAATAAATGACAAATGATCTAGATGCCAAGAATTTGGAAATGACTCTGTTAGGTAAGGTTAAAAGCAGCTTCATTGAAAAATTGTAGTTTATGTATGTTTACATCCATGTCAGGTGGCTGCCACGGCCATTGTAGTTCAAGGCTAGGTGCTCAGCTTTGATGACTTAGAAAGCCATTTTTGTCAGTCTTCAGTGCTAGAGGAGGGTCATGCTAGCCCAACTCACAAGAGCCTGATTTGGAGACAGAAAGAATAAGTCATCAACTTTCAGTGAGAAATTGAACAGCAAGGAAATGAGAACACCAGTCTCCAAAAGTCTTGCTATTTGGACATTTGTTTGCTGAACTGAAAACAGGTGACACACAAAAAAGTTGATGGATGGTTCTTAAAACCACCAAGAACATCAGCGGCCACCACCATTTACTGAGTGCCCTTTGCCGGTGGTGACAGCAGCCCTGGCAGAGAAGTGTCATTGTTCCATGTTGTGTATAAGGAAACACGCCTCAGTGACAGAGTCAAGGGTGAGCCTGAGTTCAAGTCCAGTTCCTTCAGAGCTCTTGCATTTAATGATAACTGAGTTCATGTTCTTAACCACCTTGTGTGGTTTTACGATTTTGAGTGGAGGTCCTGGGAACCCCGAGGAGATGCTCCCGGGATACTGACAGGTTGGGGAACAAAGCAGACAGGTGTGTTTCCACCATACGATATGCTTTGAAAAAAGGGTTCCAATATTTCAGTGTTTGAAAACCACATAGTATGCTATATTTGCCATCCCTCATATGCATGTGTGTGTTTATGTGTATGTATGAGTATATATGTCCATATATACATTTGTCTCTGTTGTATATGTGTATATATTAGGAGTGGAATATATTAGTATAGTTTGTGAAATAAGTTGTATGCACGTATTCAGCATTTATTAGATACTAGGCTCAGTACATGAGGCTTTAGTTATATTCACTTGCCAAGACCCCCAAGAGGTAGGTATCCTCCCCATTGGACTATTTAGGACAAGAAGGGGGTGAGTATCACGGCCAAGGTCACACAGCTGCTGTCCCATCCACGTCGGTTCCCCTTCAGCCCTGAGCCCTCCCATCGTACCACTGCTCTGATGGTCTGACTCAACTGTCCCCAGAATTCCTGATGACCCTTCCCTGAATGACCCTCGTTAGACATTTTCCTGTTGTATCCTGGGGATGGCTGGCCTTTGACTACTAGATGGTTCTTTTCTTTAGGGCAGTTGATATCTTGCAGCTTTTTTTTTTTGAATTGGAGTATAATTGCTTTACAATGCTGTGTCAGTTTCTGCTGTGTAACAAAGTGAATCAGTTATACATATGTTCCCATATCTCTTCCCTCTTGGGCCTCCCTCCGTCCCCCCCTCCCTATCCCACCCCTCCAGGTGGTCACAAAGCACCGAGCTGATCTCCCTGTGCTATGTGGCTGCTTCCCACTAGCTATCTACCTTACGTTTGGTAGTGTATATATGTCCATGCCTCTCTCTCGCTTTGTCACAGCTTACCCTTCCCCCTCCCCATATCCTCAAGTCCGTTCTCCAGTGGTTCTGTGTCTTTATTGCCATCTTACCCCTAGGTTCTTCGTGACATTTTTCTTAAATTCCATATATATGTGTTAGCATACGGTATTTGTCTTTCTCTTTCTGACTTACTTCACTCTGCATGACAGACTCTGTGTCTATCCACCTCATCACAAATAGCTCAGTTTTGTTCCTTTTTATGGCTGAGTAATATTCCATTGTATATAATGCCACATCTCCTTTATCCATTCATCCAATGATGGACACTTAGGTTGTTTCCATTTGCAGCTTTCTTAGTTGCATTCCTGTCTGAAAGCATGTCCCACCGTCTCGTTGAGAAATAGCTGACTCCATACCTTCCCAGCATCATCTCCAGAGGGGAGGGACAGGCATGGGTACGACATTCACCAGAGTGCGTGGAGTTTCCTGACTTCGTCTCCAAATCCTGGAGGGACCAACCCTCTTCTCTGCTGTTGCTCCTGAGGGGTGTGGAAGGGAGGATGGAGCCTGGGCGTTCCTGCTGGGGAAGATGTGTCCAGATCTTGATTCCTTACTCATCGACTAGTTACCCTCAGTCTTCCTGTGAGAGCAGGTCAAATGAAAGTGAAAGGGGGGAGGCAGACATCAGGCTTCCACAGATCTGTGAGGAGAGAAAAGCATCAGCCGTCTCCTGGCTTCCCTGCTTCTTTGGGACTGGTGAGCACCCCAGCCCGATATCTATAATCTTCATGCTGTTCTAAGTGCCGATTTTTTTCCATCCATGATTCTTCAATGGAATCGAGGCTTCTGGGAATATTCTTACTACCATGCTCAATTCTAGAACTTGAGACAAATTACAGGTTCCAATTTTTTGCCTAACGAAGAAACCAATTAGCAATGTCATTGCTTCACTGATTTTTAGTTCATAGTGTTCAGACCGAGTTTCTTGTGGATCCTAAGAAAAGCTCGTCTAGGAGGTATCATCTCATGGATGTCTTGAAATGTCTGCTTTTTTATATTTCTGCGGCACCTGTCTCTCATCACAAATCTACAAATGAGCCTGTTACTTGATAATAATCACTTGCGAATCGGATTGGGAGGATTGATTTTCCTTTGTGGTAGAAAATGAATGAATGAATTCGAGCGTCTGGTGTGCTCTAAGGTAGTGACAGGTCTAAATGGAGCGTCAGATTTAACCAGTGACACAGAGCTAACTTATTTTGTAGTAAAGAGCTAAAATAGGATAGACTCATAGGTCTTGCCAATTTCTATTTAAGAACAAGGAATTTTTACTGATTTTTGAGTGGGTATGGAAAGCCTCAAGTTGTTTGGAAAAGAAATAGCTATTTTCAGGTGGTGACTTCTCACTCCGCCAACATGTAAATTTAGAAAACTCTGGATTTTTATTTTATTTCACCCAAAGTGACATCTGAAGAACAAATAAAAAGCCTCTTTTTTTTTTTTTTTAAGTTCAAAACGAAAAAAAAGAGTAAGAAGGAACAAGTAAGAAAATCCTCTCCCTCCCGTGTGTTTTAACCTCTTTGATTTTCTACTGAGAAGATCCATGATCTGAGCTTTGGGTTCATTTAACTCAGTGCCCTTCGAGGAGCTGGCTTCTCCCAGGACTCTGTTCTGACGGGGCTGGGGGCCAGAGCCCAGCTGCAGCTGCAGGCTGCATGTGCCTTTGCTTGGGAGGCGGGATGAGAAAATGTGTTTCTCCTCCCTTTCCTTTCACTCCTGAAGCCAGCGCCACAAGAGGAGTTTGCAGTTCTCAGAACATCCCTCTCTATCACGGTCTCGCCTTTTTATGGCCATATTCTCTGTGAATGAAAAAAGGGAAAGTACAAGTGTTCAGCCCGTCAGAGCCAGTTCACTGGATTATCCACACAAAACGTTTTCTATTAGAGGAGGAACAGGGCGGCGAGGGGGGGGTTCCACAGACTGGCCGTTCTGGAAATGCCTGTCCCTGGGGTGGCTCTGGGAAGGGAATTCCCTGGAGTGGATGAGGTATGGTGGCAGCAAGGTATGCCTTAGCATTTATTTTCAGCAGCCAGAAGCTCACATTCTACCTTTGCTCATTATAACTACGGCATGAGCTTGATCAAAACCCTGACCTTTTCCAACTTTCTAACCCCAGGAGCGCTTCATTACGGATTGTTCACTGAACGCGGCTGATCAGGAAGCCAGCCACATGCAGAACGGCTATGAGAGGAAGCTGCCTCCCAGGGCTGCTGCTCACGGAGCAGGGGGGCTGCCTTCAAAACAGGGAAACCCATATCTGTGAAACTGGGTTTGCTCACAACCTCAAGACCCAGAACACTCAAGCTGGAGCACCTATGTACAGAGTGTCAATTTCATGTTTCTTACAGACTTTTGCAATTAGTCTCTTTTCTCATTTGTAGGCATCTCTGCCACGTGCATGCACAGACTCCCAGACCGGAAGAATCTTCCTTCCTTTCTTTCTCTCTCCATCCCTCCCTTCCTAGCTTCCTTCCTTCCTCCCTCCCTCCTTCCTTTCTTTCTTTTTCTTTCTTTACTTTCTTTTTTTTTTTTTTCTTTTAATGCAGTACCATGATGGTGAGAGACACGTTCAATGGTAAAATTAACATTCAGGTCAAATGGAAAATAGAATCGCAGCTACTACTATAAGCTCAGATGCCTGTTTAGAATTTCTTCTCATGAGGAAAACCAAAGGGCTTTATTCTCCTATATTCTGAGTGCCAGGAAACTTCTCAGAGGTCCGTTTTCTTTGCCCGAGTAGCATTCTACCTACACGATGTCACCGTTATCTTAAGGTCCTAGTGCTGGAAATGTATATGCCTGATCTTCTTTCCCCCAAGACGCCTTGAGTTCACATAAAATTTTACTTATTTTCTTTCACAGACAGCCTCTGCCTACGGAGCTCTTGGTCTCATGCGTATACCTCTTGTGTCTGCTTTTCTTTTTACCTAGGCCTTCTGCCTTATCTAGTAGCCCCACGTATTCCGACCTGCCCTTCATCAGGATCTCCCCGCATCGGAATCCCGCTGCAGCTTCTGAGTCCCCCTTCAGCCCTCCGCATCCCTACATCAACCCCTACATGGACTACATCCGGTCCCTACACAGCAGCCCGTCCCTCTCCATGATTTCGGCCGCCCGCGGGCTGAGCCCCACAGATGGTGAGTCTCAGACCAGCCTGTCTGCTTCCGTACATCATGCCTCTTCTGGAACGGGGCACAGAGTAACTGGTGCTTCTTGAGTCCCGTGTGCCGGGCGCTGTGCTAAGTGATGTGATTACGTGCTTTCATTTCAGCCTCATGACACCTCCATGAGGGTGGGATATTATGTCCATTTTCAGGTGAGGATAAGGGCAGAGGGTCCAAGTAACTTGAAACCTGGTTGACTGGCTAGTAAGTGGCAGAGGTGGTACTCAGAGCCAGAATGCGCTGATGCCCAAATCCTTGCGCTCATTCACTGCTGTGTTCTATGGCTTCACGTATATTTAGACTGGCCCTGTTGCCATTCCCACATTGTGCATGTGTAACCAGCACATTTTGCTCACCTTCTGATGAACGCTTTCCTGTGCTGCATGTCTGAAGGACACGTGTATACAGATGTGTCCACTGGAGCCACACTTTGCAAACTCTGGTGCACATAGGTATCACCTGGGGATGGTGATAAAATACTGTTCTCTTTGGGGTGGGTCCAGGTGTGGCCTGAGGTTCTGCACTTCTGAGAAGCTCCCAGGTGATGTCAGTGCTGCTGGTCTAGGGACCACGCTCTGAGCTGCAAGGTCGTAGCGAACGTGATGGGCCGGCTCTGTTGTATGTGCCCTCTGTCCTTGACCAAATGAACACTGCAAGAGGGATGCGGTAGGACAAGAAACAAACTTTGACTTTAATTCTCTTATACTTGATGTTCATCTTAAGCTCCAAAGCACCAAATTCCTGTTGTTCTGTTGGCCTCCCAATTACTTGTCACCTGACTCTTTTAAATTGGACCGGTGCCTTACACAAGTACCCAATGATAAAATGCTCCTTTGGTTCAGGAAGAGCATTTCCCATCTCACGCACACATATACAAACTCATTTGCCCACAATTGCTAGCGTCTGAGTTAAGGTCCAGGATGGCGTAAGCTGTATTGATGACAGGTAGAGGATTATGAGCTCTCTGCAGCAAACCGCAAATCTCTGATGCTTGTGTTGGGGCACAGAGACACGCGAAGCAGTCCGTCTCACCCAGCAGCACGGTCCACATTCTCCACTCAGACGCTCCCCGAGGCTGGCCGTGCGTGGTGGGGATAGTAGATGGAAGCTTCCTGAGGTGTTTCAGTAAATATCCACTCATTCATACAAGAAGCTGTGCTCCAGCAATAGCTGCTGGCTTACTTTTCTCCCTCTGATTCAATGCAGGGAATATACTTGCAATGTCCCTAATGAAGAAGTTTTGCCATTTTGACAAGATTCACACTTCAAAAAGAGAACTGTAAAAGAGTGAGATTGGAGTTCGTTCTGCTTTGGATTTGGTTTTCTAGTGGGAAAAATGGAAAGTCACCTCCATGGAATACTTGGGGGTTCATGGAAGTGACTAATAAGAACAGAGGGAGAGAGGGGTCGAGAGGTCAGCTGACGATGGGCTTGGAATGTTGCCCGGCTTCTGGACATTTAGTGGGGCCACTGAAGTTGGTACCTCTAGTTAAAACATCTTGTCATCTGCTTTCCGTAGTATCTGATGATGAATATGACTAAAATGTTCTTTGGTTCGTTGTCCTGCCTCTCAGGAGTCCAATTAATACCCAAGTCAGGTCACTAACATTTGTCTCTTGGGGTCTGTGATTTTTGTATATATCTCTCTGTCTTTACGATGTATGAGAAGTATGTGGACACATATAAAAAAGAATGAAGTAATGCCACTTGCAGCAACATGGATGGACCTAGAGATGATCATACTAAGTGAAGTAAGTCAGAAAGAGAAAGACAAATATCATATGATATCGCTTATATGTAGACTCTAAAAAAAAATGACACAAATGAACTTATTTACAAGACAGAAATAGACTCACGGACATAGAAAACAAACATATGGTTTGGAGAGGGGGTGGGAGGGATAAATTAGGAGTTTGGGATTAACAGATTCACACTACTATAATAAAATAAACAAGGACCTACTGTATAGCACAAGGAACTATATTCAATATCTTGTAATACTTATAATGGAAAAGAATATGAAAAAGAATATATATGTGTGTGTGTATAACTGAATCACTTTGCCGTACACCTGAAACTAACACAACATTGCAAATCAACTCTACTTCAGTAAAAAAATTAAAAAGTACATGGACACAAATGTAAAGCCTACACAGACCTATCACTAGAATGCTAGTGTTTCTACATCATAATGATAAAATTAGCTTTTATTGATCGAATGCTATGTGCTAAGCACTTTCCATGCACCATTGCCTTCACTGCTCCCAGCAACTTCCTGTGAAGCTGTAAGAGGTGGAGCTGGGATTTGCATCCACATCTTAGTGTATTTGGAGACCACCCTCAGAACTGCTACAGCGTCCTGCAGCTTTGGCACATAAATTGGCATGCAGAAACCGATCATTATCCCACTGCTATAGAGCTGACGCTTGCCAGTAAATTGCTCCAGATTGATAGGTGTATTTCTTTTTGATTTTGTAATGAAAAAAAGAGGAAAAAAAAGAGCTTTAAAATTATGGAACACAAAATTGCAGCTTGCCACCGTCATGTGTTATTAAAGCCAGCTGTGCTGCCTTTTCCACTTGTGACCCAGGGTCCTCCAGTTCCTGAGAGCTGACTCAGACCCTCCTGCCAGAAGACTTAGGGATGTATGTTAAGTATGTCGTGAAGGACGTCATGGTTATCTAAGTTGTTTACGACTGTAAGAAATGTGGAAAAATAACTGTGCACATACAGTTTGATATGACACTTTTTTCTTTAAGATTATTTATTTATTTAATTTATTTTTGGCTGTGTTGGGTCTTCATTGCTGTGTGCGGGCTTTCTCTAGTTGCGGCGAGCAGGGGCTACTCTTCGTTGCAGTGCGCGGGCTTCTCATTGCAGTGGCTTCTCCTGTTGCGATACAGTTTGATATGACACTTTTTTCTTTAAGATTATTTATTTATTTATTTATTTTTGGCTGTGTTGGGTCTTCATTGCTGTGTGCAGGCTTTCTCTAGTTGCAGCGAGCAGGGGCTACTCTTCGTTGCAGTGCGCGGGCTTCTCATTGCAGTGGCTTCTCCTGTTGCGGAGCACGGGCTCTAGGCGCGTGGGCTTCAGTAGTCGTGGCACACGGGCTCGGTAGTTGTGGCTCACGGGCTCTAGAGCGCAGGCTCAGTAGTTGTGGTGCACGGGCTTAGTTGCTCCGCGGCATGTGGGATCTTCCCAAGACACTTCTATTTGAGGGAGCAAAATAGGGGAATGAGTGTACAGATACATACACACATATTTTGGGTTGGCCAAAAAGTTCATTTGGTTAATGAATACGTTGTTCAGTAAAGTTCTCGGTGAAAATGAAGAATGTCTTTTATTTTTACTGAAACCCGAACGAACCTTTTGGCCAGCCCAATACAATTTAATCATTTGGAATTCCTGGTGATTCTTCAAACTCACCTCGAAAGTTTTATCATGTATTTTGTTTTTTCTATTCTTTTCCTTCCGTTTTATTTTCGAATCAGTGATATCTGGGAGACTTCAGTGAAAGCACGATTTGAGTTCAGGAAGTTTTCCTAGAAAGAACCGTAAAAGGAATGGCTGATGTGGGCTGCATGGCAAACGGACTTTGGGATGTCTCAGGAAAAGCTTCTTTTTGGCCTTCCTTCAACTAGTAACCATGTTTTCTTGTCTCCTCTTCCATCCAGCCCCCCACGCTGGAGTCAGCCCAGCGGAATACTACCATCAGATGGCTCTGTTAGCCGGCCAACGCAGTCCCTATGCAGACATCATCCCCTCCGCTGCCACCGCCGGTGCAGGGGCCATCCACATGGAGTACCTTCATGCCATGGATAGTAAGTGGCGGGCCCCTCTTCTGTAGTCCTGGGCGTGGCCAAGCTAACTCATGAGAGGGAGAGGAAGATACAAAGATGGGTTGATTACCTAACTTTTCAAACCAGAGGAGGAGGAACCACCAATACTTGGGACTCTGGTTGCCTTGGTTTCCCAGGAAGCTTCCACAGATGTGGCCGTCCTGAGACTCCCGCTTAACTCACTTCATATCAGTGAACTGGAAGATACAGGCGATTGTAATTTAGCAGATACACAAAAACCTAGTCAGCCCTGATTGTCTTGGTAGCAGAATAAGGGAACGTGTTTGATAAGATGAATGTGCTTCGTCCAGTCATTCCTTAGTTTTATAGATTTTATGCTTTATAAATTAACTAAAAAAGAGACCTATACTCGGTTTTACATTTTTCATTGATTGATTTTTTTCTTATTTTCCACGTGTTTTCTTTACATTAAAAAATTCTATCTCATTGAGACCTTTTACGTAGGAAAAATAAAAACATTTCCACATCGGGAAGGGCTACTTTTAGCCCTCTACCTAGCAGTGGAAGCAAATGGGATCATTGGTTGTACTTTGTATCACTTTATTTTGGGTCCCTCAAGGCTTATGACATGTCCTTTGTGTCACTTCTCTAGACATGGAAACAAGAGCCTATGATTTTATCATTTTTCAGAACATCCAAGAGTTCTTATTTATTTGGATTCTTTAAGTCCACATCCGTTTGCCAGGCGCCAGGAAGTGAACCTGAAACATCAACCAAGGTGTACCTAACGAAACCCTTTGAATACGACGACAGTATGAGTTTGAGTAGGACATATGCTCGAGGTTTTGTTTGTTTCTTCTAGTAGCAGTGATTAATTTGTGATTTTCCATGTAGGGTCTGTTTGGATTCTTCTGTGACAATGGGTGGACCTTGGTCTACTCTCTATTAGTGGTTGATAATTCAGTTCTCAGATTGAGAATAGAGAGAAAATGATTGGTCCACAGGGCATAAAATCTACAGCCTTGGTCCCCTTACTGTCATGAACTAACTTAGCTGTGTTACATACGAACACAGCTTGAGTGGGTTTCCAATGGCGAGCTCATTACCACACACAGAGTAAGAGAAATGTGTTACATCTTCCGCAGGGATTTTGTTTTCCACTTTGTAGAAGAGAGAGTTTCCATTTCAGAGTCATCATAACCACGTTTCAATTAGGGATTATTGGAAAAAAAAGTTGAGTGTTATTATGCAAATTAGTTATTTAAAAATCTGCAAATAGAGAATTAAAATAAGAGAGAATCCTTGAAAGGTCAGCCCATATTGCCTTCTCTGTTTGATGAGAATGTGTTTAGTCAGGCAATGGCAGTTTTTATCTAAATAAAGGATGAAGCTACCCTTTTACTTTGTAAAAACTAATTAAAGGCATTTTAATTTGCCAGAGTATGTGGTAAATTGATTGTCATTAACTAGGAATTTAGATGTCCTATCATTCATCACATAAAAAGAAACCTCCTTTTTCTTTGTCAGAATCTTTTATTAGAATAGAGAAACAAAACGATTAACAGAAAGCCAGATAGGAGAGCTCTGTGTTGGAACAGTAAGAGTGCTAGGGTTTAGATTTAAGAAGGAAGCCGTATGATCAGTGAAGAACTGGGCCACTTCTCTTTCAGCAGTTTTGAAATCCACACCTCGTAGTTTAGCTGTCCCCTTCAACAGATGACCCCAAATCACTGCCCCAAATGCTGACAACTTTCTCTTTCTATGCTTCGTTGTTAGGGGGTTGGGAAGAGCATGATAAAGGGCTGGAAAGTGCGTAAAGTACTATATCCCTGCCCTCTAAAATAGCTGAAATAGCATTTAGTTTAATGGAACATAACCAGAATGTTATGTTTTAAATTTAAATCATAGCAGACTTTTTCAAGGGAGGAGTGAAATGACTTTAAATTCCTACATTGGCTCTGCAGTAGCAAAACCAGAGGCAAACTGGGATCGAGCTGGTCATTCTGATCCACTGTTACAGCTCTTCAGGACTCTTCCATTAGCAGAAACGGCAATAAACTGGATTCAGACGCGCACTTGACTTTTAAATGTGCCAACAGTGGGCCTACCTGGGTTTCAGCCAGCTTCAGGATAGGGTATTTACGTGTCGCACGTTAGAAGGAACAAGTCTGTTTTATGGCTCTAATTCTACCTTTGGGGATTCTAGTGACCTTTAAAGACAGGAGAGCAAGTAATCCCTATAAGGAATATCCTAGAGAAATCCTAGACACTCATGAAAACCACACTATTTATACTGGTGGAAACTGACTTAAATAAGTACCCATCTTGGAGGGAAAAGCAGAGGAGCCGGACCATCCAGGCCCTGGGCAACCTGGAGGCTTCCATGGAAGGGATGAAGCCAGGCCCTGGGCTCTGTCCTTGGATGATGTGATGGGGATATAGGCCTCTGGTGTTTTATAGCCCTCAGATGGCCTCCTTATCTATTTAGTGTTTTTTAAAAAATCAGGAAATCACCTCTATCTGGAACGTCCTATTACTTCTAACTCTGCCAGGGATCACTGAATCGCACTGAGAATGGTTACTTTCGAGGATGATATGGAAACTGACCAGAAGTCTGGTTTGTCCCTGGAATCCTTTGGAAGTGGAATGCATTTCTTCACTGAAAGACTTTTATGATGAAATTAGCCTCTCATAGTGAGTAAAACTGAGACATTTATGTGTAAGGCAGATGCCATAATAAAAATAAGATGCTGGTTTAAATACTAAGAGCTGTGAACATTGTGGGATTGTTATTTTTGTACGACCATGGCCTAAATCAGGTTGGTAATGAAACTATTCTAAATGAAGAAATTCAGTCTTCAATGTGCCTGAAAGAAAGCTTTGAGTAGGTACCACATTTGTCATTCAGATTGGTTTTCCAGTTTCATCTACATGGATGGTACTAAGTTCCAGTTTATGATTTATTTTTTATTCACTATAAAGTATATCTATTCATTTCTATAATATTATCTATAGAGTCATATTCATCTATTACACTTCATTAAATTATCTCAAAGCATATGTTGGATTGTTATCTTGTATCAAGGTCCATCTCTGGTGAAGAAAATATTCCCAATGAGTTTTCTGGAGACCAAGTGCCTAGACTTTTTTCTATAAAGAAGGCTTACCTTCTACTTCAGTTTTCCGGGGACCCCAAAATTGCCATGTTCCTGTAAGCAGGTGTACCCATGCTTTGAAATAGAAACCCTCCGTTATTTCTTAAAAGTATCATGTTTGATTTTCCTCTTACCTAGTGGTATTGTGTTCTCATTCTGTCATTAAACTTTAGTTTGATGACTCTGTAATATAAATGTGACCTTAGAAAAGGCAGGAGTGGGCCTGTGGGCCACATTCATAGCTCTGCCCTAATTCAAAGCTCTACCATCTACCAAATTGAAGGCAAATGGACATTTAATTTTTAACTCTCCATGTAAAGAGCATTGTATTAAGTTGGCAGGTGTTTAAGTGATTTACTAACCTCCAGAATAGAACTTCATCAGTGGAATCTTCTTGAAGTCTCAAAACTCTTATAAATGCAGAGAATTAATTAATCGATTGACTGATTGATCTAATAACCAGAGGCTTAAAATTGACTTATGTTATCTTATTATAATGCTTGCAGGGTTTTTCTCCCCCAACCTTGGAAAATCTGTAAACAAACCACGTCCCAAGCTTTTAAATGTTTCTTGGGACTTAGGCTGTATAGATTATGGGGAATTTAGGGCAGCATTCCTCCATCTTGGCGCTACGGGTGCCAGACGATTCTTCATGGCGGGGTGGGGGGGGCTGCCCTGCCCATTCCCGGGTGTGCAGCAGCTTCCCTGGCCTCTAGATGTTTCTAGCACCCCATGAGTTGTGATAACCAAAATATCTCCAGATGTTGTCACATTATTGAGAACCATTAATTTAGGATAACGTATTTATCAGTTTTGTCAGTAAAAGCCGTAAGTATTCCGTGGATCAGATAACTACAGAAATCATGGGGAAATGCGGGCATAACTAAGCTGGATGTTTTTAATCTTAGGATACTTTAATTCATTTTTTTCCCTTCGGCTCATTGCCTTAAAACGGTGTGCATTGCGGTGGGGAGGGTGGAGTGCGGTGCGACGGTGGGAACCACTGTCTTTGTCGCTGGCGGTGAATTAATGATGAGCATATCTAAGCAGCTGTCAGATTCATAAATCACTGGAAATGAGAGGGAGAACACATAAAAAGTCTCTCCCTTTTGTTTAGCAATTTATCATTTTGTCTGCACATTAATAAACAGAGCTCCCCCGAGGTAAGCCCCTGGAAGATAAATATTTCTCCCTAATTTCCTCAATTGTACCCAGTAGATCACAAGTGGAGGAGAGAGGTACTTGTCAACGCCGGTCGCAGGCTTCTTATCCTTCACTTCTTCCACGCGGGGTAGTCAGAACAGATAATGGGTACAGAGTCCAGCCGCAGGTAATCAGGTTCTGTTTTGTTTATACAACAGGCACCAGATTCCCCAGCCCCCGGCTGTCAGCCAGGCCAAGCCGAAAACGTACACTGTCCATATCACCACTGTCCGATCATAGCTTTGACCTTCAGACCATGATTAGGACGTCTCCCAACTCCTTGGTCACCATTCTCAATAATTCCCGCAGCAGCTCTTCAGCAAGTGGCTCCTACGGCCACTTATCTGCAAGTGCAATCAGGTATGTATTTTCCCCAAATCCATGATGTGTTTCTTTAATGAAACGTCACTGCTCGCCTGCACCTTGCGTTTGCGGTACTGACTACCTACACGGAAGGATTGCAACAGGACACCGGGGAGGACCCGGCATGCAGATGTAGGTCACATTTCACTACGATGAGTTCCAGAGCCAATTATTGGGCCGAAAAGAATTATTTTGCAGACATCAGTTAGCAGCCCATTTAGAGAAATCGTAGTTATTCAGGAATGGAATCCCCTTCCTAGAGACAGTGAGTAATGGCAATCTTTTTATCTTCTTACTAGTTATAGTTCCCTAGAAGGAAAACCAACTTTGTACCTGATTTGGGCACACTTACAAGGACAGGGACAGAAATAAAAAAAAAAAACAGAAGTGGGACTTGCCTGGCGGTCCAGTGGTTAGACTCCACACTTCCACTGCAGGGGGTGTGGGTTCGATTCCTGGTCGGGGAGCTGAGGTCCCACAGACCGTGAGACATGACCAAAAAAGAGAAAAAAGACCAGACGTGAGTCTTGTCTCATGGGGGAAAAGTGTTCATTGGGAGGAAGAAAGAAAAGGGGACCGAAGGGTTTTAAGTCTAAAGGAATTGATGGTTCTTCCATGATGAATATACATATTAGGGAAACCATAACAGTCCAGAAAAAGAAAAACTGTGTTAGCAATAGTCACATACCATATTTACTAGAAATGATGAATACCATTATTTTTTGTCCTTAATGTTTCCATTACGGTTTTAATTCTTTGCTTGTTCAGCTATCAACAATCCTCCTTGGCAGGCAAGTTAACGTTTAAATATTATAAATCCCCATTTTGATACGATGTCGTTTTCTTCAGCATCTGTCTTTTAATATGGTCAGGAAAGTGTGGAAACACGGAACAGAGCAAATAACTCTGATTGTATGATAGCAGTCCGTACTTACAGCGGGAATTGTTTCAGGATTAGCCGATGTAGACACGAAGGTAGGCTTTGGAGTCAGGCAAAACTGTAGTCAGATTCCAGCTTTGCCACCAGCTGTGCAGACCTTACTTGCCTGTAGGCTCTGAAATTCAGTCTTCACATTTGTAAACTACAGACAAGACAGCCACTGTAGAGGAAAGGGGTACCTTTTATTAAAGCTGGTGTGTATGGGCAGGGCCTGGATGAAGACCCCTGCCCACGGGCAGAGCCGCAGGAGAACTACCCCTGGTGGTCCATCCAGAGGATGAGCCACCGGGGCCCGGCCATGCTACCCGCAATGTGATCACCCCAGTCTGGCTCCGAGGAAGTACGCCCATCTCCAAACCATGGCCTGGCTGTTCTGCACTCCTGGCAGATTTCCCTGGGCTCATAGATCGCCATCGACCTTATCTCAGTTTGCTGAAATCATATCATTATTATGTGGCTCGACTAGAAGTCATAGCATCAAAGTGGTGGAAATGAGGTCCACGGTGAAATTCACAGGAGTGATATTCACACAGAATCACTTTGTGAGCGTTTTTTCTTCCCTTCTGCTCTCTGCCCAGCTACCGTGACTTTTCAGAGCCTCTACAGGACTTAGATTCGAAAGCGGTACACAGATAGTCTCAGTGCTGTCTTTTTTCTTACCCTGGCATCTTCACCCGTTTCCTCATCTCCTCACCTTTCCCAGGTAATCTAGTACCAGTCCTTGAGAGACTGTCAGTATCCTGACTCGGAATAATCGTTGTCCCCTGCCTCCGAGGAGCTACCACAGATCTGATTATTCTCATTTGAGCTGGAAGCAGAGATTCCTAAGTCCAGTCAGGCCCCAGGAGACCCGTTTGCAGTCAGGTGACCAGCGCCGTCGGGCACACAGTTCTTTCTTCCCTTCAGCGCCTCACCAGTCTGTCTTCTCTCTTGCAATCTGACCTCTCATTCTTCAATACACAGCCCCTGTGTGCTAGGATAAGATGTAGTTTCTGATGCATATAAAGTAATACAGATAACCCAAGATGAGATCGGCTTGCTGGAACAATACAATAATTAGAAGAATTACGACCAGCACCACCTGCCAGTCCTTTAGCCGGAGTAGCGTTAGTGCTTCACTTGCTCTGTTCCAAGTTTCGCTTTGTGAAATCTAAAGACCGACTGGAGGACTCCTCAGTAAGCGGTAGGGCCGGTGGCTGACGGGAAAGGAAGCAGCATGAAGAAATCTACAAAGGGTAACTTTCTCAAGAGGGAAAGATACAGGAGTGCATCTCATCTCTGCTTTGTACCCAGGGACACGGCAGGCACAAGAAGCGCTCACTGTTTTCATCTGACAGCAGTTTTGGAAAGCGTAGTGTTATTCTTGTTTTATGCATCAGCACGGAGGGTTTTGCAAGAGGACCAGCCCTCCAATTCCTTGCTTTTTAGTTTGCCCCAAACACGTTTGACTTGCACACTTACGTGTTTTCTAATCCTAATCTGCTTCTCGTGTTGTCAATGCATACAGTAATGGGGTCAGTTTCTAAAGATGTTTTTCAGTGTGTAATGACACACATTCAGTTTTCTAAAAAAAATCTCCTTCACGCGTGTATCCCAGTTCAAATGCTATTCTCTAAGAGGCTGGTAATAGTAGGGACCACTGTTCGAAATTCTCCCATTTACTTGCTCATCTGGTAGTTGCTATATGTCTGTCTCTACTAGAATACAAATTCCAGAAGGTCTAGGACTGTGTATGTTTTGTTCATGGCCACACTTCCCAGCTCACAACATCTGTGCCCTGTCACCTTGATACCACTCAACAGATATTTCTGGAGTGAATAAATGAAGGAGCTCTTTAATGAGCCATTAGAATTCTAATCGCCCTCCTTATTAAAAGGAAGGTTCCGTGTGGTGGATGAATAATGCTGGCTTTCAGAAGGTTATAGTGTATATGGATAGTATATCGTATAGCCATAGGTTGATAGCTGTATGGAGATACAGAGGGATGGACACAAAATAAAGGGATAAAAAAGCAAATGTCCATCTTCAGTTTGTATATGGTTCTTATGTTTATGTATTTACTTAATAATTCAGACTGCTATAAGAATTCCATATAAAGCACATATTTATTCACAAAAGCCTAGCTACATCTTAAAACATAGTACTTGATTGTGGCTAACTTATTAAAACATATTGTCCAAATGTATAGCAAAAGTCTTTTTTATATCATAACTGAGGACATCATTCAAAAAAATAACTCCATGCACTTAAAAGGATATTGTGAAATAGTTAACTGTCTCAAAAAGTTTTAACTTCTCCATCACCCTGAAGACTCCTGTCTAAGACTAGCTGATTCACGTTTATCACATACAGCCTGTCAAGCCCCACCCTCTCTGGTTAAGGCTAGTATTATAAATATTCAGTTAATGGCGTTAAATTAGAAATAGTTTGACCTCTGCTAATACCTTCCCCTAGAAATCGAGCTCCCATCGGAGGAGAAGGTGCTTCAACTGACCCTCATCTTCCATCTTCTAGCAAAAGTAAAGGGAACGAAGAAATGAGTAATCTATTCATTTCTAACCCACCAGTTACAGCTTTCTCATTTTGGGTTTAACGGCGAAAATGAAGATGGCTTCATATCCTTAGTAGTTTCAGGTCTGGTTCGGCCAGGACAGACATCTCAATGAAGATGAGAGCTGAGTGCCCAGAGCACAGCTTCACAAATCAGTGCGTGTTTTCTGTGGCTGGCACTGACCAGCTCTGCCCGGTGACCAGAGAGCAGGGGTCTTTTCTTCTGCACAGCATCAGCCCTCCCAGACATCAGGCCCCGGAGTAAGGATGCATCTGGCAGGTCCAGTGCCACTTCCTGAGAATGGTAGGAATCACCGCAGCCTCCACAGCAGCTTGACTCTGCGCTGTTACCTGCCATGAGTCAACTCATTCGTGTCAGACAAACAACACGAGATGACTTGGGTGGGAAACATCAAAGAATAGATGAATCCACAGCCGAATGACCAGGGTCCTTGAAACTCTCTGACTGCATCTTCTGAAAACTACGAGACAACATTCTCTTCCCCTAGGATCAGTGAAAACAATGAATCCTCGCTAAAAAGGATAGTTTTCATTTACTTCCAGGTGTGGCCATTGGTTTGAGGTAGTCTTCCATTTAATCCGTGACTCCTTCATTTCGCAGATATTTGACTGCGTACTTAACTGTGTGCTGGTTGCTGTGCAGGACATGAGGGCTGCAAAGATGCATGAGAGACACGATTCCTGTCCTCACGGAACTCACGGAAGGGAAAGGCCTCCAATCAGCACAGGTTGGAGGTGGGCAGGGCCAGATCACGATCAGGGTGGACCGCTGATCCCAGAACCATAGGAAGCCTTCGAGGCCCCGGTGAGGCTGCATTGTTTTAAGGACCGGGGAGTTTCACGGGCTGAATCAAAGGCGCTCAACTGCTTACGTGGGCAAAACTGCCAGGTCTAACTGAATTTCCTCTCCTGTTCCCCTTATTTCCTTCTCTCTTAAAAATCCTCCAATAGGAGGTACGACTAAAAGGATTGGAAGGAAATGCTGTTTATAAGAGGCATATAATAATGTCTGGCGATGTTTTTAAAACGTTGGTGTTGCTTTTTCTGATCATGTCTACATGGCTGACCAGTTACACGATTTGGGTGCTTCAGGCCAAATCTCACTGGAGAGTGTGTTACTGCTATATGTGTTCTTGGAGGTTTTGTCTGTTTGGCTGTTTAGTGGCAACCCAGCTTCTAAAACCTTTTAGGACTCTTGCATCCTATAAAGCCTAATGTATTTTTGTCCAAAGCAATGTTGAAAGAGTGCATATGCCTCGGTGTAAACATTGGGATGATACTTAACTCATTTTGTGAGCGTGTGGGTCTTTATGCGTGGGCTCATTACTTCTTCCGAGGCTGCTGGGTTTTCCAGTGAACTTGCCCCGGGGGGCTTTTATGGATGGACGTGGAAGCTTTACTTTTTTACTTTCAAATAGAAGCACGTGCATGCGTGTGTGTCCCTATACCGACATGTATACAGATGATAATGGCTGTTGGCCTGTTCTCTGCAAAACTGGGAAGAATTGTTCTTCCTTTGAATGGCAGCTGTGGTACAGTAAATTCCACAGCTGGAACCAGAAAGTGGACGACCTCATTAGTATGACAACCACAAAGTAACCACAAAGTTGGTTTTGATTAGATGCCTCCTTCTCCCCCTTGCTCTCTCTTTCCTTGAAGCCAGTTTCTGAAATTTGGGGGCCCCCATGTTACAGTGTGGACTGTTGCCTGACTCCACCTCCGGTACTGGTTTCATGAACAAGAAATAGGAGAGATGGGACACTGAAAAGGAAATAGCGTCTTTGGATTCGTCAGCCTATATAGAAAACTGGGTTAACTGCAATATGAAGGTTTTTTTTTTTTTCTTTTATCAAAGTATAGTTAATTTACAATGTTGTGTTAGTTTCAAGTATACAGCAAAGTGATTCAGTTATACATTTGTGTATATATATTCTTTTTCAGATTCTTTTCCATTATAGGTTAGAATTTTTTTTTTTTTTTTTTTGCGGTACGCGGGCGTCTCACCACTGTGGCCTCTCCCGTTGCGGAGCACAGGCTCCAGACGCACAGGCTCAGCGGCCATGGCTCACGGGCCCAGCCGCTGCACGGCACGTGGGATCTTCCTGGACTGGGGCACGAACCCGCGTCCCCCGCATCGGCAGGCGGACACCAGGGAAGCCCCGTTATAGGTTATTACAAGATATTGAGTATAGTTCCCTGTGTTATGTAGTAGGGCCTTGTTTACCTCTTTTATATAGAGTAGGGTGTACATGTTAATCCTAAACTCCTAATTTCTCTCTCGCCTGCCCCCTTCCTGCTATCCCCTTTGGCAACCATAAATTTGTTCTCTATGCCTATGAGTCTGTTTCTCTTTCGTAGATGAGTTCATTTGTGTCAGCATGTTTTAGATTCCACATATAAGTGATATCAGATGATATTTGTCTTTCTCTGACTTACTTCACCTAGTATGATAATCTGTAGGTCCATCCATGTTGCTGCAGATGGCATTATTTCATTCTTTTTCATGGCCGAGTAGTGTCCCATTGTATATATATACCACCTATTCTTTATTCGTTTGTTGATGGACATTTAGACTGTAGCATGAAGTTTCTTAATCCCAATGCCCGACCTGAAGAAATACATTATAAAAGCATCACATGAGTTTCTTTTAAGGAAGTCTTAAAAATTCACATCTGAAGAAAACTGACCAACTAGGGCAGTTGAAAAAAAATGTGTGCATAGGTCGTTAGCATTGATTTTACATTTAAAACATTTCCTAAGAACCTATAGCTGCTACATACTCTTCTCTCCTCTTCACTTTGGGTAAGAGATGGTGCCTTTGTGACTCAGGCCTTCCTGTGACCACCCATGTCAGGGCTCTGCTCTGGTTTAATTCTCTCATCAGTCTCTGGCCAGCCCAGCTCCATGCCTGGTCCTCTAGGTCAGGGAGGGGTTCCGGAGATGAACCCGGAAACTGATGATGAGCCTTTCGGCTGAGTTCCCGGCAACCTCCCTCGTCCTTTCCCACATTAGCACAGAGGAACCCCAGCACTGAGACTCAGTGGAAGGAGATGTTCCATGCGTCTCTAAGGAAAAACTATGATTTTTTTCTTTTTTTTGAAAATGGGTAAATGCCATGTGGATTGACGTCATTAAACAATAAAATAGAAACTTTTACCTGCAAGCACGCGGTGGCTGGGTGATCCATCCTCTTGCCGTCTTTCTTATACTTCCGATTTATTTTTTTCTTTTTTGGCCGTGTTGAACGGCATGCGGGATCTTAGTTCCCTGACCAGGGATGGAACCCGTGCCCCCTGCAGTGGAAGCGCAGAGTCCTAACTGCTGGAACGCCAGGGAATTCCCCCCAGTTTTTTTACATTCACTTTTAGTTAGAAACAGATCTCTTCAATGTTGTAATTGGCTCTATCTGCCCTCCCAATATGAAGGACTACAGCGGCCCACATCACGCTGCTTTATTTATTGTACTGGTATTAAGTTATCCAGCCCATCCCCCATCCTCTTACCCTCCACCATATGCAGAGTTCCTGAAGTGTTTTTAAAATACATTTCAGGTTTGTCTCGCATGCTATTTTAATTGGTTTTTATCTTTTTGACTTGAATATTAATGACTTTGAAATGCCTGTATGTATAATAGGGTTGAATACATCTTAACAAATGATCTTCTACAGTATGAACTTTTAGTGTCCCCCACTAATACAGCATTTCTATAATTAAATGTGAATTTACAGATTGATCAGAGAGGTTCTGTACAAATGTTGACACACATCACTTCCTTGGTGTGAAAAAAATAATGTTTGTTGTGAAAGTCAAGCATGATTATGGATCTCAAAGTTGTATGTATTGATGATACATTTGTATAATTTGTATACATTTGTATAATTTGTAACTTTCCAGTTACAAATAATTATTTTATTCTTTGGATATATAAAAGGGATCTGTAGAAAGTACTCAGCTAAAACTTGTTGAATTAATGAATGAGTGTGTGGATTTTACGATATTTATTTTTTATTTAAAAAAATTTTTTATTGAAGTATATTTGATTTACAATTGTGTTAATTACTGCTGTATAGCAGATTGATTCAGTTATTCAGTTAAACATATATGATGTTTATTTTAGTTGTTTAACATCCTGTCTTTCTAATTACACCCCAGATTTCAACCAAATTGAGCATAGTTGTTGAGATTCCCAGACAGAAGAGTTCCAGATAAGGGAGGGGTTACTGGGCTATTTACTGCAATATTCAGAAATAAGACCCGGTTTGCAAAATTTGACCCCAGTTTGAAAAGTGTATTGACAAAACGTTACTTCGGATTTGTGATGGAGAATAAATACATCAAAACTTTCTTAACGATTCAGACTTTGGAAATTTTAACATTAAATTTTTGGAAAATAGAAGAAATAGTTTCCACTCAGCGATTTGCTGATCACTTTTAACTCAGCTCAGAGCAAAGAATAAAAGGGAAATTGACCTCAGTAGTTATCCTTATTTAGAGTTCGGTCCCCAAGTCACTGCCTACCATGGAACGAGTGCTCCTTTAAGGTATTTTATAAAACTAAGACTTCAGTAGCCGTAAATCGGTTTTGATGGGTAAAAATTATACTTGGTGGATGAGGACACCACACACACTATAGTCAGAGATCGAAAATCCACATTTTTCTCATTTTCTGCTTTTTAGAAAAATACAGGACAGATTAACATTAGAATTAATTTATTCTGGCTTTCTTTTTTCTTCCTTTTATAATTTTTCAAAAATTTTATTGGAGTATAGTTGATTTACAATGTTAGTTTCAGGTGGACAGCACAGTGATTCAGTTATACATATACATATATTCATTCATTTTCAGATTTTTTTCCCATATAGGTTATCGCAGACTGTTCTAACTGTTGTCCTAGAAGACTGTTTCTCCAAGTGTTCTGTGAGGAACGCTAGTCTCTAAAATCTCCAAATGTTGCTACGAACCATATCTGGGGTGGGACATTTGGAACACACATTCAAGTATTAAACCGTTCCAGGGAACCCCGGGGCTGTATTCCTCAGACTTTATCACCTTGGCACTTCTTTTTCCTTTCCTCCCTAACACTTACTTTTGGATGACTGTGTTAGCACATTGCTTGGGAAGATCTGGGCCATCTGACACTTTCTAGCGATCTTATCGATTAAATATAGATTAACAGTTGCAAGTCACATTCTTATAAATGTGTGTTTTTAATTATCCCATCTCTCATGTAGTCATCTAGAAGAGAAGTAAATGCGATAAAAATTTTTTAAATTATACTTGATTAAATGTTGAGTGAAGAGAATTCAAAAATCAGAACATAAACTTAATTGCTCTTCAGTTGATCCAGAGAAAAGAACAGGGTGAGCAGAAATGTAAAGGCTTTGAGGTCATAAAGCTCAGGTGGACCATGTTTTAGACTAGACTGTCTCCTTCTTTTTTTTTTTGCTGTACGTGGGCCTCTCACTGTTGTGGCCTCTCCCGTTGCGGAGCGCAGGCTCAGCGGCCATGGCTCACGGGCCTAGCTGCTCCGCGGCATGTGGGATCTTCCCGGACCGGGGCACAAACCCACGTCCCCTGTGTTGGCAGGTGGATTCTCAACCACTGCGCCACCAGGGAAGCCCGACTGTGTCCTTCTTGAGAGGAGACAGAAGTGATGTATAAAATTTTTCAACAATGTCAATACTTTGTATTTCTAGGAAATTATGGAACGAATACATGAACTGTTTAGGAAGATTTGTTTTCAGGGCTTCTAAAAAGAGAATTTACTTTTCAAAGAAAATTCTGACCTCTGTCAACCAGCAGTCTGTCCTCAGCAGCTGAAGTTCTATAAAAATGCACAGAGGACCTTTGTATTGTTACTACCTTTGTACTGTTTTATAAACACGTTGTCAAATTGCTTTTCTTTGAAGTGACTTTTCTGAGTTCAGTATGCAGAGTAATGGCCCCCAAAGATGTCCACATCTTACTCCCTGGAACCTGTGAATATATCACCTTACAGGGCCAAAAGAATTGTGTAGCTGTGATTCAGTTAAGAGTTTTTGTTTGTGTATTTGTTTTTTTAATAGTCTTCGTCGCAGCTTTGTGTGTCATAGCAAACCACAACACCCTGAGATGCAGCAAAAGAACGCGCGTAGAACATATAAGGAGCGTACATAGCAAGCGTGCTATACTTAGACTCTAAGATACCATTCAGCAAAGGAAATGATTGGAGCTCAACGAAATGCAGCAACATGAAAAGATATCACAAGCACAATTGTGACCAAAGAAGCTGGACACCAAAGGTTACCTCCAGAGGTTACCACGTAGACTTTAACACATCTGAACTTACAGTGTGTGGCCCAGTTTTCCCCAGTTTTGAACTTGCCGGTGCAATCATGCAGTAGGTAATCGTTGGTGTCCAGTTAAGGGTTTTGAGATGAGGAGATGATCAGGTGGCCCTAGTATAATCACAAGGGTCCTTATAAAAGGGAGGCAGGAGGGTGTTGGAGTTAACAGGGAATCAGAGGAGGAGGTTGGGTTGAGGTGGGATCGTGAACCTCGGATGGAAGCAGCCTCTAGAAGCGGGAAGAGGCCAGGTGCCAGGGATTTCCAGAGAAACGCAGTCCTGCCCACCCATCTGAGAATTCTGACCTCTGGAGCTCTAAGGTGGCAAGCGTATTTTGTTTTAAAACAACGAAGTTTGTGGTGATGTGTTGCAGCAGCAAGAAACTCATACCTAATGGGGGTGGTTCGGTCACTCACTGACTCATCTCGAGGGGCTGCCCCGTGCCAGGCAGTGTTCCAGGCACCAGGGGTCAGTGGGGGACAAGACAGACCAGAGCCCAGATCCCCTAGACCTTCCATTGCAGAGGGAGGGAGAGAATATGGTTTCAGAGAGCCTCATCCTGCAGCGAGAATACAAGTGTCAAACAGCAGAGCATCATGGGTGAGGAGCTGCAGAGGGGGCTTGTTTTGATGGGGGCCTCAGGCTTAGGAGGCCCCTGTGTCTGAGGAGGTGACATCTAAGCTGGAATTTGAGTGACCAGAAGGAAGCAGCTAGGCTGGCTTCTGGAAAGACACAGCAAGTACCGGGATGCAGAACTTAGGAAGACAGCTCACTTGGGGTCAGAGAGCAGGGGATGGTGGCCCCGATCCCCTGGCCCCCCCGCCACCGGTGGGAAGTTCTCGGAGGTTCTTTCCATGCATAGGCTTTGTAATCCGGAGCAAGCAGCCTTCCTTCCAGGAGCTGACGGCAGCGCCCGCTGTTGTGGGATGACACGAGGTGTTCCCTGTGTCCACTGTTGCCCAGCTCTTTGCACGCAGAGGAGAGAGGGTTTCCCTTAGCAGTCCCTCCTTATGAATAATCAGGGACTGCTAAAAATCGCTGGTCCATCCTGTATGTTCTCATATCCTTTGGAATCTGATAGTTGACATGGATTTTAGGGAAGGTTTATTCCTGTCCCCTGGTTTGACCAGCGAAAACGCAGCCCCAAAAGGGGATGTTACCCACATGGATTGAAAGCTGTCGCAGCCTCTCCTGTATCTGAGGTCAGAGACTTTGCACCTGGGGACGGGGGCTGCAGCACCAAAGCTGGTCCTTCCTTTTGTCTTCTACATATTTTTAAAAGTAAAAAATCGACCTACTCTGTCTGGCTATTAACATTTGTAAATTGCATTACATACAAAACTGAGGGCATTTTCTGCCTTGTGAAACGTTTTCTCGAATGGTCTGGCTTCTTAATTGGGTCCTGACTTTTTTGAGCCCCCCAATATTGGGCCCCCCAGAATGAGAGGTGTACATGACCCAAGGGGCCCCCTTCCCAAGCCCACCTGCTCGTTCAAGCTCATGAAACTCAGGAAAGACGCATGGAGGTTTGTGCAAAGTCCATATCACATTATAAATATGTGTGTAGTGGGGTCTTTTAGTTTTCCTTTGTTTTTTTAATGAACAGAATAAGGTAGTTACACTTAGTAATACCCATTCACCAAAAGGAAAGGAGGGGGGGTGGGTTAAATCATTGTGTTTTTTGATGAATGGCTTGTACACCAAAAAATAAATTGGACAAACTGGCATAGAGCTCAGTGAACATGAAATCAGCTATTAGAAGAAAGCTTGTGAACAAATTCTGAGGCAGATATGCATCTTTTGATTAACGCCCTATCAATCATCCACACAGCTACCTTAGCTAAGTCTTGCTGTAATCATTCATGGTTGCTTTCCGAAACACTGGCAGAAACTATAGCGCTGCAGAAACAGAATATTATTAGTGATTTCTCCCTAACTTACTGTGAACAATGACTGTTTTCACCAGGTTTCTGCTCTCCTTTATTAAAGAAATACAATACAGAATGAAAGGAGAGTTCCTCCAAGCCCTGTGAAATTCTCCTAGGGTATTCTTAATGATATTCAGTCTTAAATGGGCAAGCTATTGTAACGCAAGGTTCTCCGTAGGAATAATAGTAATGTAATCCCATCGACACCACCTTTTTATGGATTGTAGTCAAATGGGCAAAACGTGGAGTCACATTAATGAAGGGAGTATATGTCTTCGGCGCTATTACTTAAAGTTGTTGAAATGGTTTGAATTTTGTTATTGTAATTATTATAGTCTCAGTTAATGCGCTTAACAGCAATAGTAATTAACCCACCAGATTGGGAAATTTGCATGAATTCTACCTTTGACTTTGCAAGAAACCCTGATTCTTTCTGGGCCTTACACAGCAGGATGGAGAGAATATCTACATATATATATATATATATATATATTTTTTTTTTTTTCCCACTGAGTGTTTTTAAAGGAAGAAATTTTCACAAATGCCATTACAGTGTTTCATGCATTTTTTTTTAAGCCATCAGCAAATTCCTCAAGAGCGTTTCATTCTTTTAAGAGGATTGGGTTCCTAAACTATGGTGGTGCAGAGGACGATTTGGCACTGCCTACTAGTCCAGAAATCCTTAGGTGATGGTGTGACTTCCTTAGAACTTCCTGTAGCCTGGGAAATACTCCGGCATAATGAAGTGGTGACAGGCATTAGCATGTATAATGGGCGTTAATAGACATTTAATGCTCCTTAGCTGCAAGAGGGAGCGGATGCTCTCCCATTGGAATATTCCGCAATCAAAGCCCATTGATCACCGATTGCAGCCAGGAGAGGTTAATCCATCAGCTTCTGTAACCAGACGGCACTGATGGAAATTCTTTAGGTGGCATTCAGGATGAACCAAGCTTTCCATCTTTACAAACAAATGAGTGATATGACAAGCACGGTGTTCAAAACACATTTAACCAATTGATTTCCTTTCTTCTTGTAATAAGATCTGGAGACTTATGAAAGCGTGCAGGGTGAGCATAGATGAAAAGAATTGCTCCGTGCACGGGAACATGTGGGATGCGGAGCTGAGAAAAGTACTATAAAGCATGTAGTCACCCATTCTCTTTGTTATAGAAAGTTTGTTATTGCAATAAATAGTTGTTATTGAGCCGATGCCTTTTGCTTCCGTTCTGCTGAAGTTTATCTCAGGTCTGCGTGTCTGTGCCAACGCCCACGCGTGTCCTGTCTGAGCCGTCAGCTTTCTCTAGGAAGTTTCGAGATGTTCGTCGATCATTTTTACCTTCTAATTTAAATGCCCAGCCCTGATGCGATTTGGGGACAAAAAACTAGGTATAAAGGTGCGGTGGTCTCTGTGTCCCGTGTAAATGATGGTTTTCCCTTTATTTCCCACCCGCAGCCCTGCCCTGAGCTTCACCTACCCTTCTGCACCCGTGTCTCTCCATATGCATCAGCAGATCTTAAGCCGACAGCAGAGCTTAGGCTCGGCCTTTGGACACAGCCCTCCGCTCATCCACCCCGCCCCAACTTTCCCGACACAGAGGCCTATTCCCGGGATCCCTACGGTTCTGAACCCTGTTCAGGTCACCTCCGGCCCTTCCGAGTCCTCACAGGTGAGAGAGACAGCTCGATGACCTGGTCTGTCTTGGGAATCATAGAGGAGAGCCACGGGGCCACATCAGCTGTGAATACGCGCAGGCCAGTGGCATCCTCACCGCTTCCATACTGCAGCCTGTGGTCCCAACCCAGGGCTGTCATCTTCAGATTCTGTGCCGTGTGTATGCTCCTCAAGAAACGAGAGCTTCTTCCACTAGAGTCATTTTAGCCTCGGCGGAAAAGCACGCTGCTTGATCGGGCTTCCCTCTGACCCTGTGCTGTCTATAGCCCGTTCAGTAAAAATACATCCCATGAGTGGGTTGCTGTCATCTGGTTCCTTTCCCCTGCACTATTAGAGTTCGTTAAAGCCTGGATCCCAGCTCTTTTCCTCTAGCTTTAAAAAGGCCCAGGGAGTTGCTACTTATGAGTTAAAAACAAAGAGCTGTCTCATGAATGTATATCCTGGCTTTTAAAATATATATATATCGGAGTATGATTGGTTTACAGTGTTGTGTTATTTTCTGCCGTACAGCAGAGTGAATCAGTTATACATATACATATATCCACTCTTTTTTAGATTCTTTTCCCATGTAGGTCATTACAGAGTACTGAGTAGAGCTCCCTGTTGCTATACAGTAGGTTCTTATTAGTTAACTGTTTTATATATAATAGTGTGTATATGTCAGTCCCAATCTCCCCTTTATCCCTCCCTCCCCCGCTTCCCCCCTGGTAACTATAAGATTGTTTTCTACATCTGTAACTCTATTTCTGTTTTGTAAATAAGTTCATTTGTACCATTTTCTCAGTATATCCTGGCTTTGAACACATTTTCTGAACTCTGCTACCTGGAAATAGGAGCCATATCTGTCATCATTCTAGTGCCAAGGAAGCTCGCTCTTCTCGACTTGTGTGTTTTAGCTGTGGTCCTGCTCATTGATCAGAACTTAATTTTTGTTTCTGTCCCTGCCAATGTGACCTGCAGAACAAGCCCACGAGTGAGTCCGCCGTGACCAGCACTGGCGACCTGGTGCATAATAAACGCTCCAAGATCAAAGCCGATGAAGACCTCCCCAGCCCGGGGCCTCGGGGCCAGCAGGTGAGGGAGGCGCCGGCTCTGGCTCCCTCCAGCCTGGCATATTTTCACAGCATTGGCTTGTCTACCGCGTTCTTGGCCTTGGGCGTTACCCACACATTTAACAAAAGGCCAGGTCGTTTCTCCAGCTCAGAAACAGACACACAAAAACGCAGGCAGCTTTGTGGGGTATAAACTGGAGTAAGTGGGTGGATGTGTTTATTGTTGACCAGGGATGTGAACAGGCTTCAGTCCTTGGCCTTGATCTTGGGCCAGAATTACAAGCTGCTGGCTCTCAGCCTGAGCTGGGCAGACCAGGGATATTCCTTATAATGATCATGTTCTTATTTTTTCTTATGTTGCCACTTCCTACTGGCCAGGAGACCCTGCATAGCCAGGAGGGATCCAGCAACAACTAACCTAACCTAAGGCTACGTAGATTCTTGTTCTTTACCCCAAGTCCTGGAAGGACAAGTTTAAAAATTCCAGTCTTGTCTCTGCTGTTACTTAGATCCTAAACCTCAATTTTAAAAAGGTGTAGATTCGGACTTCCCTGGTGGCGCAGTGGTTAAGAATCCACCTGCCAATGCAGGGGACATGGGTTCGAGCCCTGGACCGGGAAGATCCCACATGCCGCGGAGCAACTAAGCCCATGCACCACAACCGCTGAGCCTGCGCTCTAGAGCCCACGAGACGCAACTACTGAGCCCGCATGCCACAACTACAGAAGCCCGGGCGCCTAGAGCCTGTGCTCTGCAACAAGAGAAGCCAACGCAATGAGAAGCCCACACACCTCAACGAAGAGTAGCCCCCGCTCGCCACAACTAGAGAAGCCCACGTGCAGCAACGAAGACCCAACGCAGCCATGAATTAATTACTTTAAAAGAAAAAAAAGAATGTGTAGATTCTGCTTGTAATCTTCTCTTGTAGGTTCCCTGGGCCTGATACGGAGCTCAATGAGTATAATTCCCAGAGATAGGGGTTGGACGAGAGTCTGGATGTCCACAGAATCTGGACCTTGCAATGTTCAGGCTGCTTCAGCCCAAACTTGAGAGTGCTTAAGCCCACGTTTCCTTTTTAGGGAGCACTTGGAAGATGGAACGAATGGGGGTCATGAGCTCTGAGAGCCATCGTTCTTCTTGCATGTTGCTGGTTATGCCTAAACACTTGTATACAGCTTTTACCATCTAACCTCAGATTAGATCCCGAATTTACACACCTCATCATCTCCCAGAATTCTGGAAATCCTTTGTCTTTTCATTTCTGCAAAGCTGCCTTAGAAGACTAGAAAAGACTCTACCGACAAGCTTTAGATGCTATGGTTCTTGGGCAGAGAGTGTACGCTTGGAGACCGGAAAGTGAGCCCAGAAGACGTCATCCCTGTAAAAATCCACACAGTGCCTCTCACAGCCTCCAGTGGCAGGGAGAACAGAATTAGAATTAGCAGTAAACCATTTCCCTGGATTCCAACATAGGAGAATAAACAAATTACTATGCTGAAAAGAATTTAACCGAAAGAACAGTCTTTTGGATAACGACTACATCACCTAGTTTAATTGCTTTTCTTAAGAGATGACATCTTAGGTTGTTCTCACCTTGGTATTCAGGACAGCAAAGTTTGGCCTCAATATCTTACCGACCTTCTGGTTTGGACCGTTGCCTTTAATCACAAACTAACAACCTTCGAAGGCATATTGAGTAAATCTGAAAAAAATGCACAGAAATGATTCCATCTTTGGTTTCTTCAATTCACAAAACCCAGCTGATAGACTTGGGCTCTATTTTATTTTCCCCCCAAAAAATTGCATCCGGAGGAAGACAAGCCTACATCAGGTTTTTCATTTCTCTTCTTTTTTTCTTTTTTGACTTTTTATTTTATATTGGAGTAGAGTTGATGAACAATGTTGTGATAGCTTCAGGTGTCCAGCAAAGGGACTCATTTACGCATTTTCCCCTTTAGGTTGTTGCATAATAGTGAGCAGAGTTCCCTTTCTCTTCTGTCTGATTTTGTCTCTCTTTCTCCTCCCTTCCCCACCCCTGCCTTTCAGGAACAGCCTGAAGGGACAACCCTGGTGAAGGAGGAAGGGGACAAAGAAGAAAGCAAACAGGAGCCTGAAGTCATCTACGAGACAAACTGCCACTGGGAGGGCTGTTCTCGGGAGTTCGACACCCAGGAGCAGCTGGTGCATGTGAGTGAAGGGGGCCGGGAAGGGGGCTTTACAGCTATGTGACCTTTCCTGCGGGGTCAGCTCCCCTGACCCCATGCTGAGTCAAGTTTCTCAGCTAGCAGCCTAGCAAACTGGAGGGGGCTTGATGACTTTCTGAGAATAAAGAGAACTCTGAGCTATGGTGCTTGACCTGTTCAGTCAGCTAAAGCTGAGTGTAAAATTCAATAAAGTCTTCAAGAGAGAGCGTAATGACTCTGATCCCATAAGCGAGAAAACACTGTTTTGAGTTAGCGACTTTGATGGTTATTGAGTAATAGTAAGCTGGACATGAATTATTATTAACCTTTTAACCAAGTTTGATTTTAACCAAGACCCAGTAGCAATGGAAAAAACTCATAGAGGTGGGGGACGTCCTTTTTCTCCCTCCTCCCTTTCCCTCCCCGACCCTCACCAGCTAAGGAGTTTCCCATGATTTTAGGCGTCAGTTGGTACTTGCTATGAGAAGTGGGTAATGGTTTGCGATAAGCTGTTAGCACAGTTTCTTGACTTGAAGCCAATCCTTGCGGGCCTCACAGTTCCGTGGAAAAAGCAATATATATTTTAAAATGTGTCTAATGATGTATATTTTTGAAAACTGCAATGTGGTCCGACTGAGAACCTCAGCTCGCCTTCCCACACCAGATTCAGAAGTCTTTCCCGTACTCCCTTGCCAGTTATTTCAAATAATGCAGGGTACCCCCATCTACATACCTGATTAGCCCTGTTTCCTTGGCCCATGCTTCGTCTCTGTTTGGTACTTTCTCAGGCCAGTAGAATCTCCCTGGCACATGGGGCCAGGAGCAGTTGAGATGGAAGGGCATTCTCATCATCAAGGATGACACGATGTCAGAGCACAGGGTTGCATTAAGGCATTAGGATGGTTTGCTATGTGTAGCCCTTTCATAAGCTTTAAATACGACAGCAAATCTGACAGAGTAACTTCCTCGTGACCCCCCCCCCGCCCCGTCACCTACACACACCATACACACCCCCATTCCATTCTCTTTACTTTTACAGTCACTTTTTATTTTTAGATGATCTGTATCGCTTGATAACCCTCCTCCGTTTAAACACTAAGATTATACAATTCCTATTTGTTCTTATCCTCTAATATATACCACATGCTGCAGTTACATTATAGTGTCAAATATATGGTTTGCCAGGTTTTGAGATCCATCATATACAGAATGTTTTGAGGGCTTAACATGACCTCAGGGTTTCCCCCCACCCATTTCTTTTTTGATCATGTCTCCTTGTAATAGTATAGAGAGAATTCTAGATTTCTCTGCGCAGCAAGAAACTAGAAAGTCAAATGTTTTTAATTAAGGTATATTTCCAGATTTTTCCATGAACTTAATTTGATTCTTTCTCTTTAATTTGATGCAAGTGTTATTTAAAGCCAAGCCTGACTTAACAGCCTTTTATTCTTGCTGATTGTTTTAATGGAAACCACAGACATTGTAACACTAAAGGGGAAAAAAAAAAAAAAAAGCTTGGAAGTTTTCTTTTAATGTGGGGAAGTAAACCCAAAGAGGAAAGAATGCCAAGAATACCCTCAGTGATAGAGCAAGTGAACACCGTACATGAGAAGAACTGGTGGCACAAAACCTGCCGTCATAAACGAGATGCTGCTAGGGAGCGCTGCTCGCCTTTTAAAACATCCTTCTGAGAGAGGACACGGTCTCATGGTGCCTTTTCTGTGGATAAGTCATTGCAGTTTCCAAGGAGTGCTGTGATTTTTGTTCAGCTGTTAGCAAATGAGGAAGGAAATTCCAAGTCTACATTTAAAAGAAATTGTGTTCCTCATCAGAGGCCAGTCTTGAGATAACATGTCGGGGGGTTGTGGTTATACCTTGACATTTTCCCTGCCTTATATGTCACATGAAAGCTTTTAAAAGACAGTGGATACTGCAGGTATTTGTATTTAATCTCAGTGGCAAAAGGTTTTAGGTAGGGATGACGCTTTAATAGAGAGATCTGAGTAGTTTTAAGGCAAGGCTGCTTAACCTGTCGACTAAATGGCCACCGTGTTGTCTGCTTTATTATAAAAACTAGGAAATGAATTACATATACACCGGAATTTTTTTATTCCAAGTTGGCAAGAAGAAATGCGTGTCAGGATTAGGAGAAAATCCAGTGTATTTATGATATTAATTTTAGTCTGAGATAAATTATATGAGTTAAGGAAACTTAGTTAAGTGAATTAAAAATTTTAACTTACAATAACATAAAGAAAGATGCTGGTTTATGTCGCTTATTCTCTACCTTTTTACTCATTATCTGACGTGTAGAAATTCCAAATTTGTACGTGTAAATTGATTTTACTTCGCGTGACAGACATATAAGTGCCTTCCTACTCACGGTGAATCTGGTGGCTTCAGCAGTGGCCTGGTATATTATTTTTTGCAGACTGAATGAATAGCTAGTTGAAATCCACCTAACTACTTGGGTGGCAGATGGAAAAAAGACCAGTGGCAAAAAACAGTTTTTTAAGGACAGAGGAAGCATGAACTATTTGCATTGCTATGACTCCCCTTGGACAGAGGACATTTTGTGAATTAGGTGAATTTTCATGCTACAGACAACCAAGAGGCAAGGTGTTAAACCATTCTGATGCTCTGCCTTATTTATAGCCATGACCCATTCTCTTTCCCCCCCTTACAGTTAATAGAAAGATTCATGATTCTTCATGGCTGTCTATCTAGTGTCTGACAGGCCCGACTGCCTGCGAAAGCAAGTCACTATCTATAATTGATATCCTCCCGTGGAATAGGGTGCTGGCTGCAATTGAAGGGCTTTGCTGAAAGCTCTTAAATCCTGACAAGTTCTCCCCTTGTTCTGGTTCAGTCGCTGAGCTGCACGGTTGGAATTCCAGAGTCATTTGAACTTGGTGCAGAAGGGAGACATGTGTTTCGCATTAGCAAATCAGAGTTGAAGAGGAGAATTAGGGACTCGGCCGACTTTGCCCGCCAGGTAGTCTCATTTTCAGCGTAATGCACTCCGTGTTCTCTTGAAAAGATGACCCCATCCCATTACTGTCCGAACAGATGGGCTAAATATTGCCTTTGCCTTCTCTTCTCCTCTATTTCAAGCCCCTGTCCTTCTCCCGTGGTGTGTTGATTCCAGGTTTGCTGTGGGGTCTTTCTCACTGGGATGTTTAATTAATTTCTCTTCCCAGCAAGATAATTATAATTGGGCTTCATGACTCTCCAGCTAGTATTAAATTTGTCATAAATTTAATTCTATGCCCAGAAGCTAAGGAGACAGATGTATATTTTTGTTAGCTGGTTTTTTGTTGTACTTTGTCCCCTTCTTCGTAGCAGTTAAAATAAGAGAGTAAGAAGGATATAGAGTACAAAAATTAATTAAAGTGCTTTCGATTAAGACGGAATTTATTATTGATTTGTCAAGATGCCAGCCATTTCTCTTCCCTTGATAGCTGGAAAGCGCATAGTCTAACATCTCAAAATAATTTGAAAAGTCCACACTTCCCCTTCAATCCCAAATGAATTAGATCCTCTTTTTTGCTGTCGTGCATTATATATTCCCAAACGCACGACTCTTATATCTGATTCTGAAAGTCATAGAATATCGGTTCGCCCAGTGTGGTTTCTGTTTTTGTTTTGTTTTGTTGGTTTAGCTTTTTTACTATGGAAAGCAACTCAAATTCTGTCTGCTGGCCTTGCTTCTCACAGAGATGAGAAAGGTTTCCCAACCTTACTGAGACCCATTTCCCTCTTGCATTCATTCTGTCCCGGAAGACAGTTCCAGCTCTGGCCCTTGGATGCTTGAAAAATACCCAGCATGCATTGCCTGCTGCCCAAGTTAGTCTCAGGTTCTTTGCTTCTGAATGGCGTTGTGTGTACCACTGATGTTCTGAGAGGCTTTTTAAGAAGAGGAGAAAGGAATACATGTGAAGAAAGAGAAACGTGTACCTCGGTGTGGGTCACCACTGCCAGGCGTCTAGTTATGCTTGAAAACATAACTGCTGGTATCCGAAAGAATAAAAATAGTATAATCACCATAGCTAATGCCCACCTGTTTGCTCTGTCACTGTAATTCGCTTAACTTCTATTACAACAACCCAACCCTTTCTTCCCGTTTAAGGAATAACACATATAATATTCTTTCCAAAGGTCTTTAAAAGGTCAAATTATTTTTTTACCAGTTTTATTCCCCATCCTGATCCCAGCAGCATAACCTTATCTGCAGGGAGGGCCTTGGCAGTTACACTGTGCGGGCTCTTGTCTCCTGCCTGTAGGGCCGAACGGCAGAGAACACGAGAGGTGTTTATGTGAGTCCCCAGCTGCAACTGGGTGGCATGTACGTCGCTGTACTCCTTCATTTGTATCTTTTAAACGTGGTGTCAAAAATTCACCCTTTTGTACGACGATTAGCCACCTCCTTGGATTTTAAATGCTTTCATATGCTGCAGCTTTTGATCTCTAAAAGCGTGCTGAAGTTTCCTTTATCAGAAGAACACAGTTATAATCACCTTTGCTGCCATTTGAACACAAATTCTATACATCGGCAGCATGAAAATGAAAGGCTTTCTTCTTAATACCATAGAGATTTAGATATAAAGGAAGCACACCTAACCTGCAAAGAATTGATGCATCCGTAGGAATACGGGAGAGTGTTAGGATGTGGTGAAGACATTATTTTCATATGAATACCGTGTGCCCAAATTTGCATTTTAAATGTTTTCCGGCTAATTTTGATCCCTTTGCTAAAGTTGCATTGTGTATCTTTACCTAAGAGAAGATGGAGTTTCAGATGTGATTGGGGCCTCCGATAAGAGGCAGAAATCGATTTGTGTGCACGTAAGACCTAAAATGAATGAGTGAAGATTTTGATCTCATTTTCCCTCCATCGATGCTAGTTAATTTAGTGACTCTAATTATTTGGAAATAACTGCATGGAAAAATGTAGACGAAGAACCACCAACTTCAAAGCCATCCTTTGACAATCGTGCCCCAAGGGTCACGTTCTTTTTCAAGTTACTGGCTAAATTGTTCCCATAAAGACACTCGGGAGATTAGACTGAGTGGGGGGCATGGAGGGCTGTGTGGTCCACCAGTGAGAGCCTCCCGGCACCAGCGGAATTCTGAGTGGCAGCGCCATCTCTGCCCTGACCCTTGGGATGACCTCCCTGGAACCATTTGACCCTTTAGAACGTTATTTTCTCACTTATCATACTGTGAAACAGCCGTGAAAATAAGTGCCGTCCCCCACGTCCAAGGCCAAACAGAGATCTCATGCAGGAGGCCAAATGAGAAACAGACAGAGGGTCTCAGAGAGGTTACTCGTCTCTCTGTTTTATGTATTTGTGTTTTGCAGGGCGGAGTGGGGGAGGGATGGGCAGTGGCGCTGTTGGGTTTTGTGGCCTCTGTGTATTAGCTCGAAGGCTTATTTCATATTCATTGTTGCTGAACTGAGGTGTGCATTTGACCGAAGCTGGAGATCCCGTTCTCTTCCCCCAGTGTGGTTCTAATGGATGGGACTTGGCCGAGACATTTCACCTCCTCCAACCTTGGTTTTAGTAAAAGCAAGGGAAGGGTTCAAAGTGGATCGTCCTTAGGCTAAGGATGGCAGGCAGGTTTCATTTCAGGTACAAACCTACTGGCTGGCAGTCACTTGGGGTGCTGAGCTGCGCTCTTCCCCACTTTCAGCTGCAGAGGCAGGGGGTCAGGATGATGCAAAGCCTGCCATGGATGAGGTTTCGCAGCAGACAGGTACTCACTATATGTTTTCCAGAGTCCTCCAACTCTGTAGATTAAGTGCACTCCAGAACGATTGCGGTTAATTTTTCTAGGGGGTGGTATGTTAATTACTTGAGCAATGATTGAATTATTAAAATTCTCTCTTTACTAATGCTCCTTAACCCGTGAATGAAGAGCAACAAATCAATGTTTTAAATAAGATATAATGGGTATCGAATCATATCTTAGTTACTTTCTTAAATTTGTTCAGCCGTTTTAGACCCCATGAAGTATTTCATCAAAACCTTCATCCGAATAACTGTTTACTGCCTTTTGGGGAGGATTTTTCTATCAAAAGCTTTTTGATTGGTTCTGAATGATACTCTAGGTGAGATTCTGGATTCTGCTAATAATTAGTTCCCTGGAATATTCTGTATGGACGCAATTTATACAAGAGAAGATGGTGTCACTTTGGGCTGGGCTGTCTACCTCACTAAAGTTTACTTGCCAATAGCAGATCTTGCTGATACCATGTATCCTTTTGTTTGTCAGCAAAAGTATGAGCTGACAAACAGCAGCTCACTAGAAGAGGGCCTGGGTGCAGCCTTCACACTACCCACTGCCCCAGCTTTGTGGTGGGCACCTGCTAGCGCGACTTAGACCAGAGCCTCCTGGAGTGGTCCTTCTCATTGGGAGGGGGAGACAAGGAAACATAAAAGCATAGTAAACGATGTAAAGTTGGACCTCATGAAGCCATAGAGTGTAGCTGTGATTTTAGGGGCTCAGAAGAGGAGGAAGTGTATGAGGGGTACCCAGAAGGGCTTCTGGGAAACGTGGGAAATATGGTTAAGGTCAAAGCAAAGCAGACCAAATATGCAGGTCAGCTTTTGAGATATGAAGACGATGGTGATGGTGATGATGATGGTGATGATGATGGTGATGATGGTGATGGTGATGGTGATGACGATGGTGGTGATGGTGATAATGATGGTGATGGCGATGAGGATGGTGACAATGAGGATGATGGTGATGATTTTGTAAGAAGAAATAGCACCTATCTGAAAGAAAACTTTGGCTGACCGCTGTTCTCCTGCTATAGTACAATGCACTGCATTTCAAAGCTGACAGACCTGGGTCCAAAACCTGCTTTCCACACTAGGCATGTTACATTCCTTCTCGTGAAACAAGAATAATAATAGTATTTACTTCATAAAACAGTTGGGGGAATTAGCTTAAAAATTATGCTCCATAAAGTGTTAGTGCTTCTCCATATAAAAGTAAAAGTGTAAAGGTATTTACCGGCTGCTAAGTGCATGTGTGTTGCCTGTGAAAACATGGTTTAGGCTGGTATTTGGGCAGTGTTTGCATTGGCATGTCACCATGAAATGAATAACTGCATAAAGATGCTGACTGGGCCCCCAGTTCATGAAACCTAGGAGAGAAGGGCTGGAGAAGTCCCTGGGTCCCTTCCTTGTACTCCAGATCCCTCACTGGACTTGCTTGCACTGCGTTGAGATTCAGAGCCTCATCCTGTTATGAGTTCAATTGTGCTGACATCCTTCTGAAAGTTCTCCTTAGTGGTTGCCCTAAAACGAGGCTCCCCAACCTGGGCACACGGGGGCAGGGGGTTCTTTGGTGTGGGGACTCTCCTCTTCCTTGTAGGACTGTTAGCAGCATTGCTGACCTCTGGCCACTGGATGCTGGGAGCGCCCCTCCTCCATTGTGACAACCAGAAATGTCTCCAGACATTGCCAAATGTCCCCTGGGAAGGGAGAATTACCCCCAGTTCTGCTCTAATCTTTCCTCTTGCAGTGTGGGAAGAAAAAAGCAACAAAAATTTTTAAAGTATATTTGTGATTAAAGATAAGTTTTCTCCTGCTCAAATGTACTTTAGAATGTTCGGATTAAAAAGAAAAGATAACCTCATTAAACAGTCTCCAGCAAAAGACTGTATGTATTATATATATATTTATAAAATATATATATATACACATTCTGTATTACATTTATAGATATTATGTGTGTGCATGTGTGTGCATGTAGGTGGTGTGTGTGTGTGTGTGTGTGTGTGTGTGTGTGTGTGTGTGTGTGTGTGTGTGTGTGTGTGTAGTGTGCATTAATTGGCAGAACTTAATTTTAAAACCACATTTGCTAAGGTTAGGCACACACAGTAGTTCTCAGGAAGTCCC
The DNA here is from genome assembly GCF_003031525.2 of Neophocaena asiaeorientalis asiaeorientalis. Taxonomy (NCBI): domain Eukaryota; kingdom Metazoa; phylum Chordata; class Mammalia; order Artiodactyla; family Phocoenidae; genus Neophocaena; species Neophocaena asiaeorientalis. The sequence continues at coordinate 1,848,749 of NW_020175837.1, read as the reverse complement.
ATAACCAGCCAAGCCCTTTGTCTTGGTGGAGAAATTCCATCACTGTTTTTCTTTTTTTTGCAGACCGAGGGAAGTCACTCAGACTTCAGCTTCTGAGACCATGGCAAGCAGGGTTGGAGATCAGGCTCCTGCTTTGACATAAAACAGAGCTCAAAGAACAGAAAGCAATTTGCTAGTGCAAGGACTTTTTGAAGATTCAGAGACATTTAGGCTTTTCTAAGATTAGCTAAATACTGCCATAGATGGATTTTTTTTTTCGTTTCTAGAATGATTAGTGTTGGCTAGAGAAGAGAACTGTAAGTGGCATATTCTCCAAAGACTATGTATAGGCCAAGGCCTTAAACTTAAGCCATCCCCAGCCCCCCAGTTGACAGTAAAACTAGCATCAGTGAGTGAGGGTGTGGAGAGAATATTGGATGGTATGTTGGAGATTTATCTTTTATCCCTACATCTGCCAAAAGTTGCTTCTGACTTTGAGTAAGTCACCCTACAACTTCAACCATTAGTTTCTCATCAAAAATGGAGATAATATCTATCTGATTTTCCTCACAAGTTTTTTTAATTTGTTTTTTGTTTGTAAGGATAGAATGAGATCATGTAATGGAAGTGCTTCGTAAACTCTGAAGCATTATTCAAATATAAGGAAGGTTAGAATCCATGAGAAGTAGCATTAATAAACCTACCTAATGGAGAGATTAAGGAGACTTTTCACCAGAATAAAAAAGTTTATAAGTATGTTGGTAATTCAGTTGTGCCCTCTCACCTCTGTAGGCTGTTGACCTTACCTGTTATAGTACATCATCATCATCACCACCTAGTGGCTGCTATACAAATTGCAGGCATAGTGTTGAGAAGAAAAAAGCCTCATGCACATCAGACCTATGGACTTCGGGTTGGGGTTGATACACCTTTTTATGTTTATCCCTTTGAGTAAGGAGAACATACAGGGCAGGATATTCAGGAAGAAATAGAGCAGGCTATTGGGAAGATGATAGATGTACAGGCAGAGCAGTGGGAAGACAAGTAAAGTGAAGGTGCAGAAGAAGGACAGAGAAAGGTCTTGTGGAGATCAGATTTGAACATGGTCTTGAAAAGGAAAGTGGATTTAAATAGGGAAAGACCATTGCAGGGAGGAGCTGGAGCTTCCATGTGGAAAAGACAGTAGGAAGAGGTTAATGGATGCAGAATATATGGGAGAATTTTATCTATGAGTCGGTTATATAAGGCTGGGGTTTTTGACACTTCTTGGGGTCAGAAATATAATTACAAAAGGATTCATTCTGTGCCTTTGGACTGAAAAGTGGTAAGTAATGCAGTTATGTTAGAACCAAGTGTGTCTGGAAGGCACAGTAAGGGAAGTAAGGTTATGGAGCAGAGAAGCACCATTTCATGGATGACCTGACTGCTAGATTAGCAGTCTGACATATTCCAGATGGAGTAAGGAGAATCGATGTTTCTGATGAGAAAGTTTGAACCCACGTGAGCTTTAGAAAGATGAGGGCTGAGCTTTGCACAGCTGTATTTGAAGAGGGCAGGGGTACGAGTGGGGCAGGGCCGGAAGTGAGACTCAGAAGTGGGGATTATTTTAAATTATTTTTTTTTAACCTGGGAGTAGAATTCGGAGATGTTTCACAATTATGGTTTTCGTAGCTAATGTGGGCATTGTAGACATCGTTCAGAGATCAGTTCGAAGTTTCCAGTTGCTGACTGGGCACCTGGGAGGTGGTTTTGCCCATGAAACTCCTGTCTCTTATGTGAGTGGACCAGGTAGGTTCATTACTTAAAGCTCCTCAAATCCTGTTGTCTCTCTTAGAAGTAGATTGACCAGGGTTGTTGGGAGAGTGATCTCTGATGATTTTTGGAAGATGCCTCCTATGGTGTCAGTCAAGATTTTAGCACCCGGGTAGTGATGGTTTTATTGCTACTATTCTCAGTTTTCTTTCTTTGTTGTTTTGTTTTTCTCTGTGCCTATATTCTGGTTATGGGTACATGATCTCAAGTTCTGAAAATGTCTTTCAAGTCAGGAAAAGGAAACTGTGCCAGCCCTCTTCTGTCAGCTTCAAAGGATTTGGGGGTGGGAGATCTCTTTACACACCTGGTCCAGCCCTGTCTCACCTGCTCCCTCCATTTCACCTTGAGGGACCTCGGTTTCTTGGGTGTTACCTTCAGCAAGTGTGATGTGTCCCAAGGAGCCAAGCTTTCTCTCCAGGATGAGCAGGAGAACCCTGGCTCAGGAAGAGCAGGTCTTCCCTGGCAGTAGTGAAAGTGTTCACCCTTCCCTCTCCTGGACCACTTGGCCAGAAATGGTGCAGTTCCTACTGGCCAGATAAAGCAGTCAAACAGACTGCAAAGAAAACACAGCCCTCCTTGTGTTCAGCAGAGATAACTTTGCTGGAGTTTCAGTACTGAGTCATTTGGCTTCTGGCAGGAGCTTTAATTGCTAAAATGCAGATTTTTTTTTTTTCTTGATCAAGAAGGGATTATTCTTCTTATCAGTCCAGAGCATCTTATTTCAAGATGAAAAGCCTTTACTGAATTACAGATGTACGTTTGTACAGAGCTTTTCAGCGATTGACAACTCAAAGAGAAAGTATGATTTATTAGCCTATAATGGCTAACCCAGAGCTATGGTCTAGGTTCTCCCGATTCGTGAAATTGCTTAATATGAACTGCCTTTTATGCCGTTCAAGCCTCAGGTGACTCAAATAAATGTAGAGTCTCCATTACAGGATATGTTACGGAAGAGGGGAAAAGAAAAGCGGGGGAGGGAGGCAAAAGGAGAGAAGTGGCTTCTAAAATTCATCTTGGTGGTGCCTTTTACAGTAGTTTGGCTGATAAGCTGACAGAGGAAAGATTAATAACGAGGCTTGTCGCTATCAGTACCTGCTTGTCGATTCTCTGTAACAGGGCTGTCCGTTCAGCATGGAAATTATTGATTAAATAAAAATTGCTATTAGATTGTGACGTGATCCATAATCACAAACAATGGTGGACATTCCTCTTTTAGATCCTCAGCCATGCATCAAGTTGTTTCTTTTTTTCCCTTGCTGTAATTTATATCGCGCTGACACTTGAGCTCATTAGGACTAGCCTTTCTGCTCGGAGGCAGGAAAGCACGGACATGCGCAGACCGGCCAGAGTGGGCCGGAGGATGGAAGGACCATTCTGGTCGGGGGCCTGGCCAGTTCATCCACTGGGCAGCAGCAGGGTTTTTGTCTGTTTGTTTGTTTGTTTAACTCTCTTTTTTAATTGTGTTAAAATACACGTAACATAAAATTTACCATTTGACCATTTTATTTAACTTTTTCCTAGTTTTCCTGAGTATAATTGAAGTATAAAACTGTATATGTTTAAAGTGTACAACATGATAACTTGATATGCATATGCGATGTGAAATGATGAACACAGTCAAGTTAATTAACACATCTGTCACCTCACAGAGTTACCTTTTATTGTGCTATGATGAAAACACTTAAGGTCTACTGTCTCAGCAAGTTTCAAGTATACAATAGGGTATTCCTAACTATAGTCACCATGTTGTATATAGATCCTCGACTTGCTCATCTTATAAATGAAAGTTTGTACCCTTTGACCAGCATCTATTCATTTCCCCCACCCACCCCCAGACCCTGGCAACCATGACTAATACTGTTTCTATGAGTTTCACTTTATTTTTTATTTTTTTAGATTCCACATATAAGTGACACCATACAGTATTTGTCTTTCTCTATCTGACTTACTTCACTTAGAATAATGCCCTCCAGGTTCATCCATATTGTCTCAAATGGCAGGGTTTTCTTTTTTTAATGGCTGAGTAATATTCGTTTTTTGAGGAAGCTCCTTACCGTTTTCCATGATGGCTGTACCAATTTATATTCCCACCAATAGTGCACAGAGTTTCCTTTTTCTCCATTTCCTCACCAACATTTGTTATCTCTTGCCTTTTTGATAATAGCTATTCTAACAGGTGTGAGAGTATATCTCACTGTGGTTTTGATTTGCATTTCCCAATGATTAGTGGTGCTGAACACCTCTTAACGTACCTGTTGGCCATTCGTATGTCTTCTTTGGAAAAATGTCTAATCAGATCCTTTTAAATTGGATTATTTGGGGTTTTGGGGTTGTTTTTTTTTTTGCTGTCAAGTTGGATGACTTCTTTTTTTGGATATTAATCCCTTATCAGATATGTGGTTTGCAGTATTTTTTCTCCCATTATGTAGGTTGTGTTTTCATTTTGTTTCCTTTGCTGTGCAGAGCTTTTTAGTTTGATATGCTCCCACTTGTTTATTTTTGCTTTTGTTGTCTGTGTTTTTGGTGTCATATCCAAAAATTCATTGCCAAGACCAATGTTAAGGAGGTTTTTCTTTCTGTTTACTTCAAGGAGCTTTACAGTTTGGGGTCTTTAATCCATTTCAAGTTTTTTTTTTTTTCTATTTCTGTGGAAAATGCCATTGGAATTTTGATAGGGATTGCATTGAATCTATAGATCACTTTGGGTACTATGGGTGTTTTAGCAATAGTAATTCTTCCAATCCAAGAACAGACTCTTTCCATTTATTTGTGTCTTGTTTAACTTTTTTCATCAATATCTTACAGTTTTCAGTGTACAGATCTTTAACTTCTTCCTTTAGCCTCTTTTAAATTTATTCCTAGCTATTTTATTGTATTTGAAACTATTGTAAATGGGATTGCTTTTTAAATTTCTCTTTCAGGTGGTTCATTGTTAGTGTGTTAAAACACAACTGATTTTTGTATGTTGATTTTGTATCCTGAAACTTTGCTAAAGTTGTTTATTAGTTCTAACGGTTTTTTGGGTGGACTCTTTGGGTTTTCTGTACGTAAAATCATGTCATCTGTAAACAGAGACAGTTTTCCTTCATTCCTTCCAATTTTGATGCCTTTTATTTCTTTTTCTTGCCTGATTTCTCTGTCTGGGGCTTCCAGTACCATATTGAATAGAAGTGGTGGGAGTGGGTGTACTGATTTCTCTGTCTGGGGCTTCCAGTGCCATATTGAATAGAAGCGGTGGGAGTGGGTGTACTGATTTCTCTGTCTGGGGCTTCCAGTGCCATATTGAATAGAAGCGGTGGGAGTGGGTATACTTACTGATTTTGACCATTTTGAAGTGTGTAGTTCAGTGCCATTTAGCACGTTCACAGTTGTGTGCAGCCATCGCCACTACCTAGGTCCAGAACATTTTCCTCACTGCAAAAGGGAACTATACCCGTTAAGCAATCACTGCTCTTTCTTCTTCCTCCACAGCCCCTGAAAAGCACGAATCTACTTTCTGTTTCTGGATTATTTGCTTATTCTGAACATTTTGTATGAATGAAATCGTATAACATACGATCTTTTGTGTCTTCGTTTTACCACTTACCAGTGTTTTCAGGGTTCATCCACGTTGTAGCATGTGTTACTGCTTCATCCCTTTTTATGGCCGAATCATGGTCCATTGTCTGACTGTATTACATTTTGTTTATCATCCTTTTATCTGTGGAAACAATTCGGATGTTTTCCACCTGGTGACTACTGTGTTCTTACGAGCATTCGTTTTTCATTTCAACATTTATTTTCAAATCTTTCAGGTGTATTTCTATGAGTGAGACTGCTGGCTCATATGGTATTTCTATGTTTAATTTATTTGAGAAGCTGCCAAACCTACAGCAGGTTTTAAGCTGTCTTGCACAAGCTCTGCCTTCTCAGGGGGTCTTACCTCTAACCTCATTAGCCCCTTGGATGTACTCATTATTCTGTCCCCACCACCACCTCCCCACCTTGCCTGGGCTCTGCCTACCCTCCCTGGGCTGCAGGCTCAAGCTGGCTATCTGGGTGCTTCTCTGCAAAGCGACTGATGGCTCTACCCTCTGTGGGCACGTGGGCATCACTCGGCAAAGAGGACCATACATCTACTGTCACCACTTTTCCCCCCAAAGGGGTGGGACTGTTTTGGACAAATGCATAGACTAAATATTCAGAGCATTAGGTCATGTGGGCTTGGCCAAACAAAATAGACTGACAGGTTGGCCAAATTTTATATTTAAAGGGTGATTCAGATGAAGTTCTGTTCAGGAGGAATGACCATAGTCCTTTCACAGTAGCTTGTTTGCGGGTTCATAGCTGGATATTAACTTTATTTGTTTTTTGTGGATATTAATTTTATGATCACTTCTAAATGTAGAATCTTTAAAACGACCTAACCCACTACCTGGCTTTTTTTTAACCAAGTACAGTGAAGTCTAGAAAGGGTCAGGACCTTATCTAAGGCCACTAAACTGGTTAGTGAGTGGCTTTGCTACCAATTAATTTGTTCACTCATAGACGAATTCTCTTGTTTTAAATGGTTACTTGGCACATATAATGAAGGCCTGGCCTTTAGACTTCCTAAGCTATTAAATTTATACATTCTACCATCCCCCACTTCACTCGCCTCACCCCTGCCCCCAACACACAGTCCTCCTCTGTCTGTCTGTCTATCTGTCTGTCTCTCTCTCCATTTTCCTCTTGCAGGGGAAAGCTGCCCCCAGTACACACACACATTTACTGCAAGTTGGAAACCACTGAAAGTAAATATAACTCTTCATCACAAACATCAGAGCCCTTTAATCCAAACAGAGGTGAAAGTCAGATGCCCATCTAGGGCTATCATCTTGACTCAAGATAAAACTCATGCACTCATCCAAAACATGCATTTGTCTTTTGCCTGAGAGAGAATACGTGCGATTGATTATATTAAACTTAGGACTGGAAACAACACTGCAAGAAGGCAGAACTTTTGGAACTTGAAACCCCAAGCTGTCAGTCAGCACTCCCACCCCGCACTTCTGCTGTTGTCTCCTAGTTTGGCTCTAAGCTGTAGCCCTTCACGTGGACAGAGGCAAGGATGGGACTTGTCCAGGGTGGAAACAGCCAGCAGGACAGTCCCTTGGTACCAAGGCTCAGTACCAGCTACAGAGGTGCTACTCAGACCGGACAGCCAAGCTTCCTGATGGACCTGAATAAAGAGCACGAGGCCCTGGAGGGGAAGCGAATGCAAGGGAGTTGGGGGTCACCCAAGAAAGCCCTTCTGACTGAGTAACCGCAACTTCTCGAAGAAAGCAGGCACCAAGTGTGCAAAATATAGATCCCAATGGAAGTCTTTGATAAAGTTAGACTTTAAGTCATCCATACAGAAGCTAGAAAGAAAGTGCATACGTGGAGACAAGAAAGAGGTGTGGCATAGACATATCTGACCCGCCTCCAATCCAGTGGCTGGTGGGCAGGTTGAGGGCCTCAGAAGGGCTGCTGTGGAATCTGGGGAAGGGGAGGCGTATTCCTTGGGACTCATGGTTTAGAGGTGACACAGGGCTTGGAACTCACGGTTTAGAGGTGACACAGGGCTTGGAACTCATGGTTTAGAGGTGACACAGGGCTGTGAAAGCCAAACAGCTCATTTTCTAGTTTGCTCTTACCTTTGTGTTCATTTGAATGAACACGCACTTGGGACTGGGAACTAAGGGTACATCAGCGATTCACACGAGGCCTGTCCTCTGGGGCTTCCCATCCAAAATAGGGGGACAGCAGGAAAAAGAAGAAGAGTGTCTGTCCAACTGAAAAGGGATGGAGATCATGATTGGCAAAGGGAATCAGAAGCCAGCCGAGTGACAAAATCTCTCAAGCAGAGAGGTTTATCCGATGCCAGGGGACTGAAGTTCGTTACAAATGGAACCAGGAACCAATACGAGAAATTTTTGAGCAGCCACAAAAAAGTGGGCGACGGGCTGGGAGACTGAAGTTGGTGATATCATTCAGCACTTTCAAAGAGGGCAAGAGAATGAATTCTGAAAATGACAGGCGGAGGATGTCGAGTCAGTGCTGGAGGAAACTATATTTTTATTGTTAAAAGTTTTTTGTCTTATCACAAGATGAAATAGTAATCACTGGGACCCTCTGGGATCACCAAGAAAAACATTGCGCTGGACCGGGCTGATGTTTTCTTTGGCAATTTTGTTAGGCTGGTTGGCCATGAAAATGCAGTAAATACATGTTGGGACCTCAGCAAAACATTTAATAAGCACCTTTGGTCAAGACAGAGTGATGGTTACACTAAACAGCAGTTAAGAGGCGTATTCATTGGGCTTGCCCCCAGCCCCGTTTTGCTTAGCAGTTTGACGTTTGTTTCCAGGACGGAGTCATAGAATGCAATTATCATCCAAGTTGTTTATGAGGAATTTTCAAATCCAGTTAGTGCCTGAATCAAGATCCTGAAAAATCAAAACACTGAAATCACTCCATGGAGATTTAAAATGATGATAATAACATAGGGCCTTTAATGAACTCTAAATTCACTTTTACTAGACACCGAGATTTGCCCCCAAAACTAGCTTATGGGATTCTCAACTACAGAAGAAACAGAAGTACACTTTATTAAAATCACGCTCAAATTGTTTCAAGAAAATACCACTGAGCTAGCTCAGCATTCCGATTTCTAAAGATAATACTGATTGGATCAAGCAGAAATAGACCCAGACATGCCTTGTGAATAGTGGTTGATAGAACCAGGGAAGAGAGATTTGGGGGTTTCAGGGGGACAGAGAGAGCTGGGGGCATGATAACTGCCTTCAAATATTGGTGGGTGGGTTGCCATCCTGTAGAAGGTGGATCTGATTTTTCCCCGATGCGTAGAAACCATAGGGAAACAGATTTAGGTTTAATATAAGGAAAACTAATTTGACAGTAAGAGCTGACCAGAATGCTACCCCAGGAAAGAGAGAGTTCCTGAACTCAACCTTAGGTATTTAAATTGGACACCATTGGGTGTGGAGTGTTATGAAGGTCATTCAGAGCTTCCCTGGGTTCTGGACTAGATGAATTATTAGCCCTTTGAAAGTCTGAGAGAAATTGTTTTATTTTTTAGACATTTCCTGAAGCCAGTCATGTGCTGTGTTCAGAGGAGGAATAGGTTGGTATTTGTCCTCAACTAAGAATTAATGAAATCATCTCAGTTTTAGAACAGTTCTAACAGTCTTTCCTCTCTATTTATTCCAAGCTTTTCCTTTCCTTACTTAAAAATATTTTGTTATAAAACATATTACTAATTAGTAAAATGAATTAGCTGGACAAAGCACTTGAAAGCTGAATCTCTGAGTTCCTCAGATAACAAACTCGGGATAAGAATTTGGGGAGTCATCAGGCCAGAGAGTTCCCTTGTATTCCAGAACTACCTCTAATCCAAAACTTCTTGGAATTTTGGGTTTTTTCTCATTGTGTTTTAGTATGACTAGTCCTGCTGTGGTTATTATTTATGAAAACTTCCCATAGAATTTTCTTTAGAAATGAGTCTTGCGTGCTGCGTACTTTTAGATCACATCCATTTTTTTTTTTCTGAGATACTTTCCGATAAAAGCGTTAGTGCTAAGGCCATTGACATGGAAAATCATCAAATGTGTTTTGAATACTAGAAAAGGAATTTTTTTTCCTCAAAAAATACCTCAATTCCCTCTCGGATTTGGACTGTGCCTATGTGGCTCTTGAGTCTTTTGCAACATGAAGGATATAAAACTTAGCCTGATCATTAAGAGTGTTGGCATCCTTTTTTTTTTGTCCAGACTGCAGTCCGTATCAGAGCAAGTCCCAGTCTTGTCTTTGTGTTTATTGCAAGCATGCAAGAGATTACCTAATACACTTTAAAATTTCTGCTCTTTCTGTTGTGTAGCAACAAACGGCTCTTGCTGGGTTCTGCTTTTCTCCTTTTTTTCCTCTTTTTTTTTTTCTTTAATTTCCTTCCTGCACCTCATTATCTTGATGATTTAGTTCACCCATCACCTGTGTTCTGGGCAGAGCTAAGGCATCTGCGGGGCTGTTGGTTGCTCCTCAGTAGCTAACCAGCCCTTCATTTTCCTCCTTTCTTTGTGAATCAAGAGATAAGGGTGACCCCTTCATTTTGAGGGGCTGAGCTCAGAACATCTGGAGGATTCCCATTAGTGTGTTTTTTAATAAATTTATTTATTTATGGCTGTGTTGTGTCTTTGTTGAGGTGCACGGGCTTCTCACTGTGGTGGCTTCTCTTGTTGCGGAGCATGGGCTTTAGGCACGCGGGCTTCAGTAGTTGTGGCATGCGGGCTCAGTAGTTGTGGCGCACGGGCTTAGTTGCTCTGCAGCATGTGGGATCTTACCGGACCAGGGCTCGAACCCGTGTCCCCTGCATTGGCAGGTGGATTCTTAACCACTGTGCCACCAGGGAAGTCCCCATCAGTGTGTTTTTAATCATCAGAAATTCCTGAAAAACCTTAAGAAATTAAGAAATTAGTAAAAAGAACCAAATCAAAATGAACCGTTCTTTACCTAAAGTACTAAGAAAATGTGAAATGCACTTACCAACCACTGTTTCCATGGCCTTCCCCTTTAGGGGTCCAAGCATCAGTAATTTCTCCCCTGAGGAACTTGGGGGCCGTCTGTTTGGTCCACTTGAAGGGACGGATGTTTTCTTTGGAATCGTGTGTTCCAACTTGGGAATGAACCGAAATGACCCTGGCCGCCGAAATCTGGAGGTTCCGTCCCTGTCGGGGCTTTTTAGGCCTGCCCCCTAATATCTGCAGGAGGACAAACAGGGGCTCACATGCTGTGTACCTCAATACTTAGCAGCTGTAAGTCAAACTACGAAACCGTTCAATAAAATATTTTATACTTTGACCTGGTCTAACGTGTCATCCGAACAACTGGGAAGGCCAGATTTAAGAGAGGATTCCGAGTCCTGTGCCAGGATGTGGCGGCCCAGGGATGACTGTCTCCCACCCCCACTTCTTTCCCCCTCGGGCTCTGGAGAGGCATGGATACTCCCACCTGCTGGTCCAGACCCCATCCCTATCCCCCCTCAATAGCTAGCCTTTGGTCCAGGGACACACATACTTGGGAAGATGGCCTGGTTTGTCTTCCGAAGGAGGGACCCCAAGAAGGGTCCTGTCCAGATGTGAGAATCAGGCACAGAGTCGGTTTGGACAGGGAATTCCAGAATCCCAGGATCTAGAGTGTGGTCCAGAAGAGGCACGGGGCTCCATTCAGGCCTCTCTGACTCCTCTTCCTGGGGGATAGGTGTTCGGCTGGAACAGGCTGGAACCAGACCCTCTGAAGCAGCGTGGCTGAGTCTGGTCTGCAGACCAGCGGCCAATTCATGGACTGTCCCTGGTCTGTAGGGAGATGAAGAAACTGGGTGCCAGGTGGAAATCAGAGCACCTCTTCCTCCATGGAGAGTATATTGCTTCAGGGCTTCCCTGGTGGCTCAGTGGTTAAGAAGCTGCCTGTCAATGCAGGGGACACGGGTTTGAGCCCTGGTCCGGGAAGATCCTACATGCCACGGAGCAATGAAGCCCGTGGGCCACAACCACTGAGCCTGCGCTCTAGAGCCCGCGAGCCACAACTGCTGAGCCCGCGAGCCACAACTACTGAGCCCGCGAGCCACAACTGCTGAGCTCACGTGCCACAACTGCTGAGGCCCCCGCGCCTGGAGCCCATGCTCCACAACAGGAGAGGCCACTACAATGAGAGGCCCACGCGCCACGGCGAGGAGTGGCCCCCGCTCCCCTCAACGGGAGAAAGCCCGCGCGCAGCAAACAAAAGTGCAACTCAGCCAAAAATAAATAAATAAATTTATTTTTTTAAAAAAGAGCATACTGCTTCCAAAATCTGTTAGTCGAACTGAGCAGCATGCTTCGCCAGTCTACGATCAGACACACACGCTTTGTCTTCATCCTTGAGGAGCTCTCCTGGGCCCCCTAGGGCCTTTCTTGGCTGAGTCTAACGCCAGCCTGGCTCAGTGACCTTGGCTTCTGCCGGTCCCTCAGGTCGATTCTGGGCTAAGAATCTATGATATCTCCTGTATTTTCATCTCCCTGGATGCCTTACATCTTCCCTCCTTTCCCTAGTAAAACTCTGTAAATAGGTAGAACTTCTCCCACCCTCATGAGTCCGGAGCCTCACCCTAGAGCTAGGAGGGGACTTGGGAACCTGCATTTCTAACCAGCTCCTGGACAAGCCCTGCTCTGCCCTGCCACCGCTGGCTCTGGAGCAGGTGTGCCACCGGGGCTGGGGGCTTGGGGGGCAGGAGAGCCTGGCCCCTTACACACTCTCTTAAGTACAGGAGAATCTGTATTTTAGTTTAGAACCTGTTCCCTGCTTAATTTATTAAGTTTGTTTTGCGATTGACATATACACACTACTTACTATATTTAAAACGGATAGCAACAAGGACCGACTGTATAGCAGAGGGAACTCTGCTCAATAATCTGTAATCATCTAAATGGGAAAAGAATTTGAAAAAGAATAGAGGCGTGTGTATGTATATAAACCGAATCGCTTTGCTGTACACCCGAAACTAACACAACATTGTTAAGCAACTATACTCCAATATAAAATAAACACTAAAAAAAAAACAAAACACCTCATTTTGTTCTCTTTTGAGGGGTGACACATTCAAATGAGGTGTTAGTGGTAAAACAATTAGCTTCTTTATGGTAGAAAAGTGCATGAGATTTGATTCTAAGAGCTGTAGCATCCTTTGGCCATGCTGAACTCGGGGCTCTGAGAAGGAAGTGATTTGAAGTATCCACTTCCTGGCAAAATTGCCTAGTCCCCCTCTCCTCTGCACCCCGTCCCTTCATCAACTCTTTTCATCAACTGGAGCCTCCCAGCTGACTCGACTTTGGAGACTAGACATGAACAGCCAAAGGGAGAAAGAGAAATTGAACAGGAAGCTGGGGAGGTAGTAAAATAAAAGTCCTTGCCTTCAACCCACATCCTCCCTTCCCACCCTGGTCAGTGGTTTGTTGGGCCAGAGCCTAGGTGGATGGCATCTCAGTAACAGACACAAGGAGGCCCCTAGTGAGTAAGCAGCCCTTTTCTAGAGCCGGGTGTCGGCTGCTTCCTGCCAAGTGTGCAAGAGACCAGCCCTGTCCTCGCCCCGCGGGCCCAGTGGAAGTTTAAAGTGCTTCTCCTGGGGTGAGTTCTTGGTCCTTAGGCACCATCCATCCATGTGCGTAAGCCAAAGAAATAACCAGGGCAGTGCAGGCATACGATGGTGTCCATTCGAGTCTTGTTAGCGCAGCGAGTAATTACAGAGGATGATGAGGGCTTAGGTCTCCAGCATTTTATTTTGTTCTCAGAGCTCCCAGCTTCATTGGAAGTCTTCATTCCAATACACTCATGACTTGCAGACCTGTCATTTGGATCTTGGGATTAAGGGCTTTGTCTGTACTCATAAAACGTTATAAAGCTGCTGGCCTCTATAGATGCATTTAAACTCAAAGAATTCATCAGTTCCAACATGCTGGCAGTTTCTTTCCAAATGTTTTAATTGCAATGCAGTGTAAAATTTAAGAGGGTTTGGGGAAGTAATTAAACATATGCAATTAATGTAGTGTCTAATGGCTCTTCCTATTAATTTTCACAGCCCAAATACTGTTTTTCCTTCATATCCTTCCTTCATATCCAGCCCCATGTGCTCCTTTGCTATTAATCATACACCAAGGCCACACCATCCACAGGACCTTTGCACCTGCCATTCCCACAGCTGGGATCAGTCTTCTCATAGAATCCACAGACCTTCCTCTAAGCGACTCTGCTGAAGTTCTCATAGTATCGAAGAGGTCTCCCCTGACCGGCTTGTAGAAAATGACTCATATGACCCCTCCATCACTCCCTTAACCTGCTTTGTAACTTTTTACATATCTCATAATCTGAAACATTACGTTTTTAGATTAAAAAATAAAATTATCGAAGTATAGTTCATTTACAATGTTGTGTTAGTTTCAAGTGTACAGCAAAGTGATTCAGTTATACATATATATTATTTTTCAGATTCTTTTCCATTATAGGTTATTACAAGATTTTGAATGTAGTTCCCTGTACTATACAGTAGGTCCCTGTTGTTTACCTATTTTATATTTAGTAGTGTATATCTGTTAATCCCAAACTCCTAATTTATGTCTCTCCTACCTGTCCACTATCCCCTTTGGTAACCATAAGTTTGTTTTCTATGTCTGTGAGTTTATTTCTGTTTTGTAAATAAGTTCATTTGTATCATTTTTTTTTAGATTCCACATATAAGTGATATCATGATATTTGTCTTTCTCTGTCTGACTTACTTCACTTAGTAAGACAATCTCTAGGCCCATCCATGTTGCTGCAAATAGCATTGTTTCATTCTTTCTTATGGCTGAGTAATATTCCATTATATATATATATATATACCACATCTTCTTGAAACATTCTTTTTTAATCAGTGTACCATCTGCCTTCCACCACAAGGCTGTAAGCACCATGAAAGTAGAATATTTTTTTACTCATTCCCAAGACTGGCCTAGCATATAGTAGGTATTCTGTACATATTGTTAAATGAATGCATTAATGAATATTGATTTTCTCCTTAACACCATGGCTTAGAAAATTGTGTGTGTTTGAATTCGGGGTGAAGAATACTTTTTCAATCAGTTAAACACTTTGCTATCCATTCTTAAAATAAACTTTAATAGTTCTAGAATATGGTGAATGTTATGCTGATGATATACAGAGGAGAGCCCTTGAAGAAAAGACTATATTCACCTAAGTATTAAATAAAGTTTGGTATTACTAAAGCAACATGGAAACATTAAAGTTCAGATGACTGTTAAAAAAAAAAAGACCAAAATAATCCATAAGGCCTTCAAAATCAACAAAACCAAAGGCAACTTTTATTAAAAATTTTATAGATTTTTCTCTCTTCTTAATCTATTTCTTAGAAATTGAGAATATACTGAGTGTATTGGTATGTGAATTTATATTTTGTACCCTGATTTCATCATATAGATATAACCATAATCACCTAATCATTGCTATTTGACATCTAGGGTTTTTCCAACATTTTTTCACTATTGGAAATAATACACATCTTTGTGTAAAATTCTTTGCTCCTAATTAGAATTGTTCCCTTCAGATAAAATCTTTAAAACAAAGGAACTGAGTTCAACAGATTAACTTAAGGATGATTTTTGACTAAATTTAGAAGAATATACCATTGGGATTTTGCCTGGAATTTTGTTAAAATCGCAAACGAAAAGAGTCTGTATCCTCTAAAAATTCAGTTTTCTCATGTAGAAATGGGATATATTTTTTTATTTCTAAGCCTTCTAACTTGGTATTTTTCTTCTCCTTTTCTTACCCATTCCTAGGCATGAAATTCCTCCCCCCCCCACCGCAATTCGTTATTGCTTTTAATAGAAAAGGGACTGGGTGTGTTTATTTTTGTGTGTTTACTCAGCCTCCTGAATCGTCTTGATGTTCCTAATGGTTCTGTATTTTATTCTCCCAGGTTTTCTAATAATACACTTCTATCATCTGCAAATAATAATAATACCTTCTTTCTAATAGGTATATATTTTGTTTCTGTCTCATTGCATTGGTGATATTTCTTGGTAACTGCTGCTTGGTGCCTGGTTTTAGTGGGAATGTCCCTCTAGTTTTCAGTCTTTATATAATCCGTTCATTTAAGATGGATACAATTTGCGCATGTGAATGAAGTACCCTTCTTTCTGTTCCTAAATGTATACAGATTTTATCTTGAATCGTTATAGTTACTTTATTAACTTTTTGCCACCTAAAGATATTACCATGTAGTAGGATATAGTTCTTTGTCACTCCAGAATATGCCAGAGGCGTTATTCTTCTGATACGTTACTGGATTTAGTTTGTTCTTTTTATTTATAATTTCCCCATTTTTATGACTGAGATTTAAATCTTTCTTTTCTTTTTTGTGCTACTTTGGTATCAAAGTCACTCTAGATTTTTTTTTAAATATTCTTAGTCATTTTCATCTTTTCTGTCTCCAGAGAGCATTGCATAGCATAATAGTCTGGTCCTTGAATGTTTGAAATAACATTCCCGTAAAACTGTTTGGGTCTAGAGTCTTTTGAGAATAAAATCATTTGGTAACCTAAAATTTTTTTCTTATGGTTTGAGGAACTTTGCAGTTTTTTACCACTGAGTCAATTTGAATTATGTTGATTTTTTCCAGAAAGTCACCCATTTCATTGAGATTTTCAACTTTACTGTTTTCACGCTGTGGTTATTTAAACTCTTTGATAAATGCCCTCTGTGTGCTTCATTGTACCACCTTTATTTATTTGTTTGTTTGTTTTTGTAGTTTGTATTTTCTCCCACTTGCTCGGGTATGTCATTGGTTTCATCCTGTATTTTTACTTTTTCCCCCCAAATCCGTTTCTGGGATTAGTTACTAATTCTACTGTTTAAATTTTAATTTGTATCTTTTTATTTGTTTTTATTTTTAAATTATTCTCTATCGTGCTTTCTTGGGCTGATTTTTGCTTTCTCCTTATAATTTCTAAAATGAACTATTATCGTTTTCTTTTTAAATAATAAATGCACTTAAAGATGTTAACTTTCACTTTAATTCACTTTGACTCTTAAAGTTTGACAGTCCTGCTATTTCAAAATCGTCTGTAGTTATTTTTATGGGTTATTTCTTTCAGTAGATAAGAAGTCACTTAACTGTCAAATATAGTTGAGCCCCTGCTATAAGCCAGGCACTGTTCTAGGTTCTGGAGATACATTTGTGACCAAAACAGTCAAAAATCCTTGTCTTTCCAGACCCTGCATTTCAGTAATAATGTAGCTTCTACTACTACTGACAGTCAGCAGTACTTGGTTTTCAGTCAGGTATTATGTGCCAAGCACTATACTAAGAGCATGCTGTGTTACCTCATTTCATCCACTCATAACCTAAAATCTCCATTTTACAGATGAAGGACCCAAGTCATAGAGTTTCCGTAGCTTGTCCACTGTCACATTGCCAGTACATGGCAGAGCCACATGGCTTCTTAATAACTATGCCAACAAGGACACTATGGTTTGTGTGTTCCCTGGACCTAAGATTTTGTTTATTAGCACATTTAAACTTGTGTTATTATTTTGTAATTTTATCTAGTCAGTAGAGATTGTGCAATTTCTGCTTTTAACATTTTATGGAGATTATTTTCACTGTGTGATACACATTCAGTTCTTTGAACATTCTTTCGGACAAGTACAAATAGTCTTAGGCAATGTTCATTCATTCAGCTGTCTTAATGGTGTTAGTCAAAATCTTTTTGTCACCCCTATTTCTTTGTCTACTTATTCTAAAACTGGTACTGGTATATTAAATCTCATATGATTATGTTTCTAGCTATATTCTTTATAATTTTAACAGGTTTTGCTTTCTATATTTTGGTGCTTGGTTATTTGGTAGAGAAAAGTGTTGCTTTTACAATCCTTTAAGGATTGTACTTTTATCGGTACAACTTTGTTGTTTAATTTGTTTAATATTAAGGTTAATATCACTAATATCACACCCACCTGTTTATTTTTTAACAATTTCTATAATTTTGTTTTCAGTGACTCCCTGACATTTATAGCTATGTTTATTACCATCTGAGAGAGTTTGCCTATAGTGGGTAGATTTGAGACATTTATTTTGAATGGGAATTTTCGTGTGCTTTTTCAAGTTTTCTCTGTATGTGTGTGTGGATGTGTGTCTGTATGTGTGTTGCCATATTTTCTTTATTTTTACCATGGCCAATTTGAAAGTTAATAGAGTGTTTTAAATATTGGTATACTTGCCTATACATTTATTAAATACACAATTAAATGCATAATTTCTAATTACTGAAAAAGAGATATCAAAAAATCCCCTACCTGCACGTTATTTTGCAGGACAAATAATTTATTATTTAAGCAATTCTTTCTCTCCTTTTTCTATTCTTCCTTACGTTTGCCAATTTAATTTGGGCTTATGGACTCAATTATTATACATGTATTAATTTTACCATGTAAGTCACCTCGCTTATGGTTTAATATGTTTACTTTTTTAAAAAATCAGTTTTATTTATTTTTGGCTGCATTGGGTCTTCATTGCTACACGCGGACTTTCTCTAATTGCAGTGAGCGGGGGTTACTCTTCGTTGCGGTGTGCGGGCTTCTCATTGCGGTGGCTTCTCTTGTTGCGGAGCATGGGCTCTAGGCGCGTGGGCTTCAGTAGTTGTGGCTCGCGGGCTCAGTAGTTTGGCCCGCAGGCTCTTGAGCGCAGGCTCAGTAGTTGTGGTGCACAGGCTTAGTTGCTCCACGGCATGTGCGATCTTCCTGGAGCAGGGCTCGAACCTGTGACCCATGAGTTGGCAGGCGGATTCTTAACCAGTGTGCCACCAGGGAAGTCCTTATATGTTTACGTTTATAACAGTCTTTTCAACAATCTTTATACTTTGCCCTGAGTGTTCATTTGACTTCTGCTCTTCATCCTTTCATGTAATGGCTTCTTTCTTGAGATCTTTTTTTTTTTTTCCATCTTTTTGTCAAGAGGGAAAACTTTTTAAAAAATTTCCTTCCTACATTAGTAACAATTTAGATGAGTCAAGTTTTGGGGGGGGGGAATTTTATTTTCTCTTATACCCCTATAATTCAACATTTTCCACTAATGGGTGGCCAGTGAAAAGCTGGATTAAACATTCAATCATTTCTTGCCACTGGATTATCCAGTCCTTTAATATGTGAGCAGGGCCTCCAGTCCTATTTCTGACCAGCATGTAGCAAAGTTATGTTAACCTGTGTTTTCCTCTATGGAAGGATACTGCTATATCTTGTTTCTGTTTGTTTCTTGAATTTTTTTTTAATGATGCCAAGTATATCTAGGTGTTTCTACACTAATTTCAGGTCTGGTTTATGCTTAGGCCATTTCATTTGCGATGATTTGGTTTACCTCTACTTTCTTCTATTTTTGTCTTTGGGGATGTATATGTGTTCGTGCTCCACACCTTGATTTGATTTGATGTGGTTTCTCTGTTCCCCGTCCAGTTCCCTGCTGCGTCCATAGTGGATGCCAGAGGATGCTTAAACAGCTTCCTTCCCGCCAGCTTCCCACCTACTTGTTTCTTTACTTGGGTGCTTCTCGTGTGCAGGCATCCTGGCTTCTTTTATCCTATTTGGGAACAGCAAGCCGCTATTTCTAGTTTTCTTTCCTGATTGTTTTTCAATTCATTCTTTATAAACTCTCTTCTCACTCTGAGTCTTCACAGTCCTTCACTTTTTGCTGGTAAGAGAAAAATGTTCGTGGCCCTCCTGTGATGGTGGACGTTGTTGGCATCTACCTGAATGTGAGGTGTGCTGTTCGGCCCCTAAGGTGGTGGCAGATTTCCCATCTCCGCCCATGCCTTTGTTTTAGGCTTTTTTTAAATTACTTTGTGTTTTCTGGGGTTTTTTAAATATTATTTGTAGAGTTTCAAATTGAAATACATTCATGTAGTTAAAAAGCCACAAGTTGTAACAGGTATACATCAAAAAGTCTCCATCTTTTTTTTTTTTAGCAATTGATACGATAATTACACATCATTTTTATTTATCCATTAAAACTGGGATCCCCTAGAGTGCCCTGGTAGGAAATAATGTGGTTAGACTAGTATTTTTTGTTTGTTTGTATGTTTGTTTGTTTTGGCTGAGCCTGGGGGCTTGCGGGATCTTAGTTCCTCCACCAGGGATGGAACTCAGTGGCCCCTGCAGTGGAAGCGTGGAGTCCTAACCACTGGACCACCAAGGAAGTCCCAGTCTCCATCTTTGGACCACCAAGGAAGTCCCAGTCTCCATCTTTTCTTGGTCTCCCAATTCTCAGCTCCCTCTACAAGTAATAACTGTTCTTAATTTTTGTATCTGTCTGGAATTTCTTTATGGGTACATTAGCAAACACACATATAAATTCTTACTCTCCGTCCATGCTGTCCATCTCTCAACGCTATAAACAGAGGGTGTGCTTGGATCAGGCGGTCCCCTCTGTGAACAGGTGGACTGCCCCTTCTGTCCGTCCAGGTGAGAGACCACTGTTGGGTCTTCTCTTGTGGGTACAACGTGTCAGTTGTGGACCCCCATGCATAGCTCTCGGGTCCACGGCAGCTCAGCAAGGAGGCATAGACCATGATGCTTTCAGCGTGTGGTTGACTCCCTCCTACTTCTGGTTCTGTAGAGCAACGTGACTCAGTGTATCCAGTGATGGCATAGACAGTCTAGTGATGGGTAATTGCCTAATTCTGTGGTCCATACAGCCTCAGGAACCCGGGGCCAATGGAATGCAGTAAAATCAATGAAAACCTTTTTCTGCCTTTTTAGGTATTTGTGAGGTCTGGTTCAGAAGATGTATCCAGAGAACCACATTACTTAAGTCAAGACTCTGCTGCTTTAGTAACAGGTCTATGGCGTGAGTCTTCAGTGCTACTGTTGTTCGGTATACAGTGATGGAAGCGGGCATTCTCGGTCATTTTTGTGTGTCTCCCATGTTAATCGAGTTGGTTTCCTTTTTTCTTATGCCATCTGAAGTTAGACCTTTTTTTTTTGGCCGTACCACGTGGCATGTGGGATCTTAGTTCCCCGACCACGGATCAAACCCTCGCCCCTGCATTGGAAGCACGGAGTCTTAACCACTGGACCGCCAGGGAGGTCCCTGAAGTTAGACTTTTATTGATAGTAACTTCCTATCATGCAATTAGGTCCAATGGAAAGTGAAGAAAATGGTATGGTACCCTCTTCACAACAAGAAACTCCACTCATCTGAATCATCTAATTTATAAACTAAATCAACTTGCAACTTTTTAGGTCACTTGACACTAAATATAGAAAACTGTGGATACACTTCAAAGAGAGTTCAATCGTTGTGCCCATGATACTCCGTAGAAGCTGAAAACCGATGTGGGAGGAAATGCAGGAAAGGGAAGGGCCACTGAAGGAGATTTGGAGTGAAAAAGAATACTTTCAGGCAGAAGAGAAAGAAACAAAACAAAGTTGTTAGGCCCTATTCACCTCAAAGCTGTACCTAACAAAAAGGCGATTTGACTGTTGATGTCCGAAGTTGAAGGATAATTTGGTGAGTAATGTAGAAGGTGAGAATATCCATGGCCTGAGCATTAAGTTAGCTCTGTCGGTGTAATTTCTATGGAGCCAATATTATGTTAACACCATTTAGAACCTCTGCCAATAAAATGAAGTGCTCTATTGAAATGCTGTAATTCATTATGTTACTTCCTTGCTAAAAGTCATGCATTTTGTATTTCATAGTCTGGTGAGAGGTGTTAAAGGTGAGAAATGGAATTTATTTTTGAGGCACTAAAGAAGGGAAAGGTTATGTAACGGATGGTTGTGGAATAGGCCCATTCATGTTTCATTACCAGTTTGTTTGACATAACCCACATCCTGCTGGGGTGAGAAGCAGTTGTTGCATCCACTCTTGGGCATCCTTTGAATGGTTTTTACAGTAAGCTTTCTGGGCACTTCAGATAAGATGAAGTAAAGGAGCTGGTTTTTAAAATATGTACAAAGAAAATACAGTGTTCTCTGTCACATGCTTGGAATTTGAGCCCGTGGTGAGACTCCCTTAGAAGAGGTGCCATATATTGATTACTTCTGCCGTCTCAGTTTACTTATAAAATAAATGAAGTCAGCCCTTCACCCAAGTCCCTAATGACCACTTGCATCATTTACCTCCTCTTTCTAAGCATTACCCTGAGATGACCTGGTGGACCAGCTTAATGACAACATCTGAACCAAAAAGAATGCCTCATCCTTGACTCTTGCCAAAAAAAGGGAAGAAAAAAAAAAAAGTGTCTTTGGGCAGCAGGCACCTAGGAGCTGTCTTGTGCCCTACAGCCTAGGTTTCCGTCCAAAGCACAGCAAGAAAAACATGGATATGAGAGTTAGATTGAGAAAATCTTTTTAGTGCATC
Organism: Neophocaena asiaeorientalis asiaeorientalis; assembly: GCF_003031525.2. Taxonomy (NCBI): domain Eukaryota; kingdom Metazoa; phylum Chordata; class Mammalia; order Artiodactyla; family Phocoenidae; genus Neophocaena; species Neophocaena asiaeorientalis. Next base: position 1,826,995 of record NW_020175837.1, on the reverse strand, counting down.
TAGCCGACTCCAGCTACAATGAAATATGAGGAAACTGAGATTATGGGGTCGTATATTGGATTCATGTCGTTCAGAGCTGAGCACCGTTTCCTGTGCACCTGCCGTGCGGAAGTCACAGTAAAGGCCAGTGGGGCACCAAGATGAATGAGATCCAGTCCTTCGACTCAGGAAGCAGCCTGGAAGGGGGGAAAACCACGCTCGTGCAAAATAAACCCATCCCCAATGTAAAGCAGAAGGTTCCATTAGAGAAATCTCAGAGTTAGGGCACACTTAACCCTAACGTCCAGCTGGGACGCCAGCTCATCCTTTTCCACCTCTTTCTTTCTCGTTGAATTTCCATTGTGCTGTACGCTTTCTTTTTTGCTCATCTAATCCTAGGACTGCTGAGAGCAGCAGTGGCTCTGATACTTCGTGATCTAGAATGATCGTGGGCTCTGCCAGGGAACGTCAATAACATTCACTTTAATAAAATGTGAACATTGCCAACCCCTCGGTCACAGGCAGCCTGGCGTAAAAAAGTTGACCTGCAAAGTTGGCAGTCCAGCCATCACATAGCCGCTTTTAAGGATGCTGTAAAATCCTTTCCATAAATAACGTTGAAGAGGCGGGGCGGGAGCCGAACTTCTCCAAATGTCCCCTTTCTTTGTCAACCTCCCAACCAGTAAGGCAAGGATGCAGTTCTTTCCTGGGAGATGGCAGTTGAGGTTTAGATTACGTCGTGTATGGAAACATCAGAGGGGGAAAAAGCCCAAACCTAAACCCCCGTTTAAAAAAAAAAAAAAAAAAACTTTTTATATAGCCATAAAAGGGAAATGGGAACCGCTCACAGCACTCACACCTGAGATGCCGCATCCCTCCCAGCAGCTTTGCAATATGAATAAAAATCCCAGTCTTCTGCCCATCATTTCATGGCCCGTGGACTTGCACAGGAAATCAGGGAAGACTTGTAAAACACTGCATGCACGGAGCTCAAAGTTTTGCTTGACCACACTTACCGCATACAGATGCATCGACTCAAATCGGAACAAGATGTGATCTTACTGAGAAAGAATCCTTATAATATCACGTTACCTCTCCCTGAAAATTCCCCTAAGCATGTACGAAATGCAGAAGACCTAAAGGAGGGTATCGAAGAAAGCCTTTAAGGCTGAGAGGCAAACTGCCTTTGCCTTCCTTGTATCATATTATATATACATATTACAATTATGTCAGCGATTAAAAGCATTGTCATGCCATTTTATGAACTGTTTTTATGTTTAGGATTAAATAACTCTCCCCACACCCCTATGGATTCCTTTTATGTCCTCAGGGCAAATCCTTTCTCTCGGGTCAGGAATGTAATAAGGTAGGTTTTCCTCTCTCTGGGATATTGTGTCTGTCTCACTGTGTTTAAATTGATGCAGAAAGCTCTTCAGAGCAAAATACAGTATTTTCTTTGTATATGAGCCAGCAGTTGACTAACCCACGGGGAATTCTCTGTGTTGAGCATTTTAAAGGTACAGGTTGGGAATGTTTGAACGGCTGACGTTCAGTGAAAACCACTGGGGAAGTGTATCGGCCGTGACTACAGGAAGAGATGCTTTCTCAGGCAGTCATGAGGGGAAAACCATCATTATTCTAAACCAATAATTTTTAGGTGATAAATTAACTTAGGAAAATTACCCAGCTCGTTTTAATAATAATGGTTCAAGACAGAAATAAAGAAGATTTGCAGTTTGTGTAAATGTGTGTACATGTAATTTAAAGGCATTTAACTTCTGAAAATGAATTTCCTAAAAATAGCCATCCTTCCTCCATCAGATGTATGAAGTGTTAACACATCCCTTCTGGGAGTTGAACCACAGACCCTGGGATCCAAAAACAGCAAACTTAGCATTTGAAGTAAAGGGAAATTTCTTTTTGATTTGATAGCTCCTTCCAGACCACCAGTTGCTAGAGGTCAAGGCCATTTCCAACCAAAGATAACTTATTTAACTCTTGTAATGCTAGTTATTGGTTTTGATAGTACCCTGGGTTGTAGGATCTTGGAATACACACAAAGTATAAACAGGATACACTGTGTGTGTGTGTGTGTGTGTGTGTGTGTCTGTCTGTCTGTCTGTCTGTCTGTCTGCAGGAACGCATGTGTTTTCTTCTTTCCCTTCCTTCTTTAAGGATACAGGTCACTCTCTCCTGTCAGTGTACTTTCTGTAGCATTTCATTAAAAAAAAAACAACTCTGGGAAATCCCCCCTCTGGTGAGCTTTTGGCCCTTTATTTCTGACACATGATCCAACTCTTTTTTGGCTGTGAATTCACCACCTTTTTTCTAAGTTCCGTCCCTGTGTAGGTGGAAAGTTTAGCCCTGCATTCTGTTCTTACTACCTATGCCAGGAATTCATGGCACACTCTTTGGTAAGTTACCGAACCTCTCCCAGTGTCAAGAAAAGCCTCCTGAGGGAGATAAAGAATGGGGAGGAGTGAGCTAACAGAGAGAGGTGGGACAAGCAGGCGAGGCACGAGCATTTGTGTGAACAAAAGTACTGCGTATATAGCCTACAGGCCATGTGCCCAGAAACAGCCAAGATGGAGGACAAAGCAAGAATGGCCGTGATGCTTGTGCCACCTCCCATGGCCCTGTGCCATGGACTTGATGCCGAAAACTCGGCCCCTGTGCACCTGTGCCGAATCAAATCTTGGAGACAGAGTTCTGGGTGAGGTAGAAAAGAATAGCATATTGCTTTGCCAGGCAAAGGGGGACGCCATGGGCTCATGCCCTCAAAAACTGTGTGTCCCCAAACTGAGGGGACTTGATGAGAAGTTTTATAGCAGTGGTTCGAGGGTTGGGTTGCTGGTAAGGATCAGGGTGTGTGCAGGGCCTGCATTCCTTTAATCTGGCCTCAGGTGGTTTCCTGATGAGTTTCTGTGGTTCTCGAGGGTTATCAAACTGTGACCTTCTCTCTGGAATGAAGAATGCTTCATCAAATAGTTAACATCTTCCATTTGTTGGGGATTTTAGTCCTGCAGAAGAGCTCAAAGATACTGTTATGTGTAGCCCTTGAGGGGGAACCAGGACCCTGCCCCAAGGCTGCACTATTGTTTCTTGACTCTCCTCCCTTGTGTCTACATTCCCTCCCTTCCCTGATGAGCAACTGTTCGAACCTGCTGTTTGGAATTCAGGGAGGGTCATGGAGGCTGAAGCCTATTCCCTGCAAACAAGAAATGGGGGGCACAGAAAGATTTCTGTGCCCGGGAGCCCGACAGGGTCCTGCTCTGTTTCAGTACTTGTGGTTGAGTTACCTGAAAAGTGAAATGCACAGAAGTCATTCTGCAGACCATCTAGAAAATATAACAAACATATAGTACACTGTTACTTTAAATAACCAGGTGACAAAACTTGGACCAAACACTGAGTCTCCATTAGCTTCAGTCTCTGGTTTTGGGGCAAGTGCATTCACTATTGTTCCCCTATAGAGTGTTAACATTCATAAAGTTTTAACCAGTTTCTGTGCTGTTATAATCACACTGTATTAATATTCTGTTCACATATGCAATGTGGAGACAATTAGGCTAGCCACCTATATGTCAGAGGCATGCATTCGCTTGAAGGGGTCAAATGAAACTTTTTAAAAGTTGCATGATTACTCAGTATACACTGGCCACATTTTCCTAGGAAAACGTGCTTATGAAAATATGCTTTATAGAATCAAGCCCTCAAATTAAAAACATATTTTTAGGAATAATTTAGCACTTCTTGAGAAATGAAATTCTTACTTTGGTGGGGAGGTGAAAGGCAAAGCAAAAAAAAAAAAAAAAAAGCATAAATGGCTGAAATTCAAGGAAAGTCATCCTCCCCCAGGAGTGATTTCACCATCTGAAAAATAGTGTGAGGAGGGCTGGCTTCCCAGTTCTCTTTTGGAGAGGCCACAAATCACTTCGCACACACATACCCTTAATTTTTTTAATGTTTTTATAAGTTGCCAGGTTGAAACCTGCATCTCAGTGTAATGCCTTCCTTGTTTATTTGTCCAGCTGAAACTCTATAGGAGCAACCTTACTTCCTTGTTTCTGTCTCTTCAAGCACTTTAGTCATGGAAGGGGGCAAAATTTCCATTTCATCAATGAGATTTCCACAAGCAGATTAAAGAGGAAATATGCCCTTCAGTCTTCTGTTACTTTACAGCATTACATTAGGAAGAAATCTCAGTATAAACTATCCACAAATACAATAGCCAGGGGGCCAAATTCCAGTGAGATAGAGTGTAGCTTAATCACAAGGTAACTTGGCCTTTTTCTCTCTCCTTCATGGGAAGCTTTATTGAATTATTTCAAAAGAAACCTATGGGAAAACATAAGATTATTTGCTTTTTACAAACAGTGGAACATAACATTGAAAGTTAGGATTACCACTTAAATGTTAGAGCCTTTACCCCAGAGTTATGTCAACATTGTCATGGTGGGCAAAAATAAAGCTAAGAATTCCTTTTCTTTAATAATGAACAGGAACCAACTAAGATAACTTTGAATTATGTCATTACTAGTTCAAAATCTCAATTTACAATTGAAATATAAAAGGGGGCTTTGCTTGGTGGACCCTAAAGGCATATGAGATGCTGAGATTTATCCGATTGTTGGGAGTAGAGGAATCACAGGAAATTGCTTCTGTTTCCTGTGGCTTCTGGTTCTTAAAGCGCAAACCTAAGAGGTTGGGAGTATATTGACGCCTGGGACCGCATCAGTTCTAAACGTGGTATTTCCAATAATGCATTCCTCCAGCAACTATTAATTGAGCATTTACTATATGCTGGGCATGGTTCCAGGCACTTGGGAAACGTCATTGAACAAAATCAATAAAAATCTCTGCCTGTGTGGAATTGACATTCTTGTGGGAAGGCAGACAATAAATCATACACAATCTCTGTATGTAAATTATAGTATGTTAGGGGTGATAAGGGGGGGCGGATAGAGCAGCAGGAAAAGTGGGGTGGACATTTCAGGGGGGAGGAGGTTGTGTTATAAATGGGGTGGTCAGTCTCATGAGGGAAGCAGCATTCCAAGAAGGACTTGAAGGAAGTAAAATAATCTTGAATTAGTGGCCCCATCCTAGATGTAACCCAGGTGTCTCCAAGCTGCCTTTCTGGCCAGGTTGTCCAGCCTCTGAAGTGGCATTTTCCTTTAAGGCATTGGCTCTGCACTTCCGTCCACGTTCTGTCCGGTCCCCCCCACCCTGCATGGTCTAGGTTGTCTTGGATTCCCTCTCATTCCATCTCCTGTCTTGCTGGGCACTCGGTCCCCACTGATGCTCCATTTTCTGCACTCTGTGCACAGGACTGCAAGATGCCGGTGGTCTTTACTTCTTCAGCTCTGCATATCTCCTTGACGAATGCTGTTACACAGAACTGAATTTTATAGACAGCCTTGGGGAAAACAAAAAGGGTTCAAAACAGCAAATCACTTAAAAAAGGAGGACTGCCGACTTCTATCAACCATTCTTTAGCCCCTTCCAGCCTGGGAATGACAAATGAGCCAGTGGTTTCCCTTCTTAAGTTCACGCTCTCCACATGTTCCTAGACATTTTCTCTCTTTCCTGTCTGATCCGTCCAGACTTACTGGAACTGAGAAGCTGCCTCTGGAAGAAAACAGCTTTTACTGCTTTAACTCATCTGTCAACATCTGCCCAGGAGTCTTCCAAATCCACCCAACACGGTCGATGTGCCCCAGTCCCCGCCATTTTGTTCTACCTCCTTTGTTTTCTCCTTTATTTCCTTTTTTGTTTCCCTATCTCTTAAACACCGGTCTCCCATCTTTTCTAGCTGCTGTCCTTCTTCATCCTCTGTACAGTCTCTGTAGGTCAGGGATTTTCAAACTGGGCTTTGTGAAATCCTTAAAATTCTGGGTATTGGGGTCACCAAAGACAATATGGGGTAGGGAAGGGAGCTGCCCTCGTTCTTCAGCTACAACCTTTCTTTGTTTCTTAAATCTTTATGTTTAGACTTGTCTTCTCTATTGGAGATGTCCTGGAGGCACTTCCAATATGTCATGTCTCAAACAGGAACAGAATCTCTCTCAAATCTGTTTGACCTCCCATGCCAGTTATTGTCTCAGAGTCTTTCAAGCTAGAAACTTCTGTACCACCTATTATACCTCTCTCTAATTCACCCTGCACACAGTATTCCAAGGGTTTTTCAAATGGAGCCCCTTCCCGCCATCCTCATGGCCTCTGCCCTTAGTTCAAGGCCACAGATCTCTCTTGGATAATTAGAGCAGCTCCCTAAATGGGTTTGTTGTCCAGGTCCTCTATGACACCTACTAAAGTTACCTTTTCTAAACACAATCTGATCACTGCCCTGCTTAAACCTTCTTTTTGTTGCCTGGGATCTGGAGCTTTAAGCCATTCACCCCGCCTCATGGAGGGTAGCATGTGAATAAGTTAAGAGTTGATTGAAAAATGGTAAATTGCTCTACATGTTGAAAGCTTGCTAAAGCTGAGAGATCTAGGGGTTTCCTTTCTATTTTGCTTTGGTAAGACAGGCCTGGAAAAGCTCTGGGCAACGGGCCTGCTAGTTTTCTATGATGTGGGGACTCATGCATTCTTCTGGGTGGCTTACTTAATTGCAAAGGTGTCCATGATGTGAAAGCTAATTTTTAAGCAGTATTCCTTTCTGCGTTCTGACAGCCAGTCTTGGACAAGATCCAGTGGACGTGTCTTATTCAGTCTTGGCTGTTCAGCGTCTAGCGCGGTAACTGTCATATCATAAATAAGCATTGAGTTAATAGTGAATGAATGAGTCAGCCCAGCAGGACTGTGGGCAGATTTCCAAATGGATAATTTTGCCTGGTTGCCTGCCTCCTTCGTTTCTTCCAATAGTTCTTGAGATTTGCCTGTGTTTGTGCCATCAACAGTCACCACTGCCTTCTTTGCACACACACGCACACTGAATCTTTTTCTGATTGCTGAGGAACTCTCCTGCCACTTTTCCCGCAGGAGGATTCTTCCTTTGCAAGGTGATGGGCAGAAGACCTTCAGGTAGGGTCATGGCCAGGGACGTGGTTTGGACTGGGCTGGACCCAGAATAACTTTTCTATCCCATATCTTCAGAGGATTTCATTAAAACAAAAGATACTCGACTCTTCTCCAAATACTAAAAATAGATTTGAAATCCAAATACGTTTTATTGCATTTGTTATTACTTTCACAAAGATTCTGGCCATTAAAATTCTGACATCGAAATGAACAAAACAGGATGCCGGTTCAGGGGCTGATTGCTGGAATGTTCAGAATCAGACTTGAGTGGAGGGAACACGGTTGCTTTTAGAAGGGTAGTGAAGAGTCAAAGTCAAATCGCATCTTTAATTCACCTTTATTTTTTCTGGAGTTCTGAATTTTCTCATAATCATACTGTATGTTTAGGCTCTTTACAAAGAGCAACGCCTGGATATTCAGGTTCCTGGTGATTGCTGCGATCATAAAAATTTTAAAGTTGGCAACTGTACCCAATAGTTTGTTATAACCTATAAGCGAAAAGAATCTGAGTAATAATAGATATATACATGCGTAACTGAATCACCTTGCTGTACACCTGAAACTGACACGACATTGTAAATCAACTATACTTCAGTAAAAAAATTTTTAAAAAGAAATTTGATCAGAAAATACATACATAAAAATTAAGAAGTAATTAAAGGCTAATACTTTGTAGGCCTCTAGATAATGGTACTCTTAATATTTTATATCACAAACAGGAAGAGTTTGTATCTACCTTTGCATTCAGGGAGACTTTTAAAAAAATGAGTCTTCCTTCTTCTTACAGCTAGTCACGGAGTGTGTGTGTGTGTGTGTGTGTGTGTGTGTGTGTGTGAAAACATTAAGCTTCTCACATTAAAAGTGCAAGATGTGCTGTTGTAATTATATGATCGTACCTGTCTAACCTACCTTTCACAGTTTTATAACAGAAGAATTATTGTGACAATAAGTTGCAGAGTGCAGCTACTATGCAGATACTAGTTGGAATTCTTGGTACACGGAGACACCACCCATTAACCCTCCTTTCTGTCTGTGGCAGAAATCCAAGCCCACAAGGTGGAAGGATTTTAATGCTCTAGGACACAGTTCGGCTTCTGAAATCTTTTGCTTGGCAATAAAGGCCGTTGCCATGGATGGTAGTGCTTTCCAGATACAGGGGACTCTTAGAAATGACTCCTACATGTGAGTGACTGATTTCATTTGGTCCTTGGGAGAGGTTGCATTTTACGGCCGCCTTCCCTGGATCCCTTGTCCCTGCCATTCTTCTCAGCCTAGGAGGTGGTTGAGGAACGGAAGGTGGGGCCTTTGCCAGAGATTCTGGCCTTTTCTGTTTTGGAGCTACACTTTTGGTCAGAAAGCTTGGCACTTACTCTTTGGTGGATTTGTTCATTGCAAAGAGATGAAATAGAAGATGCTTTTGGAGAGACTGGTTTTCCAAATTATTTCATTCCATGATTACACAGTTGAAATTGTCTTGCCTGTCTGGAATGAGTAGTATCCTTATTATTTCTAGAACGGGTACTACTCAATCCTTACCTGCTTCACTCTTTGGATTTTTTTTTGTTTTTTTTTAACCAGGTCCCCAATCAATTTGCTTAGGGAGAGTTTGTGTTTTTATTGCCTTTTGGGCCGAAACAAAAGTTGATATTTAGAAGAATAAGATAAATAATTAAATGTGCCCAGTAACTTGAGAAATGATGTAAACAGAGTCTTAGAAGCTTGGAGGATGTGATGAAACCACATTACATCTCTATTTAAAATCTCAATGGGATTCTCAGCTCTTCCAAGAAAAGAAATTCTGAGTCCTTCTTCAACAAAAGCCACCTTATTAAACTGTAAGAGAACCCTCTCAAAAGAGAATTACATCCATGTTTTAGGAAAATAACTTAGAATTCAGAGAGCGGAATTGTAAGAGAAAGAGCACGTCGGTTCTCACAAGGAATTGGAGCCCCTTAATCCATTTTCAAGAATGAGAATTTTCTTTTTACCTAAGTGGAATCAATAACATTAATCAATAATATATACATTTTTCTTTTTAAACATTCTTCTCAAAAACTGAAATCTCCTTAACATTAGATCATTTTAATCATTAATGAATATACTGGCTTAATATTAAGCCAGTATATTATTCTGTGTGCTTGAGTTTGAACCAGTAACACAGGCACTTCTTATGGGGGAGGGGGTATCAGCTTAGATAGATTATATCACAGATCATCCATTTATACCTAGTTATTTTCTAATTCAGTGTAACAACAAAAGTAAAAGCGTAGGGATTCTGAATTACCCGTGCTTGAATTTTCCACGAGCATTTAGTGAATCTTAGCGTATAGCATGCATTAGAAAAATACCAGGTTTTCCATCATGCGCTACTTTGCATTAAATTCCTTGAACGTACATATGAATTTACCTGTTAGCGTACGATGTTTTCATTTTGTTTTGTTTCCAACTCTGCACATAGTTTAATTTTCTCCATCCTTCTACTCATTTCTACCACTTGAAAGTTGGTTTCCAGTCTCTAAATTCAACACTGCGAAGCGCTTTGTCCAGACATTAACTTTTTTAAAGAACACTGCCTTTCTTACCCGTAAAATAAAATAATTTCATCACAAATTTATAGATAGAAACAAGATTTTAATAACTGTCAGGGGGACTCCTTGTTAACGAAGAAGCACATATATTTATTTCTTCTCAACCGAGAAACACATTTTAATTTTTATATCACCCTAATTTCTAATATTCACAGATCAGAAATAGGAAAAAATTCTACTTTTAGGAAGAGAGGGCAGTTCTGTACCCAAACTCTTGAGTCCTTTTGATGTTTTTCTGTATAATTTTATACTCAGATCAAAAAACTGAAAGATACTTGGGTATTTTTATTAGCCAATGTGAATTGAAACAGTCATTTTGTGAGGTCTTCATGAAGATCTCGCCCACAGCAAACAATTATAGCTTTTTAAATACTCTGCCGGGGACTTCCCTGGTGGCGCAGTGATTGAGAGTCCGCCTGCCGATGCAGGGGACACGGGTTCGTGCCCCGGTCCGGGAGGATCCCACATGCCGCGGAGAGGCTGGGCCCGTGAGCCATGGCCGCTGAGCCTACGCGTCTGGAGCCTGTGCTCCGCAATGGGAGAGGCCACAACAGTGAGAGGCCCGCGTACCGCAAAAAAAAAAAAAAAAAAAAAAATACTCTGCTGGGAAGAATGATGGGTGCCACTGAAACCACTTAAATTATTTTATTTATCTAAAATTAAAGTGCATATTGAGATAAAAGGCCTGTTTCAGCCCTGGTAGTCTCTGATTCCTGCTTTTTTCACTTTTGCCTAGTAAAGCCTTAAGGAATCCTATCACAGGTTCTCCCTAATAAAATCCATGTCATGACAGTTGTAAAACTTCTGCAAATGTTACGTGTGTCAAAGAATACACAAAACAGGGCTTCCCTGGTGGCGCAGTGGTTGGGAGTCTGCCTGCTAGTGCGGGGGACGCGGGTTCGAGCCCTGGTCTGGGGGGATCCCACATGCCGCGGAGCGGCTGGGCCCATGAGCCACAACTGCTGGGCCTGCGCGTCTGGAGCCTGTGCTCCGCGGCAGGAGGGGCCGCGATAGTGGGAGGCCCACGCGCCGCTATGGGGGATGGCCCCCGCTTGCCACGGCTGGAGAGGGCCCTTGCACAGAAACGAAGACCAAACACAGCAAAAATAAATTAATTGATTAATAAACTCCTACCCCCAACGTCTTCTAAAAATAAATGAATAATAATAAAAACACCTGGGTTCTAGTCCTAGCTCTGCCACCTACTCTCTCAACTTTAAAAAAAAAAAAAAAAGAAGGTGTATGCCACCTTTCAGATGGAAAGTTTTGAGGGATTCTTGGAGAGAGTTTTCTTTTAGGCAAAGCATTTCAACCCCTCCCTTGAATCAGTCTGAATGGACTTGATTCTAAATTGTTGTTCACTCTCTCTCCTTTGCAGAAAAATCTCTGGGCTACCAAGTCAAGAGCTAGTCATAGATTGATATTATAAAATCAGGAAACCAGCTGAAAATTGAGCTTCCTTAAAATTGTTTACTTGTTGCTACCCCATCCCACCCCAAACTAGAAACCTTTCTTAACATACTTCCTGAGCCAATCCTGAGGCGTTTCAAACGATCAAGTTCTGTTAAACGACATTTGTGTGCGGAGAGAGATCATATTTACCTGAACATTATTTTTCTAAAGACCGTAACTCTTTGCTTTTACATGTACCTTGTGCTGTGAAAATCTTGGCAACGTAACCTTGTAGCAACTCTTTTAAGTTGGTGAAAAAGTTCCGTGTTATTTGAGAAACACTAAATACTGACAGAAAGACTGGTGTGTAATGTATATGCCCAGGGGAGCCGTATGGAAATGATGGTGACGTTTGAGTCTGAAGCTTTACATTTCCTGCCTTCACTGTGTTTAGGTGTGTTTAACCGTAATATTTTCATTGCAACAGTGGAAGGAATTTACCTTCCTGACGTTAAGGAGCCTGGCTTATTTAGAGAATGAGTCGCAAGCAACAGCAAGGTGTTAGCTGATAAACCTTAGCCCAGCAGAGTGTGAACGGGGAGGTGCAAACCTTCCACACACACCTTTGAGCCATGCTGTAGCCTCTTCTCCGAGGAAGTCGCTTAGAATGGAGGATGCTCACCCATCCACGGGACAATGCTTTCTGGGTGGGAGTCGGTGGGGAATCAGACCAAAGGAGAGGGAGCTAGAAAAGGAAGCAGAAGTGTGCTTCCGAGGTTCACAAACTGCTTGAATAGCAGCTTTATTTGGGGAGCAGTGAACATTCGGGATAGATGGACAGCATGTGTGTGTTTCCTCTGAAGGGTTAGGAATAGACTGAGGACGAACTGTCAGCTCTGAACTCAGAGTGCAATAAGAAACAAGAAGAAAGGACCCTGATTAGCCCGGTGAAATCCACCGTGGGCTTCCATTTTGCTGCTGGTAAAAGAAAAGCTTCAGTTTCCCTCCTGCACCACTGCAGCCTCCGAGGTTGACGCCGACGGCCGGGCTTCCCAGAGAGAAGCCCTGAAAACAAAGATGTCCCTTCCACTTCCCCAATGGCCAGGCCAACTGGAGTGATTCCCCCCAGCCTTTCTCGCTGCCCCCAGAGCTCCATGGGGAGTGCAAGAGACAGGAATCCTGGGTCTTAGCTCATCTTGCTACAAACATGATCACGATGGCCAAATACCAGCTTGGTTGGTTGGCTATGGGCTCCTGAGATGTTTTATTTGTTTCATCAGCCATCAGTTTCCTGGGGCAAATGCTTACAATCCCATTTCATCGGAAAGCTCAGAGTCTGGATTCAGCCTTTCTGGGGGTGCCTGGTCCCGGCATCTTCGTCCTTTTTATTCAGACAGGGAGCGTCCGGACTGGCCCCGCGGAGAGGGTTGGCATCCACCGCCGTAATTTACACCATCTATCTCCTTCTGGCACTCAGGCCTCTGGCAAATTGCATGTCTTTGTGTTGCATTAGTTTGGAATTTAATCATGCATTATTTTCCTTCCAATTAAATTATTTATATATTTGATTAACCTTTTCACTGCCAGGAAGGCAAATTTTCAGTGAAACCACAGATAAACACAGGCCCATCAGAGTTGAGGCCGGCGTCCCAGGGGATCGACCTGTTTGTTGACTGTTAAGAATTCGCTGTGTACGACTCTTCTTAACTACCTAGGGTTTTGGTGAGCGAAGAAGGGGTGCTTTTTCCATCCAGTCCCAGGACCATGATGCGGAGGGGGACATCTGTCTATCTCCCTCTCCTCGTGTTATCCCAGGACCCTGACTTTTATTCCTTTTTACTGCCTTCTCTTTGCTCTGGCGCTGAAACATGCCTCCTTCTAATTTCACTTCCTCAGGCTTGAGAGCCAGCCTGACCGAGACTGTCAAGGGCTCTGTTAGCCCAGAAAGGAAACTTTGAAGTCATCTCGTTCAGGGAGAGCAAATGAATGGCCCACAGGCCAAATCTAGCTACTGCTTGTGTTTGTACAGCCCATGAGCTAAGAATGATTTTTATAGTTCTAAATAATTAGAAAAAAATGTAACGGATACCCCAGGATATGTGAAATTTTCAGCATCCATAAGCAAACAGCTTCACCGTGTGCTGTCCGTGCTGCTCTCCTGATACAGCAGCAGATGAGAGCTGCCCCAGCAGAAACGTTTGGGCCTGCAAAGGCCTAAAATATTTACTCTCTGGCTTTTTACAGAAAAAGTTTGTGGACATCTGATGGAGTTCATCACGCTCATTTTACAGACGAGAAAAATTAAGGCCCGAATAGGTGAATTGGCCAAAGGTACACAGCTTATCACAACTTGGTCTGGGGGGCATCTTCCAATGCACCCAACCCCCATCTCCGAGCTCATGTTTTATAAGATCTGCCCTAAGATGAGCCCTCCATGAGCACCCCGCTGCGGAGGCCAAAGCAGCTTTTTTAGCAGAGTAAATATTTAGGACATGTGGACGTGTAAAATCTATGATTTCTTAGAATTTTAAATTTCACCTGAAATCTAGCTTCAGGAAATGTTTTAAGCTCAAAGGTGCAAAATGACATATACACACTACCTACTGTATTTAAAATAGATAACCAGCAAGGACCTACTGTACAGCACAGGGAACTCTGCTCAACGTTCCGTAATAACCTAAATGGGAAAAGAATTTGAAAAAGAATAGACACGTGTATGTATATAACTGAATCACTTTGCTGTACACCCGAAACTCACACAGCCTTGTCAATCAGCTATACCCCAATATAAAGTAAATATTTTCATGAATAAATAAATAACCTAAATAAACAGAAAGCTTTCTGTGTTTCTTTGAAGTAATTGATTATGTCTGTGCTCAGTATTTGGACCCTAAAGACAAGGAAGGTAGACCTGTTCCCTGCTGGCTGAGGTCACAGAATCTCATTTAAAGAAAAATAACTTGTAATCTCAATCCAAGTTGGCCCTCAAGAGCGGTTTCAGAAAATTACAAAAGCATATTAGACAGGCCTTAGGTCTACTCTACGGGGCAGAAAGGGAAAATTCCCAAGGTGCTAACCTTTCTGAAAGTGACGTTGCCTCCACGGTCCCGAGAAGCTTGCCTGTCCCTCCCCACGTGGAGACAAGACGGGGTGCTGTGTTTACTGATGGGCACTGGATTCCCGCCACTGGGATTTTCAGATATTGTCCCAGAGGCCAAGGCCAGGTATTGATCTGAAACGGTTTGCACTTTGCAGTCACCGGCCTCACCAGCTGTTGTCAGCTCTCCCCTCCCAGCTTGGTGGCAGATACCTCAACACCCTGGTCGGCAGCTTCTACGACGTCTCAGCCACTTTTGGTTACTAAAGTCCCATCCGATTTAAACCTCTAACCTGCTATCCGCTCAGAGCCTCCCCTCCATATACCAGCCAGGCTCACAGCTCCAGGGGGCTGGCAGGCTGTTTCTTCTTCCCCTACCACGCCACCCATCCAGGAGGGGACCTCTTCCCTCTCCTCCTAGAGTCTGGCTCCCTCCAGCATGATGGGGAAGGCAAGAGACAGGGTCCATTGCTTCACTAGCTGCTGCTGGTGGTGCTTCCGTGTCGGTCATCCCCGTTCCCCTGAGTGACTCCAGGTCGCTTGGGGCAGGCATCCAAGTGCTGGCTTTCTGGTGGGGTGCACTTGAGTTCTGTGCAGGGGTCTATCCTACAGTCTCCCTGCTGGACACCTGACCCAGCACTCTGCATTTTAGGTGGGCCCAAGCTTGGCTACCTCACTGGTATCCACTGGACCCCTGGAAACTCGTGCCTTCGTACTACACCAAGCAGTGGCAGTGCTGGAAGCCTCCTGCGTCAGCCTGGCCCATCCTCACCTGCCCTGCGTGTTCCTCACCCTGTTCCTCAAAGGCACGAAACTCTGTCCTCCTCCAGGGGCTTCCGTCCATCTTTCTCCCCACCCACACCCTTACCTGCACACCTGCCAAGTCTCCACTCATCCTTCAGGTCCTACTTTAAATGCCACTTCATTGGAGAAGCCAACCCTGGTCTCTGGTGTTCCCCACGGATTTGGGACCTCCTGTTAATTGTTTTTCTAAAACTCTCTTATTTCCCTTCAAAACGCTGATCACAGCTATAATTGTACTATAGTCCTTTAAGCCATTATCCGTGCCCCTCCTGTAATTCCGTGTCTCTCCAGTAATTCTGTGTCCCTGCCCTGTAATTTCCTCAGGGCAGGACTCAGGTCTGTCTGATTCCCCAGCACAGGGCCTGGTGTGGAGTGTTACCCAGTACATATGTGTCCATATGTGGGCGATGAATGAAATGTTGGCAGTCGCTGAGTATTTGTTTTATTCTCCCCGGCAAGATGGGGTTCTCATTGAGCTATCATTCGAATCATTCAAGTCCTTCTGAATTCTTGATGGTATATTATTTTAAAGTAATATAACACCTACCTTAATATCTTACTGTACGGATACTGGATGAAATGCATTTGAAGTAAGCTAGGCAAAAGCATCAAGTATAATTTCTCTGGTCCAGGGAAAGTTCAGTTTCTCACATGAGCCGATCAGTCCAACAAACATTTACGGAGGACCCGCCAAGTACCAGGGCCACTGTCAGTTGCTGAGAATATGAAACCGAAAGGTGTGGATCGCGACTCAAGGAGCAGGTTCAGCCCAAATTCTCAGACCGTTTTCCAGTTTTAACTTTGCCTGCCTCCTTTTTCCCATCCTCCTTCCCGCCCCCCCTTCCTTCCTTCATTTTCTTTTCGTGCCTATTCATCCAGGAAGCTTGATGCCCAATAACTTGGAACAAAACTGAACCAAGAGCAGTTTGTATGGAGTGGCCTTGTGTGATCGTTCATTGCTTTCCCTGGACAGGAGAATCATAGAACCTCTCTGTATCATGTGGGCTTAAAGACTGGGCTCCAGCACCCATCTGGGACAATCCTGGGTGATGTGAACAGATGCAGACATGTTCTCGAAGCATAAATTTAAAGATGGCGTGTTATCCCCTGGCCGGCACATCTGTTCTCTTCATCCACGTCTGTGCCCCTGCACCACGTTTTAAAAAAATTTTTATTGGAGTATAGTTGCTTTACAATGTTGTGTTAGTTTCCGCTGTACAGCAAAGTGAGTCAGCTATACGTATACATAGATCCCCTCTTTTCTTGGATTTCCTTCCCATTTAGGTCACCACAGAGCACTGAGTAGAGTTCCCTGTGCTCTACAGTAGGTTCTCATCAGTTATCTATTTTATATATAGTAGTGTATGTGTGTCAGTCCCAATCTCCCAGTTCATCCCACCCTCCCTTTTCCCCCTTGGTATCCATGTTTGTTCTCTATGTCTGTGTCTCTAGGCTGTCGGACAGAGTGAAGTAAGTCAGAAAGAGAAAAATATTGTATAATATCACTTGTATGTGGAACCTAGAAAAATGATACAGATGAACTTATTCCCAGCATCACGTTTAAGAAACATTCATACTGAGGCAGTTGGCTTTCTATAAGAAACACACATCTGTCAGGGGTTGGGATGCTGTCGTGAACCTGAGTGATTCTGTGTGGTTTCCTCGTTGTGTTCAGAGCTCCTGAAAGGGTCCTAGTTGTCTGCCTGCGCCCTGGGCTGTGTCACCCACTCTCCCCTGTTTCTCGGGCTTTCTGAGAGCTGTTCTAGGAGAGGAGAGTACACAGCAATTGCTTTTCTCTGCCCGCATCCAGTTTTAAACTCCCCAAACAGCACAACAGACTTTTTTTTTTTCCTGCGGCAGCCAGCTGCCTAGTGGAATAACTGAGAAAGGTCGAGTGATGGTGGAATTTTACCATCAGCTCCCCAGAGACCACTCAGTTAGGAACCAGAGCCTACGCAGGAAAGTAATTAAACGTCATGTCACCGTTACGGGGCTCAGGGAACCCAGAGGAGGTTTCTCTCATTGCACACATTTTTTAGTGATGTGTTTCCACATATGTGGGAGAAAGGACTCACAAAGGCCTTGAATTAAGGCAAATAAAGTATAGAGTGACCAGAGAATGAAAACAACAGGATCAACCTAGGGCACAAACTTCCTCCGTCATCCGTGACTGGACACTAAAATCATAGACTCATCTTCCTGGAGTAGACTTGAATTTGGTCCAGATTAAGAACCACCTGTTCCTCTGGCGCTGCTGTAGATTTCACATGTCTCCTAGTTGTAGGACATTTGATGTATGAATCCAAGGAACTCTATTAAAAAACGATCCTAAAACTTTGAAGTGGAATTTGGGGAAATTCATCTTCATTTTAAAAACCAAATTAACAGAATTCTAGAGCCGGGAAGAACCTTAGAAACTAGGGAATCCATTCCTTTATTTTGTGTATGAGGACAGCAAAGACCCTCAGACACTAAGCGTTTTGTTGACCATCACCTGGCCTTCGGCATCAAGGACATTTATCTGTGATTCTTATCAAAGGGGTGAGCCCACTAATTGGAACTAAAGTGTCGTTTGAAAAAGTGCTTTGGTTTTTCTTGGTCCTTGTTACAGACTGTGTGTGTGTGTGTGTGTGTGTGTGTGTGCCCTTTCTGCAGTCTTGAGCCACAGCACTAACCCAAGGTGCTACCCAAGGCCTCGAGGGACTGAGAGCTGGAGGTCACCTCTGTGGTCAGTTCACCTTGACCCCGACTTGGCCGATGAAAGATAACGGAGGCCCAGAGAGGACGTGGGTGTCTCACCCCGTTTCTGCTCTTCTGATGCCCTAGAAGGACTTTTTCTGGGACACCAGGCTTCTTGCAAACCGGGTCACTCCTATAAGTTTGGAAGTATCCCTCCACAGTCAGTAAGAGCAAATTTACTTAAGAAACATCCTAAATATAGTAAAGGTTTGCAGTATAGTAAAGGTACCGTGGAGTCTTTAGGACTTAAAGTTGGGGGATTTGGGGCACTCCGTTCTTTTGCCTTCAGAAAAGAGTAGTACATTTCCATTTTATTTCTCTCTTTCTTTTTCCAAACTCCAGCATATAAATAACGACCATATCCATGGAGAAAAGAAGGAGTTCGTGTGCCGGTGGCTAGATTGCTCGAGAGAACAGAAACCCTTCAAAGCCCAGTACATGTTGGTAGTACACATGCGCAGGCACACGGGGGAGAAGCCTCACAAATGCACTGTGAGTACCGAAGGGGCGGGGGCCAGCTGTCCACTTAGGGGAGTCTTGCACCTGTGGGTCCTTCCTTGTACTCCAAGGGCCGTGCGAGGTGATGAGTGGTGGGAGAAGAGGGTTGCAGTGCTGTTTGTGATAAACTCCTGGGGTTTTGAGAGGGGTTTCCGAAACGGAGGGGAGGTGAGAAATGGAGAAAGGATGCTGACAGCTTTGGGGGATGCTGGAAGGAATTGATCTAGACCCGCCCCGTCCAACATGGTGGCCATGAGACACATGTGTATTTGAGATGTGACTAGAGCAACCACAGAACTGATTTTTAAATTTTAACTTAAATTTTTAAATTTAAATAGCCCCACGTGGCTAACAGCAACTGAGTCAGACAGCCCAGCTCTGCAGAGTGGCAGGCAGGCAGGTGGCAGTGGGGACGTGCCATCCGGCACTGCCAGTGAGCATCGGGCCACTGGGCCTGCCCTAGCACCAGTGCCTGTCACACCAGAGCCTTGGGGAGCACGGGGAGGGGCCAGTTTCGACTTGAAAAACTTAAGTTGACTTCTTAAAACTATAACCCTTATGGATTTAGAGTTTTTCCTCGCCCTAGTAGTCTGTCCCCATGGCCCAGTACAGACCTATGAGGGGTTGGGATTCCTGTGAGGCTAAGGCTTCTTTCACTAAGGTGCCCGCCAGGCAAGGCTCAGCCCTGGTACTTTACATCTTAAAGGCCCTTTACAAACAGGATCAAATTCCGTGCCTTTGTAGGCACACAAAGCCATATTAATGAACTTTGTGCTGAATCTGAAATCAGTGGGAATTCAAGGAGATCCCTGAGCAGATAATGAAACCCATTGTCCACATTGAGTGGCCTTTAAAAAAAAAAAAAAAAAAAGTCCAGGATTTTTACTTAGCCCTGAAAACGCTTTCTCTCGAACGGCCCTGAGCCCCATCTGAATCCCAGTAAAGGCAGAGTTTACTGGACTTTTGTTCATTGGTTTTGAAAAGCTGCCAACCCTCCAAACGTCCCCGTCTTTTTTTTTTTTAATTGATTAATTAATTTTTGGCTGCGTTGGCTTTTCGTTGCTGCGCGCAGGCTTTCTCTAGTTGTGGTGAGCAGGGGCTACTCTCCGGGGGCTACTCTTCGTTGCAGTGCGCAGGCTTCTCATTGCGGTGGCTTCTCTTGCTGTGGAGCACGGGCTCTAGGCGCGCAGGCTTCAGTAGTTGTGGCTCGCGGACTCTAGAGCGCAGGCTCAGTAGTTGTGGCGCACGGGCTTAGTTGCTCCACGGCATGTGGGATCTTCCCGGACCGGGGCTCGAACCCATGTCCCCTGCATCGGCAGGCGGACTCTTAACCACTGCGCCACCAGGGAAGTCCCCCAAACGTCCCTGTCTTTCATCCACGCGGAGCGAGTGGGATACATCAGCCGTCATCGTGTGGGATCATCCAGATTTACCTGTTTCCTCCTCAGTTTGAAGGTTGCACAAAGGCCTACTCGAGACTCGAAAACTTGAAAACACACTTGAGATCTCACACTGGAGAGAAACCATACGTCTGTGAGCACGAAGGTTGCAACAAGGCTTTCTCGAATGCCTCTGATCGCGCCAAGCACCAGAACAGGACACATTCCAATGAGGTAAGGCCCCTCCAGGAGACACGTGTTGGGTCCAGAGCTTGTGGTGGAAATAAAAAATCCTCTGGGGAATGTACTTGGAAACGCGAGACTGTTCCGTTGTATTTGCTTCTGGCCACTCCCAGCACGAGTGGGTTTGGGGCCCCAAAGGTAGGGCTGAAACCTGGGCCCGGATGGGAGAGACGTGCAGGGTGAAGGGGGGACGAGTTTCACGTTGTTCGGTACTGCCACCTACTGGTCAGACAGCAGGAGCATTTAACTTGGAATTCCATCCACTCGCTCTGCCTGGGAGAACAGAATGCGTTCAAAGGATGACCCTGTAAGCACCAAGGAGAGATTCAGAAGCAAGGTGTTGACAGCCAACAGCTTACTGCTAAGACAGCCACTTCTATTTGCTTTCTCCAGGTGGTGTCTTCAAAGGCACTTATATCAAAAAAGACTTTTGCAGAGTAACCCACCTTGGCTAAATAGGACTTCCAGACATTCTAAATTCCAAAGGATCTTGGAAGCTAGAAACCCAGAATGGTGTCTAGTCAGTTATTTAAGATAATATATTGAGTAAAGCTTCATGGTCGTAGTTGGTTCCTGTTGTGTTGTTGTTATTTTTAGGTGTTTATCCCCCCAAGTTTCAGAGAAGCATAAGAATGAACGAAAATGATTTCCAATTCATTTTGTTTACATTTTAATGCCCGTCTGCCTGCAGACCTCCAATTTCTCCTTGAAGATCTAGCTTAGATTCTTCCTCCTCTGTGAAGTCTTCTCTTGAATGTACCAGAGATTAACACAAAGGCTCCCCACGTTTGTGGTAGAAATAGGCTAGCTACCCAGAATTTGTTCCCATGAGATGTAGTTCTGCCCCACAAAGTAGGTCATCAGTTTGCTTGAAACTGTGTGAGAGGAGCATTTTGACCTTGGCATGACTCTCATCTGACCCCACAAGGTGCCAATCAGGCCCGTTCTTGATCTTCCAGATGGAGAGCTGGGAGAGGGAGTTTGGTAAAAGTGGACCATTCAGCTCACTGGCCATTGGCTTGAAGGCGGCAGAGGTGGTCCTCACCAAGTTTCCTTTCAGCCGAACTGACAGAGCAAAAACATCTCTAAGAGGATTAGCCACACTAAAAAAAAAGCACACTCACACATAAACTCACACACATGAGTTCACTTATACGGACGCTTTCTGAATGGTTCATAGTAGAATAAGGAAGCCTGAGTCCTTTAGGATCTCATTATTGATCCAGTGTTTGCAGATGTTTTAGAGGAGATGCCACATCTCCATCTCTTACGTCAAAAATGCTTTACAGTGTGCGAAAGTTGCGGTGTAATCCGCTGTACTTGTTTTGTACCAACTTCTAGGGGGTCTAGAATAGGCAGATCCATAGAGACAGAAAGTAGATTGGTAGTTGCCAGGGGCTGGGCGAGGGGGAATAGGGGTGACTGCCAATACGTGCAGGGTTTCTTCTTGGAATAATGAAGATATTTTGGAATTTGATACTGGGGACGATTGCACAAGATTTTGTGAACGTACGAAATGCCACTGAATTGGCAGCTTAAAAGGGTTATTTTTATGGGATGTGAACTAAATCTCAATTTAAAATGTTTTAGGGGATTTGATTAACTTAGAATTTAATTAATATGTTTACATTTCATGTATTTAAGTACAATCATGACTAGAAACTTAGAGGGCATTCATTCCTGTAGATTCTCTCCTGTTACTGTGGATCAGTTTGGGCACTGGGTATGTTAGGACTTTAGCAGTGCATACATATAAACATAGTTACAGAGCTTTTTATTTTTTATGGACTTCAAATGTGTGCCCATGTCTCTTTGCTTTAATTAAGTGCATTATATTTAAACATGAATTCTTCTGTGCAGTAAAAAGTGCAATGTTGTAGAGAGCTTAATATCCATCATGAGATTAAAACATACCTTGGTCAATAATATCTTTCACCAAGGTTGAGCAACTTACCTAAAATAAATTATTAACATTGGCCATAAACACATAAATATAATTTTATTCACAAACACGTAAATCATTTTTTTCTCTGTTGCACATAGAGAAAGCCCTCATCCTTGCGTATGAATGATGGACGGTTTCAGATTCACCAAAATTAAGTGTATCCAGGAAATCCAGACTTGCATCATCAAGCAATTGTAGACAAATCTAGATGTCTTCTTTCATTTCTTTGCTCTCTTATTTGTATCTTCGTTCTTTCACTGAACAAATATTGATAGCTAGTTATCTGCCGAGCACCTTGCTATTCTAGATGAGGCAAGCAGGGTGGAATAGAACAGGAAGGGAGCAATACCCATTCGGGTAATCTAGGTCTCCTCACCGCCCCCATGGCTGCCCTGCCCATTTAGGGTCACTGAACCATCGCAGTGGCCTCTGACCGGGCTCCCTACTCCAGAACAGGGAGCTCCCGTTCCTCCCAAAACCAGACGAAGCCAGTTTCCTGGAGCTCTGATTAGGTTGTATCTTCCTCTCCAGAAAGTTCCAGGGGCTCCGTTTTTCCTATAGGAAATGTTTAGACTCCTTAGGCTTGTATTTGCTCTCACTGGACCCAAGCCTTCCCTTTCACCATTCCCTTGACCTCTCACAATGGTGACCATAAATGGAACCTTCCAGACAGCCATGCCTGCATGCCTGAAGTGGTCCTGCTGCTGGACCTTTGCTCTGGATAATTTTTTTTTTTTGCATCCTCTTGCCCTCATTTTTATCCTTCAGCATCTTGTTTGTCTTTCAGGACCCAACTATGACGCCTCTTCCTAATCAAATCTCTGTTTATTGAGCACTTATTATGTGCTCCACATCACACCGTGGTAAGCACCGCGTGCACATGGTCTGATTTAGCCCGTACCCTGACCCCATGATCTGGGCGTTATACCCCGATACAGAAACTAAATTGATGCCTCCCATGATCGTCCCAAGGATCATCTGTCCACATCTGTCCACATCCTTCTCTAGCATCCACACTTTGTACTGTAGGTAATTCATGCTGTCTTATTTTTCCTACCATATTTTATACCCCTTGAGATTTGATCCTGTCTTATAAAACTTTGTGCTCAGAGTCTTGCCTACAGTAGGGGCCATTACATGTTTACCAAAAATTTTATTTGGATACATTCTACACAGTCAAGTAGAATAAGTATCCCCACTCTCACAAAGTACCTTCCAGTTCAGGGAGTCAAGAAGGCAATGACAGTACCAAAAGTTAGGTGTCCAGGACAGCAAATACGGGTAACTCAGGATCCTGGCAACATTTATCTTTCCCTACCATTAGATTGCATTTCAGTGATTCATCACAACAGAATTTGGGGGCCAAGAAACGTAACTGAGTTAATGTGTTTTCCTGTGAAGTTAAGTTTCCTGACCCTGTGTTCCTGGAGTTTTTTTGTAGGTGGCTATTGTGTATGTCCACATGCAAGGGCACATGGGCACACATGTACTTGTATGTTCTGTTGGTCCTGGAAATGCAGGAGCTGATGAACATTCGAAGATTCATTCCACCTCTAGCTGTGTTCCCATTTCCAAGCTAACCCGTGATACGTACATGCAGATATTTATGGGAAGAGTAGCTCTTCAAACATGTAACACGGGCCTGGCTTTGTGTTCCCTCTCCCTACCCCAGGCATTCCTGTCTGTCTGTCACAGCAGCAGAGTGAGCAAAGCACAGGGCCGAGGTCAGATGCTATACGGTAATAGCACTAATCATCAGAGCCATTCTTCTGTCCCTAATGCATAGGATTCGATGTGCTCATTTCATTATATATATATGCTGCAAATCACACAGGCTCCTGAGTAGAAGTAATTTGTAGTTAATGGGAATCAATTCTACCCAAAAGAATCGCAAATTTGGAGGTGAGGTCTCTCAAGATAATTTCTGGAATCTTTATTTCACTACTTTAGGACATTTCATCATTTTAGGTAGCTCTCAGTCTGTTCTTGGGCTTTTAGGGAAAAAGCATCATTCTATAAGACAGGGAATCTTTTTAATATAACTGTAATGGATGCGTTGTATTACGCGTGACATTTATGACTGTTGTTTACCTAATAGCACATATTCTGGTATACACAGAGGTAAATATAGACTCATGTAAGTATCCTTGAATATATTAGATTTCAAGGGAAGTAAACGAAATCACAGTTCTGACGTTGGTCATGAATACAATGCCATGAGTTCTGTGATGCGAGTAAATACTCAGCTATAAGGGTCCATATCATTTTTTATGACTGTATCTGTAGGCTTGATCACTGGCCCACGTAGAAAAGAAAAGTAGCATGAACTAATTTCTAGATCTTAGTACTCGCAAGCAGAGCCTCATGCAGGAGTCCTCGTCTCCAGGACGACATCCATCCGCCCTCATCGGTTTACGAGTAAGCATTCGTGGACACTCGGACAGGGCTTACGACTTCGGAGATCAGAAAGGTCCTGGATATTCTGAGCCCTGAACAACCCCCGCAGTTGTAATACAACCCAAAGGAAAGTAGTTTAGTGATATCTAACCCGGGAGAGGCTGCAGGCAATTTTTTTTTTTTTTTTTTACTGTGTCAATGTGTAAAGAGCTCATTTTCAAAGGAGGTAGAGTGATATTAGGTCTGAGAACCAGGACATTTGTAAGAAAGGTCTTCCCACCAGCTCTCCCCAAAGCGTTCTTCTCATTAAAGGATGGGTGTCTTTTAGCCGCCTTCTGTTATCATCAGCAGTACCATCACCACCATCCTCAGCATCAAATTATCTCTTGAGCACCACGTGACACCATGATACTTCTTCCTACTCACAGGATAAATGCTTCCAAGAACATAAGCACAATTTACACGTTCTCCGCTCACCCTGAGCACTCTCTAAAATAATAATGCGTTCAAGCTGGATTCTTAAAGGTTAATTAAATCTTTGCACCATTTAGAGGGTTTCGAACACCTCACAGCCTTGTGATCGTGCTTTGAAAGAATTAAAGCTAGAATGAGTAGCCACAAAAGACCGTCGGGCGGGGGGATAATCGCTTTGATAACAACCTATTCTTTCATCCTTGGGGCATTTGGCAGAAACCGTACGTGTGCAAAATCCCCGGCTGCACCAAGCGCTACACAGACCCCAGCTCCCTCCGGAAACACGTGAAGACCGTGCACGGCCCAGAGGCTCACGTCACCAAGAAGCAGCGTGGGGACGTGCATCCCAGGCCCCCGGCGCCACGAGATTCCGGCGGCCACTCACAGTCTAGGTCACCCGGCCGGCAGACTCAGGGAGCCCTCGGGGAGCAAAAGGACCTCAGCAACACTACCTCAAAGCGGGAAGAATGCCTCCAAGTGAAAACGGTCAAGGCGGAGAAGCCCATGGTATGTCATTCGCTTTCCTTCCGGTTTTCCCCAAAGTTCTCCCAGGTGTTTAAAGGGGCCAGGTAGGGCGCTGAGGGCAAGGGTGAGGGGCGGACTTCACTGCCCCGTTCTCACTGCATCCCACTGTTTGATTTCCGGAGGTCAGAGCTCCCTGAGCCGGATGGCCTACCCCAGGTTGATCTGCACGGCAGAGCTCAGCTCAGAAAAGAGTTCCAGGGTTTCCTAACTGGTTTTTGAAATCCATCTGGAAGCATCCCACCTTGCGGCAGGTCGACAGACACCACAGTGCACCTTTTCAGCAGGTCTCTAATGTAGAGAATCCTCCGTTCAGTCCTTCTGTAAACATATTTTCTGACTTTTTTGCCCTGGTGACCCCAAGATCAATAAGCCACGGCCCCTATTCTTTATGGGTCTGTAGTCCAGTGGGAAAGGGAGACCAAGAAACAAACACAACTCAGTGCGATGGGGCTTTAAGACAAGTCTGGGTCAGAGGGTTCGGAGCCAGTGCACTCGAGGACACGACGGGAAGGCAGAGGGCAGGTGGCCGCCAGGTTCAGCGCTCAGAGAGGCGAAGGACCGCATGCTGGAGAGCAGGACCGGGAGCGGCCAGGCCCCAGCCTTGGGGCCCCGGGGGAATGTGCCAGAGTAAAAAGAGGGGGAGGATATAAAGGGATCTTTTTAGGTTTTCTAACTTGTTAGAAAAGACAACTCCAGTGCCAATCTAGAGACTGGTTGATAGACCTCGAGACCGTATCTGCAGTGGTGCCTGAACTGAGGAGGTGGAAAGCGAGGGAGGGGTTTGAAAGATGTCATCAGCAAAAATCATATGGTTTGATGACAAATAGGAGACATGGATTAAGCTACTGTTGCAGCTTCTTTCAAACTTCACTTGGTGATTTTGCCTTATGCCTGGGCCAGAATGAACTATCTAAAATTTTTCCGAAGACAACGAGAAAAATGAAGAGAGTAGCGATCAGAGGAGATTCAGTACATTTGTATTTGGCATAGGTATAACGCGGTCAGCTCTGCGCTTTGGGTTCTAGTCTGTCAATCTCAGGACATGGAAGAAACGTACTAGGTAGAAGTCACAGGCTTAGACTTCCAGATGCATGGAAATGACCAGACAGGCAGATTTCTACTCAGTTCAAAGAAGCATTTGCTTAAAATTAGAAAAGTCCAAGAACTGTATGGACATCCTATGAATTCCTAAGTTATGTCACCATGTAGCGGTATGTCTGGGTGGGAATTAATGCACATAAAATTTCAGAATCGATAGAGTAGAATTTAATGACTTACTGAGTTTGTCTTTAAACTCTTATGAGTCTTAGAAAGTGACACTAAGTCTAGCCCCAAATCATGCGAATAATCTATCCAGATGTGTCATCATTTCCCAGTGGGTAGCCCTACTTTGCTTTTACAAAAGCGCCTTAGTAAGAAGTTTATATATGTGTTATGACTGGTCACTATAATTAATCAATTTGTAAACTGTGTTTTATGTGCTTTTTTTGGGGGGGAGCATTTATCAATTTCCTAAAATAAAGTCCACCTATATAATAATGGTGCAAAAGATTCAACCATTTATCCTCAAGTGTTTAATGAAACAAGGAAAGTGAATTTGTGGTCTCCTAGATTATGTCATTGAAAGACAATGATTTATGTTTTTAGGACATCCTAGGAACCCAGAATCCCTTGTACTTTTCATGTACATCCATAGCAAAAAAAGTTTAAAAAAAAAGAAAGAAAAGAAAAGAAAACTTATCTCTTTTCCAAGCACCCATTCTTTAAAAAGAAAATTGGTAGAAATAAAAATTTACAGCGGGGCTTCCCTGGTGGCGCAGTGGTTGGGAGTCCGCCTGCCGATGCAGGGGACACGGATTCATGCCCCGGTCCGGGAAGATCCCACGTGCCGCGGAGCGGCTGGGCCCGTGAGCCATGGCCGCTGAGCCTGCGCGTCCGGAGCCTGTGCTCCGCAACGGGAGAGGCCGCAACAGTGAGAGGCCCGCGTACCACAAAAAAAAAAAAAAAACATTTACAGTGATTTTGCTCAGTGACGTCTGAGGTTCTCCAAGATGTGAAATATTTTATAAAATAATTAAATCATAGAAACAAAGGGCTGGAAAGAGTTCACAGAGACTGAGACTAGACCCCTTATATTACCAGTATGGAAACTGAGGCTCAGTGAGGTTAATAAATTAGTCAAATTTCCACGGGAGACTATTTTATGAATATGTACACACACATGTAAATATAAGTAGATATCTTCATAGGCATTTACTAAGGTACAGATTTACATTTCTAATATCCTTTCTTCAAAAACTTGTCTTTGGTTTGCTCATCATGCTATAAATTAAATTCTTTCTCCTTTTTTTCTTATTATTCCAACTCCTCTTCTGTGTAATGCTCCTAAATGTCTTCTTCTCACTTCCTAAGGACAGTGGGTAATAAGGTGAGGGAATTTTGGCTTCTCTGCTCTCTTTGTTTTGTTTTCATTTAACTTTTATTTGTTTCACTTTTCTTTCGTCTTTGTCCTTTGTGATATTTTTAGTAGTGGACGTTACTCAGATATGTTTCCAACATAGAAGTGATGTGTTTTGAACATTCAGCATGTGGAAATGTGGAGTTAGATGTTGAAATCCATCATTCTATTTGTCTTGGTTTTCATAATAAATCACACTGGGGCCGACCAAGCAGATGTTCTCAAAGACTATTTAATTGTCATATTGACCAGTGTAAATTTATTCTTGGACCAGACGTGCACCACCTTCTTCGAGCAAGATCTGAATACACTTGTCGGCAATTTAATCTATACTGAAACGTCTGCGCTCCTTTATGCATTTTCTAATTGTAGGTGCATGTGAGCCTTCTTCCAGGCCCTGTGGAAGTGTGAGCCTGCGTGTGTGTGTGTACATACACACAGATTCACACACACACACACACGCATGCTGATTTGACGATCCAAGCGTAAAAGACATCCAAAGCCCTGGATGATCTAAGTTCTCCGCAAAGGAGCAGGTGGTCTGGCCCTTCAGGACACTGCAGAAGCAAAAACTTAAGACAGGCCTCATGCGTTCATGATCACATTTGTGTATCTTATTTTTCTCTGCTTGGTTGCCCAGGACACGCTTAGTGTACCATGTGGTGCTCGCTTAGAAAGTGTTCATTTGCTTGGGTGTGTGTACTGTGTCCTCAGAAAAACTGTTCCACGGAAAATGACTGTGTCCAGACCCCCTGCTGACAGCACTGTGGTTCCACCAGAGACCACAGCCGTCTATACTGGAGTGTGTGTAGTTATCTTTCCCTGCTCTTGGGCTGCTGTCAGGCTGTAGTTTTTAGGTAACACCGGAGAGGGTGCTACAGAAGAATGGAAGGGAGGCCGGTCTGGGAGTCCAGGTCATCACAATGTTCGCTTTGTGACTTTGGGCAGTCACTGAACTTCTCTGAACATCACTTTTCTTATCTCTGCCTGAAGGATTAGAGTGTTTATCCACCAGGGCACCACTGGAATTTTAGATGGGCCAGTTCCAGGTTGTGTGGACTGCTCGATGCAGGCCATTCTATAGAGGGCTCCCAAATGTGGAGACAGTGAGCTTTCCAGTCCCCACGGCCAGGGGCCCGTGGAGGGTGTGCTTTCCCTGAGAACCAGTGGACCAGATTAAGTTCCCATCGAGTTGCAGAACTGGCTTACCCAGTCCACTTGGTTGGGGTTAAGGAAACCGGGCCCAATTCTCCTAGTGCAATGCAGATCCTCTCTGGCTATAGCAGAAGCTAAGTGATTGAAGGTTTCCCTCTCACAACTGCTTTTACCTACACCCTGCTTGGAGTTCTACAAAGCAAGAAAATGTAGAAGGAAAGTAGAGAGGTTACAAGAGCCTGGAATAGTATAGAGGGGCTGGTTGGAGGGGAGTTACCATATGCTCTTGGGACATATATTCCGAGGACTAAAGCGATTATAATAACAACTGCTAACGCTCTCCAAGCCCATTAATTATTGTCATCCAGGTCTTTTTGAACTTTGTGTGTTTTCAGGGCTTTACACCTCTTTCCCACAACAATCCCTAGGATAAATAAGTTGTCCCCATTTTCTGGATAAGCAAACTGACGTTTAGAGTGGCTAAGTAATTTGCCCAAAGGATAAAGTCATGGAGGTGGGGTGGGAACCAACAAGGAAGTGTGATGCAGAGCTGGCATTTGGGGCAGGGTTCCGTGGCTGATACATCATATCTGGCACCCCCGCCGTCCATTCCCTCCGCCGCACGTCCGCCTGCGGCGCGGTCACTGAGGTTGAGGGAGGCCACCTCCACTCACCGGAACGTAGTTCTCCTCGTCCCACCCACTGAGAAGCCCGCAGGACTCGGTCTGCGTGGTCTCTCGTCATCCGCTCCTGGCCTTTATCATTCGGCTGACACTTCTTTCCTTTCCTCTTGACCGCACAGACATCTCAACGTAGTTCTCCTCATCCCACCCACTGAGAAGCCCGCAGGACTTGGTCTGCGTGGTCTCTCGTCATCCGCTCCCTGGCCTTTATCATCCGGCTGACACTTCTTTCCTTTCCTCTTGACCGCACAGACATCTCAGCCAAGCCCTGGTGGTCAGTCTTCATGCAGCAGCCAGCAGTCCCCCATCAGCAACTATTCCAACAGTGGGCTCGAGCTTCCTGTAACCGATGGAGGTGGTATGGGCGACCTCAGTGCCATCGACGAAACCCCAATCATGGACTCGACCATTTCCACTGCAACCACAGCCCTCGCTTTGCAAGCCCGGAGGAACCCGGCAGGGACCAAATGGATGGAGCACGTCAAGCTAGAAAGACTCAAACAAGTGAATGGAATGCTTCCGCGACTGCATCCCATTCTACCCCCCAAAGCCCCTGCGGTCTCTCCTCTCATAGGAAACGGTGAGCTCTGGCCAGTCCTCGTGTCTGCGCAGGGTTTTCTGTTCTTTCAAGGGCAGCCGGAGCACTAAGCAGACCCGGGCCCTCGGTTTTGCATTTGCTTGTTTCCCCACCAGCCCTAAAACGATGCTGGAACCATAAATATTTGTTGCCTTTCTGGAGAGTCCATGTTTTAAAAGCAGGCGGTAAGAGGTTAATCCTGAAATGAAAAATAAGACTGTGCACGACTCATATTCTGATGGTGAAATCATACCTCTTAGACCAGGGGAAGGAAATCCCAGCCGCAGAGGCATCCCGGGTTAGCACCTGTCTCTGGCTTCCATAGTCTGCAGCCAGGAGGTAAGCAGCCACTTTGACTGATGGCCCAGTTCAGAGAAAGGCAAGCCATCTTTGTCACCGTCGGCCCCCAGTCCGTTTGTGTTTCTGAGATTACGCTCGGTATCTGCGGCGTAACCCGAGGGTGAACCTCCCCCACCCACCTCCTCAGGTGCGCTACACCCGCATGGGATGCCATGGGGAAGCCCTGAGCTTACATATATGCCTTCTGCCCTGGTACTTCCTATAACTTGAGCACTGTATATGCTTCCAGGGACCCTTCACTTGGCCCCTACACTGCACCAGTGAAGGAGCTTAACTCATCCAGGAAGTTGTTCCTGTTTTCTTTAAACCAGGCGTGGGCCACGTACAGCTCCCACCTGCTCTTGTAAATAAAGTTTTATTGGCACCCAGCCTCACCCACCCCTTTACTACTGTCCCCAGGCCCTTTGGTGCTGCAGGGCAGCGATGGGTAACCTTGGCCGAGGCCGCCCGGCCCCAGAAACCGAAAAGAGTCACTGTTCGCCGACACCTGTGTTAAGTCATGCTGAAATGAACCCCTGTCTCCCCGGCTTTCTGTGCAGGCACGCAGCCCAGTACCAGCTGCAGTCTGGGCGGGCCCCCGCCCCTTCTCCCGAACAGAAGCGACCTCTCTGGGGTGGACATCACCATGTTGAACCTGCTCAACCGGAGAGACAGCAGCGCCAGCACCGTCAGCTCCGCCTACCTGAGCAGCCGCCGCTCCTCCGGCATCTCGCCCTGCTTCTCCAGCCGCCGGTCCAGCGAGGCGTCCCAGGCCGAGGGGCGGCCCCAGAACGTGAGCGTGGCCGACTCCTACGACCCCATCTCCACCGACGCCTCGCGCAGGTCCAGCGAGGCCAGCCAGGGCGACGGCCTGCCCAGCCTGCTCAGCCTCACGCCTGCCCAGCAGTACCGCCTGAAGGCCAAGTACGCCGCTGCTACGGGCGGTCCGCCGCCCACCCCGCTGCCCAACATGGAGAGGATGAGCCTCAAGACCCGGATGGCCCTGCTGGGCGATGGCAGGGAGCCCGCGGGGACCCTGCCTCCCGTACATCCTCCCCGGAGATGCAGCGACGGCGGCGCCCACGGGTACGGCCGGCGCCCGCTGCTGCCCCAGGATGCGCTGGGCAACGGCGTGAGAAGAGCCAGCGACCCGGTGCGGACGGCCTCCGAGAGCCTCTCCCTGCCCCGGGTGCAGCGGTTCAGCAGCCTTAACAGCTTCAACCCTCCGGTGTTGCCTCCATCCCTGGAGAAGCGTAATCTAGTGCTTCAGAACTACACGCGGCCAGACGGGGGCCAGTCCCGACACTTCCACGCGTCTCCCTGTCCCCCGAGCATTTCTGAGAACGTCACCCTGGAGTCCCTGGCCATGGACGCCGATGTGGGCCTGAACGATGAGGATCTCCTGCCCGACGACGTGGTGCAGTATTTAAATTCCCAGAACCCAGTCGGGTATGGGCAGCACTTCCCGGGCACCGTCTCTGATGACAGCAAAGTCCCCCACGGGCCCGGCTTGGGGAGCGGGCCCGGCGACTTTGACCCACTTGGGCTGCCCGGCAGCCACGCCGGCCAGCAGTATCGCGGGCTGGAACCGCCCTGCGCTGATGCCGGTAAATCCGACCTGCCCATCCAGTGGAACGAAGTCAGCTCAGGCAGCGCCGACCTGTCCTCCTCCAAGCTGAAATGCGGCCAGCGGTCCACAGCGCAGCACGCCCGCGCCTTCGGGTTGTACAGCCACGTGGGCGTCCACCCACAGAATCCCTTGAGGAGCGGGGCTGGCCCGGCTGGGGGGTATCCGACCCCCGGGGAGCACGGCGGCTCCTTCGCGGGCCCGGAGCACTTGGTGAGCCACGGCGGCGGTGGCGGAGCTGCGGGCACCAACGGGACCGCCTTCCACGAACAGCCCTATAAGGCCCAGCAGTACGGGAACTGCCTGGCCCGGCAGCCCGGGTTGCTCGACGGGGCCTGCGGTGCCGGGATGCAGGCAGCAAAGCTGAAAAGCATCCCCGTGCAAGGGAGCGGGAGCCAGCCGGATTTTGGCCTGTCGGTGGCACCGAACGAGTCAGCTGGCAGCACGGTGAACGGCATGCCCAGCCCAGACCCGGTGGGACAGGGGTACCTGGCGCATCAGCTCCTCAGTGACGGCATGCACCCCCAGGGGTCAGGCCACCCCGGACAGCACATGCTGGGGCATGGTAGCGCTACCTCACATATCCACGTCTATCAAGGGCCAGAAAGCGGCCTGCCAGGGCCTCCCAGCACCGGCATGCAGCCGTCGAGCCTGGCAGCCGTCAGGGGCTACCAGCCGTGTGCCAGCTACGGGGGCAGCCGGCGTCAGGCTGGGCCGAGGGGCGGCCTTGCTCTGCAGCCGGGACAGCTCAGTGACCCAAGTCAGACCTGCAGGGTGAATGGCATCAAGATGGAGATGCCAGGGCAGCCCCATCAGCCCTATTCGAATGTGCAGAGTTACTCTGGTCAGTTCTATGACCAAACCGTTGGCTTCGGTCAGCAAGACATGAAAACTGGGTCCTTCTCCGTGTCAGAAGCCAACTGCCTGCTCCAGGGGGCGAGCGCCGAAAACTCTGAATTACTCTCCCCAGGTGCTAACCAGGTGACGAGCACAGTGGACAGCCTCGACAGCCACGACCTGGAAGGGGTGCAGATTGATTTCGATGCTATCATAGATGACGCGGACCACGCCAGCCTGATGTCAGGAGCCCTGAGCCCAAGTATCATTCAGAACCTTTCTCATAGCTCGTCCCGCCTCACAACGCCACGCGCCGCCCTCCCGTTGCCAGCTCTGTCTCTGAGCACCACCAACATGGCAATCGGGGACATGAGTTCTCTGCTGACCTCCCTCGCAGAAGAAAGCAAATTCCTTGCAGTTATGCAGTAGGCATTAGGGGGGGAAAAAAAAAAAAGACTGCCAAGAGACCTGAAACTTTAGGAGTTTAAAAGATTAAATTGACCCCCCTTTTTTTTTTTTTGGCTGTTTCGTTTTTGTTTTTTTTAGTTCTGTATATGTTTTAGCAATCTCATCTCACCTAACTGGGATGTGTTTCAAGTATATTCCTTTTATGGAAAAGGACTCTGAAAAACCCTAAAGTATTCTAGGGAGAAACTGTCTTCCACTTCAGTTTTGAATCAGTATTGTTACACTCGAAACACCCTCTTTTTTTAAAAACTGTAAGCCTGCCCCCCTCCTTTTTTTTTTTTTAGTAAACCGGTATAAATGTGTGATGTGCATGTTCTTTCTTTCTTTTTGGAGAGAGGGCAAATGAAAGGATTTGACATGTTTCTCTGTTACTCCAAGGAAATAGGAACTGGTGTGCTTGTGACCAAGGGGTTACACTTCCAGCTTTTTTCCATTTTCCTTTACATGTGTTCAGCGTTTGTTTTCGTGTTTTGTTTCTTTTGTTTTTTAATTCCCACACTGGGCACGAGAATCAGAACATGGAGAGTGAGTTTGGGAATCTCTTGTGAGTGTACTGTATCAGAGGTCACAGGTTTTTGAGATGCTCCTTGCCCGCAGTTCAGTTCAGAGCATGCTTTAGACAGATACACACAGGTCGAAATTTGGGACTCTTGCACATGAAATGGTGTGCCCACCACTGGGGTTTAAAATTCTTCCTGTCCATACGTGAGCTTGGGGTGGGTATGTCTGTACGACAGTTCTCAGTTATCGACCTCGCCTCCTGTCTCTCTTTCTGTCCGTGAATGTCCAGTGCTCTTCCAGGGAGACGGGGAAGGGCGCTGGGTGACACTCAGACATATGCTGTTACTTTCGTCTGTTCTGGTAAGAAGGTAGGTGGATTGCAGATTCAAGCTACCGTGGAGAATTTGTTTGGGGAATATTTGTGGGTTTGGGTGTTTGTTGATAGTTCCATCTCTTGCCCCATTTTCATAGATAACTGACAATTGATGATATCTAGTTCTGAGTATATAGGTACTTAACCCCACAGCTGGCTATGTCATTAACATATGTTAATTCCACTATAGCGAAGGAGTATTTCTATTCTAAGTGCCCTATTTTAGGGGATTTATAAAACTTGGTTGTAAAAGAGAAAAGCTCACAGACAAAGATATTTGGAATAAATCGCTTCAAATATTTTTAGTATTTAAAAGCACTAGGGAAGAAGTTTTGTTGCTGTGTGGATACCTTTTTTTTTGCACCCTATCTATTAAATGATGCATCCGTTTAAGAAGTTAAGGGTTGTATGCAGTTTGTCCTTAATGTGGACTTAATCTGGACTTTTTTGAATTAAAACATTTAAAGATTTTAAAAGTGCAGCTACTCCCCAGGTACATTTGCTACACATAAAAGACATACTATGTGTGCACGGAGTACGTGGATTATCCAGCTTTTTACTTTTAAAAATATGTAAGCTATGAAAATAAAACATCGACACCTCAGGCTACCTGCTGTATTCTGGCCCCTTGACCCTGGAGTTGGATTTTTCCAAAGTGATTCATGAGTCCATTATGTGGCTTTTTCCCTTTATCCCTGCCATTTAAATGAGTATTAGACAAAATCAAATCAAAGTATTAAATAGACTATTAGGAGCAGTCCATTTTTCTCATATTTACGTTCTCTCATTTGGACCAAGAATCTCAGTGTGGAAGTAAAATTGCCCTTTGGGACTTTGGCTAAGACAGTCGGTTTGCTTTCAACTAAATGAAAGCAGAGAGATGCTGAGGTTCTCCGGCCATCCCCACCCCCTTCCCCGTGCAACACCTACATTTAAATCAAAGGAAGCATCCACTTCAGAACAGAGTCTAAAATCAAAAGACAGGTAGTGATCTGAGCTAGGAGAGTGAGTCTCTACCACTTTTCAATGGAAAGATCAAGGCATTTTCTGTGTTCTTCAAACAGGTCATGATCTGGTTACAAAATCAGTAATCCATTCCATGAATCTTGTTTTTGCCATGAACTCAGAATCTCCAGGTCCTGGTCTGAGCTTGCATGCCCTTGTGGCTTAATCCAATCCCTGTCTTCCTTCTCCTCCATCTGAATCCTTTCCCCACTAGCATTCCTAGATGTGTCCTGCATTTATCAATTGCCATGATTTCCCATGTCACCTTTGCCACTACATGGAAGGATGGATGGAGTCTGGGATGAGCACGGTTGTCACCTTGTGCCTCTGTTTTTCCTTTGGTTTCTGGTGATTCTCTGGGTTACCCCCTATCTTTTTCTCTTCGTACTTTGTTTTCTTTGCTCCCGCCTTCAGATTTGCAGGAGACACTCAGCTCAGTATTTGGCTTCTCTCGGTATGGAAATCTCAGAAAGATGGGGGAAAGGAGAGGTGGAAGAGCAAAGTGTATGTTTTCAATCTGTTGTGATAGTGTACGGAAGATCTTCTGGGGCCACTTACAAGTGTCCCGTCTGGACATGGATCTCTGTAGACTTGGCATCTCCTGTGATGGAACCCATCCCCAGCCTCCAATCTTCTCTCCACTTCCCTGTCCCTTGCGTTTAGGGAGATAACACCAACTCTCTGGGGTCCTGGCTACTTTTTAATGCAGGCTCATACACGGTACCGCCGTTTGGCATCCACGTTAAGCATGTCGAATCCATTTTGTTTTCTAAAGAGCTAATTAGACTGTCCCTGCTCCTCACTCACTGGCTCACCCTCTTGAGCTGCAGAGTTTCGATTCTTGCGATGTATGTGCCTTATTTTATGTTAATGTCGTCGAAGCGAGGGACCACTTGGTGTTGCCCAGTCAGGGCTCAAGGCTGCGTGCTCCCCAGACGAGAGCACACGATTGTAGCAGAGTCTGAGCTGTCTTGTAACCTGGCTTCCCATGTTGTTTTGAACTGATAGGAGGATGTCCTCTTCTGACAAGTTACTGTTGTGTATCCTGCAAACGTGTAAGATAAAATACGAGTTCATTGTTTTCACCTTTTTTAGATTTTTTAAAAAATAAAATGTGTAATCCTTTTTTTAAAAGAAACACGTGTAAATACATTTAAGTATTGTAGGCATAGTGTTTGGACGTGGCCGGCCCCGGGCCTTCCTCGGATTAGCCCGCAGCCCGTGCAATGCCCACCCGCGCCCACCTCTAGCCCGGGGCTGCAGCCCCGCCACAGATGGACTCTACTTTTGCTTTCAGAACCACTTAGTCTTTTTATAACAAAGAGAAAGAACAATGTTTCTTACAATGTCAATAAAAAACTCTTTGTACTGAAATTTCTTGTAGGTGGTTTATTTAATTCACAGTTGAATGGGAAAAGGGCTTTCTTTGGAAAAATCCAGAACCTGTTTAGACCCAGGCCCCCTGACCCCCGACACACACACACACACACACACACACACACACACACGCAGAGGGAACTTTTGCTCTGAGACCCAGATTCCTCATCCCAAAGATGGAGAATGGGGCAGTACACCCTGCTAGGGTGTGAGGACAGGGCACCTGGGAGGCACACCAGTTGTAACCTGGACTGATTTTCTTAATTTTATCTCTACCAAACTCTAGGAGGAAAGACATGAATAGGTTTCATGTCTAACAACTTGTCCCTCTTTTATATGTTATCCTCTCATTTCAGAGATACCCTACCACATGTCAAGAGAAAATCTGACATGGTAGAAGCCTACCTTTATGTGGTTTTTAATAACTGACATCAGACAGAAACATAAGCTATTTCTCTCATTTGTCTTTTCTCGTCAGCTTGCGGTAGTTTTCTCCAGATCACTATAAAAGACTCCAAAAGTGTTCCCTTCCTCTTCCTGAGTAGTATCAGGTGTCTTTTGAGCCACCAGCTGAAGGCATTGGTTGTTGCTGGGAAGGACAGGTGGTCCTGGTTGTCACTATCACAGGGCTACAAAGATGGGTGCAGCCCTCACACACGGGTGCAGCCCTCACGCCCAGGTGCACACATTAGCACTGTCTCAGGGAACCTCCTGTACCGTGGGCGGTGAATGTTTCTCTCCTTGTCCTATAGCAGAGGTTGTTCAGTCATAGGGATGTTTCATGCTTTTCTCATTCACAAAGGAGAATTTCCTCCCATAAACCCAAAATTCTTTGCTTTCATAACTAGATCCTTCACATAAGGTGTCCAAATGCGTTCAGAAAAAAATAGGAACTTATGCCCTGTCTTAGGTATAAATTGTCAGCTTACAAAGAAGCGGACGAGGTAGCAAGTTAAAATAAAATAAATAAGACAAATGAGGCTAATAGAAGGAAAAAGTATGAAATGGGACACTCCTGGGAA
Organism: Neophocaena asiaeorientalis asiaeorientalis; assembly: GCF_003031525.2. Lineage (NCBI taxonomy): Eukaryota > Metazoa > Chordata > Mammalia > Artiodactyla > Phocoenidae > Neophocaena > Neophocaena asiaeorientalis. The sequence continues at coordinate 1,789,490 of NW_020175837.1, read as the reverse complement.
CGAGGCGTATGACAGACTCCTGTAAGTTCATGTGAGCAGACCGCAGGTACCACTCACAGCTTTGTTTAAAAGATGCCTCCTGTAAAGGAGACGTGAAGGAGGCAGAGTCAGGTAAAATGGCAAAGCTGCAATCCATCTGGTATTTCATAAAGATTTATATTAAGTAATTTTGGTTCCAAGATGTTATGTGTTACCCAGAAAAGAATATGACAGGAGAATTCTGGTATTAAGATGGAAAATTTTAACCAAGTGCCAAAATGTCTTCTTCATCCCTTTTTCCTCCATGGCTTTCTCTTTATTTTCTTGGCAGTTTTCCCCCTTTGGTTTGTTAAAAAAAAATTCAGCTGAGTAAATCTGAAGATCTAATTGGCTCTATTAAACTGTTCATGAGTGGAGTACCATATCCTCTAGGAGGCAGAGAGACTCCTAGGTTTGTGCAAAATGGAAGGCTTTTATGGAAAAGAGAGTGGGACAAGAAAGTCATTAACGAGAGAAAAATGAAAGTTCACTGGAGGAAAGTGAGCATTGGGATGATGATGGCCCCTTGTTGGCTGAGCTGCATTTGTTCATGGTCAGGAAGAAAATCTTCCTTCTTCCTCCTGGAGTAGTAAAGTTGTACTTCCTGTTTGGGAGTACAAGGTTGTCTCTTCCTGTGGGGGTCTGTAATTGATATCTTCCTGTTTGGAGTAATTGACAAGGAGTGGTATTCCGTACTCCAGTTTTCTTTGAGGTTTCCCTTTCATTAATTTTCACAGGTTTTACTTTACGGTATATTCGCTATTCCAAATACAACCTGAGCTAATCTCTCCTTTAATGTTAGCTTTCTTAAAATTTCATTTTACCAACATAAACCTGGTTTATGCCTTCTCTACCTAGTTATTCAAACTCTTTACTATTTTTAGGAATAGTCATAGGATCTAGAATAGAATCTGGTTTTAGCCTTTTTTTTTTTTCTTTCCGTATGGTTTGTGGCCCATACTCACCCAGCAGAGGCATGGAATCTTAGGTTCTCCAAATTTTCTCACCCTTCCCTGAATCTTCCACTCCCTCCCTTACAGCTTCCAACCTTCCTCAATGCGCAGTGGTAGGTTATGATGGTCTCCGCCTTCAGAGAACTTACAGTTTATCTGGGGATATTAGACAGACGAGAGTTACGCATTCCAATCGTTCAGCAGCGCTGCCTTGATGTCTACTATCCCATTCAGATTCCTTGCTAGGGACTAGAGACGGGACGATGAATAAAGCAGTGGATCCGTAGGCTTGTATCGCAGTGGAAGGGACGGACATGTAACCACAGAATACAACGGCATGCCATAACAAGAAGACATTCAAGGGCAGGTTCAGTTTGGGGCGTTATCCATCTGAGGTGCATAGGGCAGGGCTTCTCAACCTCGGTATTATTGACATTTGGGGCCAGAGAATTCTTTGTGGTGGGGGACTGTCCCGTGTACTGTAGGATGTTAAGTGGCATCCCTAGCCAATACGCACTAGATGCCAATACCACCCCTACCCCCAAGTTGTAACATCCAAAAATGTCTCTGGACATAGCTACATGTCCCTTGGAGAGAAAATAATTCCAGATTGAGAAGCTCTGGCTTAAGGAGTGAAAATACAAGGAGACACATACTGTAGGCAGGTAGGTGCCCAGAAAAGAGACTTAAGTACCAACCCAGACTTGGGAGCCTGTGGTATACAGGTGAGAGATGAAGCAAAGTGTAAGAGCACCATTAACAGGCACAGGTATTGAACAAGAGGGAGACTGAGGGGCTTCCCTGGTGGCGCAGTGGTTGAGAGTCCGCCTGACGATGCAGGGGACACGGGTTCATGCCCCGGTCCGGGAAGATCCCACATGCCGCGGAGCGGCTGGGCCCGTGAGCCATGGCCGCTGAGCCCGCACGTCCGGAGCCTGTGCTCTGCAACGAGAGAGGCCACAGCAGTGAGAGGCCCGCGTACTGATACAAAAGCAAGAGTGCAATTAAGCTGTGACATCACGCTTCCTAACCTCTAAGAGACAGATTGCAATTTCAGTGGTGTCATGGGCACCTCGGAGAGTATGAAATACATTAACTCCAGGGGAAGAGACCGGAGAGGTGGAAAGTTGTTCCCCTTCCTTTCTTCCATTTTTCCTTTTTCCCTTCTTTCTTTCTTCCCTCCCTTCCTTCCTTCTTTCATGCAAAAGGCTTGACCGTGTTAATCATCCAATAGGAAAGAGGCAGAGGAGAGGAGGTGCTTGATGTTGTGGGGAACAAGGCAAGCATCATTGGAACTACCTGGACCGCAGGATGGAGGCTTCTCCAGGGAAATGAGGGAAGGACTGAAGGATGCGGGCAGGTTTAGACAGAAGCGAGGTATGGGTACCTCGAGGCTGAGGGAATTCAACAGTGACTTAGACCTGTGAAGACACAGGATGGTCTGGCACATGTCAGGAAGGCCAGTGACCTTGAACTGGGCCTTCAGAACGAGTAGACAGTAGAGAGGGGAGTGGAAGGTAGGAGGGAACAGCATGAAGTCGTGTGAGGCTCACCCGCTCACACCGCCTGCTCCATGCCTACAGGATCCAGATCCGATTGACCGGGGGACAAGACTCAGGTGGGAAACTATTGTGATCTTTGGGGGTAAAATAACTTAAATACCTTTTGGCGGTGACGGTGGGTGGCATGTGGAAGGGAGGGGGAGTGGAGGTGATGCCCTTGGACTCAGACAGGGAGAGCCCAGAGCTGCTGTGCCTTAGGGAGGCAGGAGAGTGGGCAAGCGAGGGCCCCTCACCATTTTCTTCCCATTGCCCAGGAGGTGGGGTCCAGCCCAGCCCTGCAAAGGCAGAGCAAGCCCAAGGGAGCTGGAGTGCTAGGGAGAACAGGGACCAGCAGAGCTCTCCATCACTGGCTCGTCACCAAGTGAACAAGAAACTTTATGTGGTATTTCCAGTTAAGAGTGCATGGAGGGTTTGGTTTTTTTTTTTTTACATTTTCATATTAGGAGACTATTTTAACAAAGTAACAGGCGTGCTTCCCCACTCTTATCTCTGCTTCCCACCTGCCACGGCAGCTCTGCAGGGCTCAGCTCACACCTCCTTCTTGCTTCTAATTTCCCTTTTGCTGGAGCTTTCCCAGGCCCGGGCTCAGTGAGTACGTGTGAGGTGGCCTGGAAAGCTAGCCAAGCAAGCTGGAAGAAGTACTGGCAGACCCGGAGAGCCGGCCAGCCTCGCCCCAGCGCCGGCCCCTGGGGAGAGAGGCCTGCTGCTGCCTGGGTCCACAGCCACTACCGGGCCAGGGCAGGGAAGCGGGGTGGATTGGCTGTGCTCTCTTCCCGAGATGCTTCTGTCTGATCGGGCTTCTTAGTCAAGATCTAGCTGAAGAAAGATTCCCCAGCCACCCCAATTAGAAGCAGCTAAACCCCTAGCCTGTCCCTGCTTTGAAAAAAGCTCTGGAGTTGGCATGAGGGCTTCTGATGCCAGTGGTAAAGGGATATCACAGGTTCTCGGTGCCTGAACCATTGAAATAAACCCCCCCAAAGATGTGTTTGGCCATATTTTTGACCCAGTGCATCATTGGTGTCTACTAATTTCCCTGACTACCAGCTGGAGGGCTTACGAAACAGTGGTTTATCTTCTCTGAGACCAGGGGGAGGCAGGCAGGAGAGAACCCCACAGACTGCTCCTTCTTTGCTGGGCCTGCCTTGGAGCCCCTGCACTCCTGCCAGGACCCCTAAGGAGACGGGAAAGGGTCGGCTTGCCCCTGGAGCAGCCCCGCGGGCCTCCAGATCAGTGATCTTCCCCCGCAGCTGGGAATCCTCCTGTGTTCAGTCTCAGCCCATGTGATCCGCGCTCTGCAGTTGGACCCTGGCTCCTCCCACTTGGCAGGCACAGGCCCGCAGCCCTCAGGGCTTGCAAGGGCCAAACGCACTGCAGAGGTGTGATTCATTGAGTTCCCAGAGGAAACAGAGGCAGCCAACTGGCAGCGGATTACTGAACAGCCAGTCCAAGGAATTCCGTTGCTGTTTGGACGGTGATGAGCAGCTAGCTACCTCACTTCTCCTCCTCCCCCGCGGAGGCCGGCCAGGGCTTGGGGGGCAGAGGAAAGGAGCCAAGCTGGCTTCACTGACCACCAAGATAAGGGTCTGTGGCCATGTCCCCAGGGAGTCAAGGCAAGAAATCCTTGCATTTTCATTTGAAGATGATTCTGGGTGTCCCCAAATGTTTATCCGAAACACCCCAAGATGCATTGCCCAGAGGTAATGTTTTAATAAGCATCAGACTTGTTAGGCAAGAAAAATAATATTGGCTAACAAACAAAACAAGCCCAGCGTGTACGTTACAGGTCAGTGATGGTCTAGTCTCCCGGACAGGAGATTTCTTTCCCCTGCACGTTGACTATCTCAGGCTCTCCGGGTGTCTACCAGTTACAAATCCATGGTACAGTCATTCTTAACCCTGTGACACTTAAGAAACTGGCTGCTCCTTGAACCCAGGCCCCTGGACACCTCTCACTTGATCCACACCCTACACAGATGATGTCGTGAACCATCCCGGTAAAGATTTCCCCTGAAGTTCACGCAAAGAACCAACCCCGAGGACCTCATCCAAGCTCCCTCCCCTTCCAGCTTAGCTTCCTGCATCCCTTGAATTGAGGTAACAGGTAACAGGGTGATCCTTTTTCAACTACCTCTGCCCTACCTGCAGGGCAAACAAACAACACTCTCTCCGAATCCCAAGGCAGTTGGGAGAAGAACAGAACGTTCCATTGACTTTCAAGACAGAAGGTCAAGGAACAGCCTTTCCTTGGGTTGCCTCGACCTGGGCTGTCTTCACTTGCTGTGCAGTTTTAGACGATTTAGTATCACTTTCCACTGTTCCGACTGAAAGGCCGACGGCTTCCAACACGGCGGCCTTCCAGCTGGTTGGAAAGGCGTTCTGAGGCTCTCTTAAATCAAGTGGGCTTAACATTCAGCCAAAAGGAAGGTTTTCGAAAATAAGCTGATTTCAGTCCCTCCTTACTGGCCTTGTGCACCAGGATTCCAGCTTCATTCAGACACAGGGTTTCCCTTTCAAAGAAGAAGTACAAAAGGGGTACAGGCAAGGGGGCTTCTCTGATCCCACCCCCAGCTGGCCCCTCCCCCTGGATGGTGATGTTAGCACAGATCCCATAAGTTAAGACCTCAGTCTTCTACAAAATTGCCCCCATTTCAGAAAGCCCGCCATAGGTTCAAGGGGGTCCCCAGGTCACTTGCACTTCTGACTGACTAGCTACAAATTTAGGGGTTCCCATGACCCCTCAGGTCGATAATTCTCCAGAATGACTCACGACTCAGGAAAGTGCTCTACTTATGTTTACAGTTTTATTACAAAGGATGCAACTCAGGAAGAGCCAAAGGAGGGGATGTATAGCTTGAGGTGTCTGGGGGTACCCTGAATGCAGAGCTTCTGTGCTCCACCACATGTGGAGTCAGCGCCTGTCACCTTCTGGGCACATCAGTGTGGTCCCCGTGGAGAAGCTCCACTGAGACTCGGCGCCCAGAGGTTTTATCAGGGTTTCATCACGTAGGCACAATTGATCAAATCACTGGCCACGTGATTAAAAGCAATCTCCAGCCCCCATCCCCTGCCCAGACGCCAGGTTGGCTCCAAGTCCCAACCCTCTAATTTCATGGTTGGTTTCTCTGGTGACCAGCTCCCAGCCCTGAAGTCACCTTGGGGACACCAAGTATCACCTCATGAACATAAACTCAAGTGTGATCCCATGGGCTCGTGCATAACAGAAGCGCTGTTACCGCTGGGGAGATCCCAAGGGCTTACATCTCCCCAAATTCTTTACTACACACAGAGAGCTCCTTGGAAATGCCTAGAAAGGAAGCTCTGAGGTCCTGGCTCACCAGAGAAGAGCCAGCCCTGGCTGGCACGGGGACAGAGCGCCAGCACCTCCTCCGCTAGCTGGATGTCATCCCCTGAGCATCAGTGGTGCCATCTGCAAAGGTGGCTTAATTATTTCTGTCTACCCCCGAGTTCTCACGAGGAGGGCTTCAGACGGTGGATAGAAAAATGCCCGGCATGTGGAGGAGCCAGCGAGCATTCAATGCACATGTTTATCCCTCACCCGGGCAATGATTCCACATGACTGAAGTGCAGGAAAGGAGACCCACAATGTACAGGAAGATGGAGGTCCCCAGAGCCAGGGATCTTACAAAGGGATGCATTTACGCCTTTACCCACCAGCCAACCTGACTGCTTGCCGACTCTTGACTCACAAAGCCAACAGCGTGTGCACCTGGGTCAGAGTTCTCAGACTGAGAACAGAACACTAAAAAGATATTTCTGTCTAGACCGACCTTAGAGGAATCAACAGGTCCACAGAAGCAAATACTGAAGCTGGTATTTTACCCAAACGTCTGAGATGTAACAGGTTCCTGGTAAACGGTAGTGCTAGAATTTAGATCTTTTTTTTTTTTTTTTTTTGAAAGAAGATGTTGGGGGTAGGAGTTTATTGATTAATTAATTAATTTTGGCTGCGTTGGGTCTTCGTTTCTGTGCGAGGGCTTTCTCTAGTTGTGGCAAGCGGGGGCCACTCTTCATCGCGGTGCGCGGGCCTCTCACTATCGCGGTCTCTCCCGTTGAGGAGCACAGGCTCCAGACGCGCAGGCTCAGTAGTTGTGGCTCGCGCGCCTAGCCGCTCTGCGGCATGCGGGATCCTCCCAGACCAGGGCTTGAACCCGTGTCCCCTGCATCAGCAGGCAGACTCTCAACCACTAAGCCACCAGGGAAGCCCTCTAGAATTTAGATCTTTTAATCCTGGAAGAGCAAAAGAATATGACTTATTTACAAGTCCTCTACAGACTTGTAACGAGTTCCATTCCGAGAGCATGTTCATAAGTTCAATTCGTCCGTAGGTCCAACAAAGTTAGCCTAGGTACCCAACTAACACAATCGGCGATATACTGCTGCTTTTACACTTAATCTGGATATCTTGGGCTTGAAATAAAGATACTGTACTACGGTACTCTACACAGTACTGTACAGTAAAGTACACAAAAGCACAACTACTTGTAGAGGATTCACGCACATGACAGTGTACGCCAGACACATGAACCAACTTACGTGATTGGACGTGTGAATGCATGGTAGCATCTTGGAAAGTTCGCACCTTACTGTATTTATTTATTTGTTTGTTTTCTTTTGGTCATGCCACGAGGCTTGGGGGATCTTAGTTCCCTGACCAGGGATTGCACCCGGGCCCACGGCAGTGAAAGTGTCAAGTCCCAACCACTGGACGGCCAGGGAATTCCCCAAGTATGACTTTTTAAAAAGACATTTTATTACCGTGTATACGCACACACATACACAAATACATTTACAGAATCCAGATCCACCCTGCTGCCCTTTCCGTCTCTGCCCTCCGCCACAGCAGGGCAGCAGGATCCATACTTCTTTGTCTGGTCTCAACATCAGAGCTCAGAGACAATCCCCATGGAGCCTCACCAAACACTATTCCAACTTCATCCTCAGCTAGTTGCTTGCAGTGGTTTTGAAAGCGGGGGATCATTTCTTCACACTTATTTTATCACTAATTTTGTTCTTTGGATGCTTCAAGTATTTAGAATTTAAGATAAATTATCTTCTGTAGAATAAGACCCAGTGGTTAAGTCTGATGATTAGAAACATATCCCTGTTCTGTGCAAAGACAGCCACTCAATATTTTGGTGTGTCTTCTCCCAGGCTTTTTGGTGATGCATTTCTTTGTTCCAAATAACATTTATTTTCTTATTATAAAATGAATACATACTCTTTGTGGAAAACAGAAAAAAAAAATCAGAAAAAAAATGTCAACCACCCAGAAATCACTGCTGTCAACTTTTTGTGATCTAGTTCTGGGTCTTCCTTATACAGGTAACATTCAATGATGAACATTTTTCCATGTCATTAAAAATTATGGTAAAACATGTGGCTCTGGGCAAGGGAATGGAAAGACCAGTGACGGGGGGTCAGGAGATGGGACCATTGCTTCTGTGCCAAGGTCCTCCTACCTCTTGGCTGCAGGCTGGCCACATTCTTTCTTTCTTTGAGCCTGTGTATCTGTAATACCATCACGATTTTCACACTCAGTCTAAGATACAGAAGAGGCAGACAAACGCTGCTCTGTGCCTGGTGGCTACTGGAAAAATGGGTGATAAATGGGCAAGAAATGGGGCACACTCATTAAAGGTGGAGTCACAAGAGCAGAGGCTCTGGCCCTGAGACCCAGTCAAGCTCTCCAGCTGCTACAGCAGCTCAGTCCCTGAGCGCCCCAGGAGGCAGACAAGCGGGTTCAGAAGATAAAGGCACGTACACTACGGGCTGCTGAGGACGAGACGGGTAATCCGTGCCTCTCCACTTACCCCAGATCCTACGACACGCAAGGCTGGAAAATGCTCACCAAGGTTCCAGGGTACCTTGATAATCTTTCCGAATCTTGGCTCACTCCTGCAGGCCAAGTGCGCATATGCAAAACCGCAGCGGAAACCTGATTGGCTGCTGGCAGCGTCCGCAGGAAAGGCTAGGGATGCGCTGAGGGCCAAGGACCCCGTTATCTCAGCGGCTGGAAACAGTCACCTGCAGTCTCCCCCGCGCTGCCTGCCCTCCTGTCACTGTCATGGGCATCACCCTACGCATGCTTCCACAGGCGCTGGCAGGACAGGGGTCTGCGGCCCTGGATGTGGCTGAGATAGAGGAATGGGGGTGTGGGGAGCCGGCGGCCGAGGTTTCGGGGGAGAGCAGACTGGCTGAGGAGCCTACAGTCTAGGTCACTCAGGGCAGCGTGTTGGATTCTCCTGGAGCCTCCATATCACCCTCTGGCTGGAGCTTGGACCAGAGGCGGCTGACAAGCGAGACCCAGGGGAGCGTGGCCTGGGGGTGTGGAACTTTGGAACGGGGTGGGGGGCTTTTATGAGGGAGACACTTTGAGATGGCCTGAACCACGGCCAAACTTTAACATGCTGGTGCAGAGGCAGTGCCCAGCCACACCTCCCCCACGTTCCCGTGCCTTCCTGTGCATTTCAGCTTTGCCGCCTCCCACCCAGTCCCTCCCCGCTGCCCCGCTCCATGACATCCACGCCACCCGCTGCTTCCTTTACTTGGAATCACGCACAGTGTCTGCATGTTAACCCCGCAGTGTCCAACAGCTGCCTCAGAGTGGCCCTTGGTCCAACATACTAACCCGCAGGGGCTATTGGTTCAGTGCCTGGCTTGGCTTCCTTGCACTTCTCCCCGGACAGCGGGACAGACAAGCAGAGGCCTCGGGACTTCCAGAACTAGCCCCCCAGAGAGTCAAGGACAGCGTTTATTGAGTACTTACTACCGGTGTGTCCAAAAAGGACGTAATGAGTTCTTGTCTTAAGGACCCCACAGTCCAGATGGGAAGAAAGAAAAGCACGCAGTAATTCCTGGAGACAATGAGACGTGTTGTGAGAGCAGAGGCCCGGCCCGGGGTGTCAAGGAGGGACTGAGCTGCCAGCGTCAGTGAAAACAAGGCGAGCGGAAGGCAGAGTAAGTCAGTGGTCCCCAGTCTAGAAGCCATCACTTTGGGAGTAAGGAAGCCCCAAGTACAATGAGAACAGGCTGGTCTTTGGGAGTTTAGGATCCAAAGGCAGGGTCTGTTGCACCGCGATGGCAAGAGAAAAATTCCTGATCCCCTGCTGCCATCTCTAGCTCCCGAGGTCGATGAGAGAAAAGAAGGTGAAGTGCACATTCAGCCATCAGACACAATTTCTAAAATTTGACTGCCACTTTTCTCCCTCCCTGCACACTCCCCGCATCCCACATTCGGAGAGCTCCCCGGGGGGCACAGGCAACCCGGAGGGCGTTCAATAGTGGCTTCTCAGGGGGCAAAACTGAAACGTCTCAGCCCCTACATTCTGAGCTGCTACTGCCACCCAGTGGTGGAATCAGGAATTACACCCACTCCTCCTCCCCGGTTAAGAGCCCCCAAACCCACCTCCAACGCTACCTCTGCCCTCTGGCTGATGGAAAAAGAACAGGTGGACCCAACGCATAGGAAATGTTTCCCTGTCGGAAAGTGTAACGGAAAGGTTGAACATTAGGTAAAAAATAGTATCTTTGGAGAGGGGGGGGGGGTCTTAGTTCAAATGCACCTGTTCTAAATTTTATGAAATGAAACTTATTTAATATAAAATATAAAATAGATGACCAACAAGGACCTACTGTATAGCACAGGGAATTATTCCCAAATATTTTTAATAACTTATAAGGGAAAAGAATCTGAAAAAGAGTATATATATATCTATATCAATCACTTTGCTGTCCACCTGAAACTAACACAACATTGTAAATCAACTATACTTGAATTAAAAAAAAGAAGTAAAAAATTAACTTATTTAGAGAAACATCTGTCTTGCTGATACTGTGATTTCCCTTCATCGGAACCAGAGGCACTGTCTTTGTTTTTTACTAAATACAAACAGGAGAGCTTCCCTGGGCTGCCTGGGTTGGGGAGGCGGGTGTGGGGTGGCAGTAGTCCCACTGCTGACCACACCTGCGTACAGTCTGGATAGAGCCATCCAGTCCAGCTGACTGGAACAGCTCTCAGCCTCTCTGTTGATTCTGTTTGCCCCGTCCCTGGAGTGATCCAATCCAGTATTTCCTAGAGTGTCCTCGTGTATTTATCATTTCCCTTCTCTTTTTAGAGCTGTGGCTCCCTCTTTTGGAAGGCATAAACAGGACACCCTCGGTCAGTGCCTCCATGGAACAGGGTGTGAGCAGATTTGCAAGGAACCACGAGTTACAACAGGATGAGGATGAATTCTGGAACCACAGCTCTCAGTTCAAGTTGCACCCCTGGAGATGCAGGTGACTCTGAGTGAGTTATTTAACCTCCTGTGAGCCTCTGTTTCCTCATCTGTAAAATGGGGTTGCTCTCTATCTAGCAGATGGGTTGTAAGGATCAAACGAGGTGTGTTTTCTCTCTAGTGCACTCATTCCAGACCATTTGACAAGGTCCTCTTCCCCTTATTCCCTGGACTGTTTAAACTAATGGGCTGTGACCCCTATAGTCACGTCCAGGTAATCTTTTCCAACACGGATGTAAGAGAAGTCTGTACAGCTGGAAGTATGTGGCAACCCTGCCCTCCCAAAGGAAAGGACAGGTACAGGTCGTGGTGACAATCACAGGTCATGGTGACGACCGTGGGTGCCCTAGAGGAAGCCCACGGGTGAGGAAATTAAGGAATTTGAAGAGCAGAAGGTAAGAGAGATTAAGGCAAGTGCCCAAGGTTCCCTACCTGGTCTTACAGAGTGAGGTGGGGTGCTCAGCCAGGGTGGGGACAGGGCTCACGCATCTGCCAGTTCACTGGGCTGCCTCCCTGGGGACAGCAGATGAGGGGAGAGGGCTACAGACTCAGAGGGAGGAGGGTCTTTTGACCCTGGACGTGCAGGGCGAGCTGGATCTGTGGGTGAGAGGCAGGTGGGGTTTCAGGTGAGGTGTCGCAGCAAAGGCCAGGGAGAGGAGATGAGAGCAGGAAGAACAAGGTCATGGGCAGTCGGGGTGAGATGGGGGCTGCCAGACCCAGGGTGCTGGGGAAGGGAGCCCGTGGCGGGGGGGAGGGGGGGGGAGTGGCACGAGGATGACTAGCTTTCCTGGGGCCATGCTGAGGGCAAGGAGATATCCTGTGCAAACGTCCAGGAGGTCAGGGAGTCGGAGCGCCTGTGCGTGGGCATCTCATACTCAGAGTTCATTTCTGATGGCCTTGTTCATTTCTCAAAACAGAAATGATTTACTTCTAGGTGAAAGGAAGGAGAGAGACAGAAAAGAAACATAATAGACTGTCCCAGACAGGACCCAGCACCTTCGGGACAAAGGTCAGCCAGCCCTTCCTTGCCCATTGACGGGTAACGATCGATCTATGATTCTTTGTCTTTATACCCTTCTCCGAGTTGTCTGGGCAACCAAGGAAACATTTTCCTGCCACTAAGAATGCCTCAGTATTATGTAACAACCTAAATGGGAAAGCAACTTGAAAAAAGAATAGATACGTGTATACGTTTAACTGAACCACTTTGCTGTACACCCGAAACTAACAGCATTGTGAATCAACCATACTCCAGTGTAAAGTGAAAAGTTTAAAAAAAAAGAATTACTCAGACTGCAGCTGTTGTGGACTTTTTTGTCACGAAGTTCAGTTTTATCACTCCGGGGAAGTTCTGTCAAGAGAGTCAGTGAGGTCCATGACTTAGAACCAGCGAAGTGGAGGCCTGTTTTTTTGGAATAAAACTGCTTTGAGGTGTGGAAGAAGGGAGCCCAGGGAGAAACGGTGGTCACACATCGCCCCCTGGTGTCCGCAGCGTTTATTGCATGTCAGCTGGACGTCCAGGCTCATCTTACCTAACAAAACTCCTTCTTCCTAGGTCTTACGCGGGCCTCTCACTGCTGTGGTCTCTCCCGTTGCGGAGCACAGGCTCCGGACGCGCAGGCTCAGCGGCCATGGCTCACGAGCCCAGCCGCTCCGCGGGCACGTGGGATCTTCCCGGACCCGGGCACGAACCCGCGTCCCCTGCATCTGTAGGCGGACTCTCAACCACTGCGCCACCAGGGAAGTCCCTTCCTAGGTCTTTTGTGTTTCTTACGAGTGTTCATCCCAGCAGTCAATGATGAGAACCAGTTTCTGTGTTTACCACTTATTTGCACACTAGTTGGTTGCACAACTCCACCTGGGAGGCGGTCTGTGTGATAGTTAAAAAGCACGCACTTGTGTGAGTCAGCGTGAAGGAGTCAACCTTCAAACCATGTGGAATTAGTACCAAGCAAATGAAGTACCAATGAGAGGCAAAATTACGGTGGATCAGAAATTGACAGCTTTGCAAAGGAAGTCAATCTTCAAAGAAGTGAATGGAGCAAAAGTGCAGAGAGACGCACCAGTGAGACACTGCATGGAGAGAGACTGAGAGAAGATACAGAGAAATACCAGATGACTTTCTCTTTTCCACTGGACGTGGAGTTACTTCTTACATGCAGGTTCCATAAGTTTTCCTATATGTTGGCTGCTGCCTGGCTAGGAGACAGCAAATCAGTGCTTGTTAAAGGGCCCCTCAAAGGTCCTTCGCGTTAGAATCCCTTGGGCTGCTGCTCGAACAGAAAAATTCCTGGGCCCTGGCCCATCCAAATTGCTGGCCGCTAGGGATCGACATCTTTGAGAGGCTCCCCAAATGATTTAGGGGTCCAGACTCTCCTTTCCAGTGCAGAGCATGCATGGCTTTGGAGTACAAGATGATATGTTTTCCTATTTCTCGTGCTTCTTCTTTTGGATTACGTGTCTGGAACAGGGTGGAGGTGGTCATTACGGCCCGTAATTTGGGAGGTGGCCATGACTCGTTTGCCTGTGTCCTCACTCCATCTTAGTGATTCCCTTCACCTGGAGTTTAAACTTGGCCGTGTTCAATCACCTCCTCCAACAGCAAGCAATCTCTCTGGCCCGTGGACTTGGTGCAGGCACACGCAGTGAATTTCCCACAGTATCTGAGGAGGCATCGCTTACCTCCACTGGAACACCCAGACATGTCCACCAACATCCCCATCCTGTACCCTGGAATGTTCCCTCACCCTGCCCTAACTTCCCTGCCCAGAGGAGCCAGAGGTAGGAATTTCTAGGTATCTAGTCCCCTCTCTGATTTCTCTCTCTCCTCCATAGAACCTCCTGCCATAAAAGCTTCTGTGTATGGAGGCAGAAGGGCAAGAGATAGGATAGTGCTATGAAGGGAAAGCTGATAGAAATCAAGGCATTTCATATTTAAAAATAGTAGCTCCACACTTAGGGTGTCCTGTATCTTGGATATTATATGTTAAGCTATTTACTCTGCAAATGTCTCCAAGTGCACCAGCTCATCTATGTCTTCCAGCACCCTGAGCGATAGCTACTAGATCTCATTTTACAGATAAAGAGAGTGAACCTCAGAGAGGTTTAGGAACTTGCTCAAGGTCACACAGCAAGTAAGTAGTGGAAACAGTGTCAGAGCCCACAAAGACAGGAGAGAAAAACTCAGTGATCTGAGTCATGACACTGGAGTCCTATTCCACCCCTTTTGAAATCACTAACCATGTAGCTTAACGTAAATCTTTTACTTTTTCTGAACTTCACTTCCTTTCCATGAAAATGTGATGGTCGAGCTAGGCGGACTTGATCATCTCTTTTCTGAATACTCATTTACCCACTTGTCCTAGGTCAGGTTTCTCTGCTGGTCTTGTGGCTTACTGGTCAGTGACTCAGACCCACATCCTTGAGGGATCTGAGCCCTTAGTACCATGACATTCTCCAACCACGGCTGCTTCTCTGCTTCTTGCCAAATTCAGTCTGAGAGTAAGGAGAGATGGCTGGATCACGTGGGGTCAGCCCTTTCTTGCCCTCGTTGCATAACAGTAACCGTACCTCCTTCTAAATGTCAGGGCCAATGAAACCTGCAAGTCAGGTGATTCCTTTCTGAACTGATGGACTCCTGACACAAGGAGCCTAAAGTTCTCAGGCTTCAGACAGAGCTCAGCGTTGAATGGGGTCCTTCCAATGTTTCTTGCGATCCTCGTCTGGGAATCAGGATTTCTACTTACGTAGAGCCTCACGTTTCAGGAATGGAAAGCTCAGTTTCCCCAAGTGGATCTTTGGGGATAATGGTGAGCAAGTCACTGCCTATTTCAATCTCTTGCTTCCTGGACTCTTTGTATTCTACTTGTCAGGGTGAGAACATAGTGTAGGATTTAGCGTGTACCCTTCACATGGAGGGCGTGTCCCATTCCTACATGGCATCATCTCCAAGGTGGCACTAAGCCTGTTCATTCCATTGCTCTCTAAGGCTGGCAGCTTCCGGCGCTGTGATATGCCATAGGACCATAGGTCCTGTGACATCCTGATACAGCTCCTTTGTCACACTTGGTTTGAAGCAATGCTATACGGAATCCCATGTTGGTGGGTCAAATACTCTGCAAGCCTTTGGATAGGAGCCTGCAAGTAAGAAGAACCAACCTGTACTCAGAATATCTGCTTATCCAGTCAAGATGTCTTTCTACCCCTTCAAGGATGGAAACGGTCTAGTGTAATCACCTTGCAACCAAGTAGGCATTTGAGGAATGGTACCATATTCGATGGCTCAGCATTGGTGTCCATTGCTGGTACGTATGGCAGCAGCAGTAGCTAATCAGACTTGCTGGGTGGGAACCTGGCTGTGGGACCCATGCATAAGCTCCTTCTGAATACACTGGTCATGGGCTCATTGCACCAGATCTGAGGTGGCCAGTGACAGAAGGTGGCTGTTGTTGAGTCTTATGGTCATTCTGTCTATCTAGTGGTCTGCAGCCTCTTTAGTGGTGGCTGCTTTCTGGCGGGTATGAAAATGTGATACAAAATCTTCATGTATGGTGCCCGCTCCATAGGCTGACACACATGCCTCTTCCACAGACCTCCTTATTCCTGATCTGCTAATCTGTTTCTCCATGGCCATGACCAACAGCCAAACCATTCACTACGGCCCATGAGTCTGTATATAGTCTCACCTCAGATCACTTTTCTTTCCACACAAAATGAATGACCACGTGCATTACCCAAGCTCTGCCGGTCAGGAAGATCCACCTTCACCACTGACCTTCAGGGTCATCATCTGAGTCCGGCCGTATTTCAGGATATAGTCCATTTTCACCTTGCACCCACATACTTAGCCAACCCTTCTGTGAACCAAACTCGGCCTGCCTCCTCTTCTGCCAATCGTAATTGCTGAAGAGGAGATTCCAGTACAGCAGTGGTGATTGACATGGGGGTCTGGGCCATGCGCCCCTGCAATTACTTGCACCCTCTTCCCATCCCTGTTTGTTCTGGTCTTGGACATGCCACATCTAACGTAAGGTGAATTGTTGACGAACCCACCTGACCTTAGGGCCTAATGGATCTAACCCAGCTCATGATGGGCCGTTCTGGCTCCATAGTTGATCACGTGATGTCCTATTGTTCTGCCCTCTAAGATATTCCAGTAACAGGAGCTAATTTCCAAACTGTGTATAATTCTCTACTGCAGATGAGACGGCCTTGTGCCAGAACTGTCACAGGGATGCATGCTGCGATTTTCCCATCAGGGCTTGCCAGAAACTCTACACCAGATCCCACTGAAGCCATAGGTGCTTTGAGGTCATAGAGCCCACATGGAAAGACGGTTTTCACTGCAGCCTGAACGTGTTATGGAGTTCTGATCTGCTCACGGCCCTGCTCAAAGAACAATGTGATACTCTGAAGAACTGTTACATAAATGAGCCAGAGATGGCCTCTGTATGTGAGCCCCTAGACTGTTTATTCTTCACAGCAAGCTGAGACCGATAAGCTCAAAACCCACTGGAGTCAAACTCAAAAATTTACACGTTCAATTGTATTAAACATAGCTCAAATAATTTTAGCCACTTAGAGCCTGCTTGCTTTGTATACCCTGCCAAACTACACCCAACCTCTGACAGCACAGATAAGCCTCAGGGCTATAAAAAAATCCCAAGCCTTGCTGTCCTTTGGAGCTCTCTGACCCAGAGATTCCCTGCTGTCCTGCTGAGTGACATCACTTAGATCCATAAATCCCCTCCTGCCCATGAAACGTATTTGCAAATGTTCCAAAATTGATTGCTGTGATGGTTGACCAACTCTGGATATACAGCAGCCATTGAATTGTGTAGTTTAAATAGGTGAAGTGTGTGGCATATGAATTATATCGCAATAAAGTAATTCTATGATTATCTACATAAATCTTTTTTTTGCGGTATGCGGGCCTCTCGCTATTGTGGCCTCTCCCGTTGCGGAGCACAGGCTCCGGACGCGCAGGCTCAGCGGCCATGGCTCACGGGCCCAGCCGCTCCGCAGCATGTGGGATCTTCCCGGACCGGGGCACGAACCTGCGTCCCCTGCATCGGCAGGCGGACTCTCAACCACTGCGCCACCAGGGAAGCCCTATATAAATCTTATCTATAGAGAGGGAAGATAAACAAGGATAAAACTGTGCTTGATAAAGAAGTAACTGGTAAAGTCACTCATTTTTGTCAAGAGGGGGACTTGCAGTGTTTTGTCACTTACATAGCGATCTTGGATTTGTCTGTGCTTAGACAAAAGTACGGAGCAGCCTGGCTTTGTCTCACTTTATCAAGTTCTCAAACTGACCTTGCCTGACACTGATGCTGGCTGACATTGGTGAGACTGCTGGGGACCCACCCCCCGGGGGAATAATGCAGACCAGCTGTGAGTGCCAGCAAGCCTCGACCAGCTCTTAAGTGCTGAACCAGTTCTTGGATGTCAGGGGCTGATTTTCTCCTTTCCCACATGGATGCTCTGGAGGTTATGGGGATGCTTCGGTGGGCTTGTGATCCCCTGAAATTATGTGCCACATTTCAGAGTGAGAGCATGAATTTTTACAGTGAGAAAATCCATAGAATTTATTGGATTCTTTAAAGTGGTCTGTAACCAGAAAAGATTAAAAACCACTGGCCCAGGTTAAAATGTGAAAAACAACAAATATGAAACCCTGATGCTCCAGACATTTTAGGGGCAGCTAGAGTAAGAGGATAGAGGATGCCGCAGGGACTGAGGAGCCCTGATGAGACAAAAAGGAAACTGACCAAGACGGATGAGTGCTTGAAGCCCTGGGGCGGGGGTGGGGCGGGGGGGAGATGCTCAAGACCCCGCCTATGCCTGTATCTGCAAAGACCACAGAGAAGTCGGGAGAGGTCAAAACCAGACCAAGTTAATCACACAGTTACGTCTTGGGGCTGAGCCATCAGTGTGGGATACTATCCCAAGAGATACTTTTGTAAGAAAAATCGGTATTCATTTTCCCTGAATGGTTTAGTCATTGACCTGCACGAAATACCTTATGGTTTTTGGTTGCTTTGGGTCTGTGAATTTGAGGTGCCACATTTCCTTCTCCACAGACAGGGTCAGGATACAAAGGTCATGGGTCTCTGTGAGTTACTGAGAAGGCCAGGCAGGCTGTGAGCCTCCTGGAGCTGGCTCTCCCAGACCAGCTCCCTGACTCACCCTATCCATCCTTCAGTGAGCTATGGGGGGTGACAATAAATGGAAACTATAAAAATTCCCAACTGAATGCTTCTGAAGTAGCCACCAGGGAAACAGGAAGTTGCACACCTCATAGGTCTGTGTCTCCAACTTATGACTGTGTTCCCTTCATTCAGCCAGGAAGAATTTGCTCACAGCTCTGCCCCACCTGGAAAAAAAAAAAAAAAAAGCCAGAGATGGGTTTTCCTGAAATAGAGTGGTCTCTCCTCATCGACGACGTGGATCCCAGCTTCTACCATCCTCCACTTCACACTGGAAGAAGTGGAGGGGGAGAGGTTAGTTCTCCTTCTGACTGTATTGGGAATATTTCTCAACCAGCTCAAGGACTCTGATTATGACCCATGATCAAGATTCCAAGTGAGAATCCATTACTTGCCATCCAATTTTGTTCCCCTTAAGCCCAGAATATTAGAAAGATTCTGTAGCTAATATTTACTGAATACTTACTGTTTACCAAATAAATACTTGACACACATCAGCTCATTTAATCCACACAACTCTATTCTGTAAGTGTTATCGTTATCATGATTCTGCAGATGAGAAAGTGAGGCTTGGAGAATTTAACTCTAAGTCCTACGATTGCTTATTCCATACATACTGTATAGCTCTATTCCGTAAGAATGCTATTATTATAAATATTCCCCCTATTATTGATTCAATACATAACAGTATGATTCCCATTTTATAGAAGAGAAGATGAGGCACAGAGCATGTTACTAACTTGCCCAAAGTCACACAGCTAAAGCTCTAAGGAGGGTGTCACTGTCGTATATGGGGATCTCTGCCTTTCTTCTCATGAGCAGCGTATTGTTGACTAGCACTCACCTTTCCGGCAAATGCCAGAGGCTCAGAACAGCTCAGGTGGCTGTGATGGGGGTGCTTGGTCAGGCACATGTGGATGTGGCCTCGGTCTTTCACAGCAGGACCTTGGGCATCAGCAGTGGGCAGTGGTACCCACGTGGGGATGGGAGGACAGCTCTCAGATCAGGGTGTCTGTGCAGCAGCCTCCACTGGGGGCTGTTATCTTTTCCTCGTTCTGCAGATCACATCCCTGTCTGAGTGGGATGAGGATGGTTACCATTCCAGTGAATTTTCTATTCTATTAGTTAAGCTGTTGAGTGTTTCAATTATGTAAACTTTCACTCAGCATCTGAGAGCTGTGTGAATAAACCTGCCAGAGGCAATGATAATACTGAGAGTCGAAAAATACATATCGTAATGCCCAAATACCAGTGGACCCAGTCTTGGATCTGAAAGTCTTGTGAAATGAGTCCTGGAACTGAAGGGTCTGAGGTATCAGGATGTGTGCATAGATGCCCTGAACAGATAAATGTCCTTTGGAGATAGAGGACTTGGAAGAAAAAAAAAACCTATATCTATATCTATCTATATCTATGTATACATATGTACGTATATATATACACACATATTTTATATATAGGCTGATATAAAAATATCTATATATGTAAACATATGTATGTATATATACACACATATTTTATATATAGGCTGATATAAAAAATATATCTATATATATACATATGTATGTGTGTGTGTATATATATATATACACACATATTTTATATATAGGCTGATATAAAAAAATATATCTATATATGTGTACATATGTATCTGTATATATATATATATACACATTTTATATATAGGCTGATATAAAAAATATATATCTATATATGTATACATATGTATGTGTATACACACACATTTTATATATAGGCTGATATAAAAATATATAAAGAAAGGAAAGTACCTCCCATATGAGCAGACTGGAACATGAAGATGTTTCCTGAGCACATCGGCATTACAGAACTTCCATAAACCCCTTGACCTTGCCAAATTGGCAAAAACCAAGCATTATGAGCACTTATCCATGAAGTTGATTTTTTTTTAACTTTTTAATCTTATATCAGAATCTAGTTGATTCACAATGTTGTGTTAGTTTCAGGCGTCCAGCAAAGTGATTCAGTGATACATATACATGTATCCTTGTTCAAATCCTTTTCCCATTTAGGCTGTTACATAATATTGAGCAGAGTTCCCTGTGGTATACAGTAGGTCCTTGCTGGTTATCCATTTTAAATACAGCAGTGTGTACATGTCTAGGGACTGTTAGCAGAGCCTAAGAGCACTGGCTGGAGAGAGAACAAAGAGTTAGGATTCTTAAAAGAGGAATAGAATGAGGTTATGGAGGGAGGTGCCTGGAGGGCAGGTAGTTCTGATGAGAAACCACAAGAATTATTCACAGAACCCAAGAAGTGAAGGATCTGCGTCCTTGACCGTCTAATTGCAGGCCAGTGGCAAAAACTGACTCCGGCTGGAGGATGCAGGTAGCCTATAAGAGCAGAGGAGGGAACTTTCAGGTTACAGAAGGGAGTGGAGACAAGGGAAGATCAGAAAGGGACGTTTGGCAATAAAAATCTTTCCCAGACAATCGAGAAAGTTCAAACTATCCAGGGTTTCCTGTTGGCTTCAATCTGCACATGGTGACACCCTTGAGTTTTGCACTTGGATCAGAGAGTGTTCTGGACTGAAATGACCCATGTGATGGAAAGACAGGGAGCCTATACAGGCCACAGTGGCTTGATCTTTGACTCCCTTCATCAGCAGGGCGGGGCTCTCAGCTTCAGGTACTTGAGTTCAGTCTTTCCACTACGAATCCAAAATGGCTGGGGCTGGGGGGACACCAAGGCACGTGGAAGGAGGGAGGGACGAGATTAGTAAGATGAATAAAAGATCAAATGCGGAGAAAAGTCACCCTGACTGCAGTGGCGAACTTAGAGTCTGAGAACGTGGCCACTCTGAGACGACCCTGTGTGCCTGTCTAACCCTTTGATCTATGAAAAATCCACCTTTATTTAGTGATTTTGCTACACAAGCTTCTCAGTGTCATCAACAGAGCAGTTGTTTCCCTTTAAGCTCACCGTCTATCAGGACATGTTTGAGGAGTTTAGGTCACAGCGCTAAATTTAATTGAGGATGTGTGGTTATAATCTTCAGATATATTAGAGAAACTGAGGTTCAGAGAGGTTAAGAGACTTGCCCAAGGCCACACACCTTAGACTATTTGCTGGAGTTAGAATCTGAGACTAAGCAGTCTGGCCCCAGAGTGTGTGCTCTTAGCCCAATACATGATCTGAGTATAGACGGGTGTGATCAAGCCCACCTGGTAGAATGGAATATGTTCCTGGACAGCAGTGGACACTGTACTCTACCCTCAAGAAGCCAGCTTGCAATGTACCTCAGAGGCCTTTATTTCTCTTAATTTCAAAGTCCTCAAATAGCGATAATAATACCTCTCTTGCCTACGTCGTCAGGTTTTGGGTTATAGCACGTGAAATCAGTTTAGGGAAGGGCTAGGTAAATTGTGAAGGAGTGTGAGGTTGAGGTAAGTGGTTGTTATGGCTCCATGGAAACTTCTTATCACAGCACAGTGAATGGCCAGCCTAGCGTAAGACCGTACAGTCACTGTCACTCACAAAGGGCAGCATATTCATTTTTCTGTGTCACTGGGAAAGTAAAAACAGGAAGCATCCCAGCTTCTGGAGTGATGGGCTTGAGTCAGAAGACACTACCCTGACCCATTATGATAACTTAATTATGTTCTCTTTGGGAAAGACCATAAACGGCTAATGTACTCGGGTAGTGATGACATTAAGGGGCACTGGTGAATATCCATCATCTTTGGGGTTATTACACTACATTCCTTGCACTATCTCTCAGGAAGATTTCCAAAGAGCACAAAGAATCTTGCTCTCTGACTTGTGAATCTTACTCCAAAAGTAGGCATGGTCCTAGATAGAAACTTTCTTCTTCCAAAAACTAATGTGAGCGACTCAGAACTCAAGGCCACAAGTTTAATTTCAATTCACATCTGGGTGACGAAATCTTCTACTAATGACTGTTCAAAGGCTGAAGAGGAAGACATTGGTCAAGTTGGGAAGCTCCCGGGAGACACATCAGTCTCAAGTCACAGCCACAGCAGACACCATCTAACGGCCTTGATGACTCTTCAGTAGACACATGGAAGATATAGAGAGAGTAAATTTGAGTGAAAAATAGGAGAAAACACATGTTCAGAAGAAGAAATATCCTGAGGAACATTCGTTTAAAACTATGTCATTTAAAAGTTCAAGTATTGCTGATAAAAAGCACATATTCTATGTTTGTTGGATAGAATGCTCCACATTAGATCAATTAGGGCTACCAGATCTCCAAGACCCATTAATTCATTTAGTAATTTTTCATTTAAAAGATAATAATCACAATAAATCAATATTAACAACAAAATAAAACAAAGAAAAAATAATAAACACAAAATTTTTAAAGATAAATATTTAAGAAAATATGTGATCACTCTTATTTGTTAAATTTTATTCTGTATCTCTACCCTTGCTTTTCTTCTTTCAGAAGCATATTCCCTGGAAGTTCTTTTGAGGAACTCTTTGGATGGTAAACTTCCACAATCTTTACAAGTTTGAAAATGCCATCATTTTCCTCCCACTCTTCAGTAATAGTTTAGCTGGGTATAAGCTCCAAGCTTAATGGTTATTTTTCCTCTACTCTTGGAAGACATCTTTGAGAAGGCTGATGTCTAATTTTCATTCCTTTCTAGGAACTATTTTATCATTTATTTTATCAGTCTCAAAGGCTTTAAGATTTTCTCATTATCTGATTTTATTTCCTTTATCTGTTTTATTTTATTTTATATGTTATAATGATATTGATATTTCTGGGTGTGAGTCCATCTTTATTCTTGGTGTTTGGTATCTATTTTCAATCTCAAGACTTTCTTATTCCTCATTTCTGTAAAATTCTTTTCTAATGTTGCTGCTTTCCTACTATTTCTTTCATTCTTTTTCGTGGAACTCCTTTCAGACATAAGCTGAGTATTTAAATGATCCTCCATGTCTCTGAACTGGACTTTCTTTCTTGCTCTGTTTTTTAAATCTTTGTGTCTTTCTGTGATGTGTTCTAGTCTTAATCCTGTGAGATGCAGAGGGCAATGCTCTTGTCCCCCTAAATGGCATTAGCAACCTAAGATTGTGAGGTTTTTCATGTGAAAATAAAGCACATATGTCTGTTGAACAACTAAAGTTGTAAACTGAAGACTGAAACTCTTATTTAAGCAAGTATCACACTGCCTTATGGGCTCCAGTAACTCTTTAGCATGCCATGAAGGAACCATTCCAATCTGACCTAAGGCCTCCAGACACACCTCCTGCAACTTGCACACGCTTTCCCTTTTTAACTGTGTAGACACAATATTCCTTCATGACTTCAAGTCTTTGTATATGCTACTTCCTTCTCCTGGGATGCCTGAACACCTTTTGAGACCCACTTCAAAACCAACATTTCTGTGAGATCATTCCCAAGTTCACCAGAATCAGCAATTTTCTCCTTGCTCCACAAAGTCTATAAAATCACAACATACTGTAATTTTCTACTTACAAGTCCATTTCTCTAAGGAGACTTTAAGAGCGATTTGAGGGCAAAAAATAACAGTCTCTGTATATCCAGCAGATCATTGCCTGTCAAAGTTGTCATGAAATGTTTTTTGGATAAGTTTTCAATGACAAAGAGAATTCATTATGGTTTAAAATGAATCTCCTTCTTCTTCTAAATTTTCCTCTGGACCACCCTCCACTGACAGTTGGAGCTGCTTTTGATTTGGTAGTGTTCATTTTTTTTCTCCCAGGAGGTTGCAATCACATCCTGCACAGAGGAACCAGCAAACCCAGCTCTGTCCTCTCATTATATGGACTCTGACGCTCTTTTGCAAACGCTTGAGTTCAGCAAGTTCCCAGTCATATTCAGCAATGACACTTCCCCTGTTGCATTTTGAAGCCAACACGAGAAAGACAATCTGTCTGGTTTTGATTGGTTAACACTCAACTGGTCAAAAATGTGTTTTGTAACACGTAGTTCATGTCCAAGAGGTCTTGCGAGATTTCCAAAGCTTTTCCCACACCATTTTTCTTCTCACTCTCGAAAAAAGAAACACTGTTTTGCCAAAAACCAGATTACCTCAATTCTCAAAAAGGACTGCTCTTGACTAGGAATCTTCAACCCACGAGAGTTCATTCGGGGCCTCATCTCGGCCAAAACTCACATCCATGTTGCCTGTTGCATATCTAATTGGCCTCCGGCTCAAGAAGCCAAGCTGAGTAACATCATCACCTCTGTATCCATCCCTCAAGGCTGCCGGCCCTGAGTCAGCATGGACTGGAGATAAACAGGACACTGAGTGGGAAAGAGGACCCGGGAAACGCCTGAGGATCTACATACTGGAAATGTTTCCTGATGGCCAGCTGTGGTCACAAACACTATTGGCCACAGGGCAGCCTAAAATTCTTTTATTTTTTAAGCCAAATGAGGACTGGTTGGACCTCACCTCAAATTGTATCTTGTCACCAGGTAGAACTGGCCTGGAGGAAAAGACAGAAGCAAAATTCCAGAATAAAGAACTCCCTGTTTATTCACAACAGGAGTAACTTCACGTAAAACCTGAGGTTCTCAATCATTAAAATGCCTTTGAAATGGTTTTGTAGAAAGGAAACAAGAATTAATGTAAAATTGTGTCAAAGCAAAAAAAAAAGTGCAGGGGAGGAATATATTAGGAGGTTGGTATTAACATAAATACACTACTATATATAAAATAGATCATCAACAAGGACCTGTTGCATAACACAGGGAACTCTACTCAATACTCTGTAACATTACAGTGTAATATTCTGAGAAAAGGATCTGAAAAAGAATAGATATATGTGTGTGTATAACTGAATCACTTAGCCGTGCACCTGAAGCTAACACAACAGTGTAAATCAACTCTACTCCAATATAAAAGAAAAATTTAAAAAATTGCTATGGAGAAAAAGAAAGAAAGAAAGAGTTGGAAACGTATATAACCTGTAGAAATAAAAAAAATGACTTAGTTATGTTAGTTAGTCATAGTTGAACTGTTATAAACAGGTTGCTGAATGATTCTTTTTTTCAAGGAAGGTCAAACTGAGAGACATAGAGTATCTTTCTCACCATGCTAGCCTCATTGACAGCTGCCAGAGATATGTCTTTTCCAGAACAATACAAAAGCCTCCCAGAATCTGACCTCTGCCTCCCCAGTGCCATCATACCTACTACTGTCAGGGAACTTTATCTGAAGTGCATATCTGGTCATTCCAGTCTGCTACTAAAACCCCACTTAAAATATCTTACCTTGACCTTTAGAGTCCACCATGACCCACTATATCTCACACAGCTCCCCACATGTAGCCAACCTACAGTCTGGCCAAAACAGGCTAAGGGACATAGGTTATACACATGATTATTAATAAATCTAGTGAGTGTTACTAAAGAAATAAAGGAAGGAATACAAATATATTTAAAAACCAGACACTAAAAAATAAAGTATGTGTATAGTACTAGAAATGAAAAGTATGGTCATTGAACTGAAACCCTTAATAGACAGTTGAAATGGTAGAGACTGTAGAGAGAATGAGTGAATTGAAGGACAGAGTAGGAGAAATCACCGATGAAGTGGCACAAAAAGATGAAGAAATAAGATGTTAAGAGTTACGGAAGAGAGAGGATTCAACATTTCTTTAGTAGCAATTCTCAAACGAAATAAACTAGAGAGTCAGATAGAAGCAAACTTGAAGAGGCTATGATTGACAATTTCCCAGGATTGAAGGAATACATAAATCTAGGATCGAAGGGCCACAGCTTGAAGAAGTAAACCCAAAGTTAAGAAAAAAATATATGCGCACATCCACACATTATATCAAAACTTCAGAATTACCAAAGAGAAAAATTCTAATAACAATCAGAAGGAAAAGACAGATTCTTTTGAAAGGAACAAAAATTAGACCAGCAGAAGGGTTCTCAACAGCAAAATGAGACAAATTAATGAGAAAATATCTTCAAAGCGTGGAGGCAAAAAACCCATCATTTTAGAATTCTACACACTATGATATTATAATTTAACAGTGAAGGTGAAATAGAGACATTTTTGGACAAAGCCTGAGAGAATTTACTACTCACAGGTCTATTATTGGCTGTAGTTCAGTAAGAAGTGAATTTAATCCAAAGGAAGGAGTGATATGTGGAGATGAACTTGAATGCTATCTTGGAGGCAAAATTTACTTTACCTAACTCCCAGACCAGGGCTCCTGATAAAGTGGAGAGAGGCAAAATATGCTCTTGGGAGAGTTTATTACAAGTGCTGCTTTCAATTTCTACTGTCATTTCAACATTTTCTCAATGTTGATGAGAACTAAGGGTATATTTATTTAGCCCTTAGTTCACTGGGTTACTGATTTCTAGCAGCTGGGTGCCTCCAATAAGGTTTGGGAATTTAACTAAACAGTTATTTTGTGTCAGGGTAAAAGTTGGAGTCACTCCAATTAAATTCTGGAAACATCTTAGCAGAATCTATTTATGGCAAAAACACTGGTTCTTCATTTTCATTTCTGTGTTCTAAATTTACAATCTACTTGTAAGTTTTGTAAGGATTCCTGTAGGGACCATTTTTATCATTAACAGGATGTAGAAAGAGCACGAAACAGAATAAGCAAGGGTATTTCCAGTCTCTCCATATTGGCATTATGAACTTGTACAAGTTACATAACTTCTACGAACTATAATTTTCCTCATCTGTAGTATGGAGATAATAATCATTTCCTCTCTGAGTTATTATGACAATTAAGGAGACTATTGTATGTGCACTCCTCCCAGCTACATGTCTTATCAGAAAGTCCAGCACTGGTGCCCAGGAAAACTGTTCCCTGGGACGCAGGAGTGTAGGAGTGTAAGCCTCACCTCGCCTTGACTCTTGTGTGAGCGCACAGCTGACAGTAATCCCCCCAGCACCATGCCCGTCCCATCCACCTCTTTAGAAATCTGAGATTTCAGGTCATGGGAATTGTGTCCAAAGCCACTTCCTTTGACTCTGTGGAATCTAGATCAGTTGTGGTCACTGAGTGTACAAGAAGGGGGTCCTCATCTGCGATGAGTGTTGTCAGACAATTTCTGGTCATGGGCATCACGCATCCTAACCTACCGAGTTTCCCCAAAAATATATCATAGCCGTGTGGCTTTCCTTCTCTTTCAGGTCAGTTTCCCCCATAGCGTCTGTGACTCATACGAGTAACACACGTTCTTCTCATGGGAGCTGATGTTTATTCACAGTCCTGAGCAACACTTTGCCTAACCCAGTGGTGTAAGGATTTTAGCTTTCTGAACAGAAGCAACTTACATAACTAATGTAGTTTAGGAGAAAGAAATTCTCTGCAACATCTGGTGGTACCATACCCTGTACTATGGAAAAATGACTTGGAATTGACTATTTGGGTCCAGTGACTGATATATGAATGGGGCTTGAGTGGTCCCTTTGCCTCTCTTCCCAGCTTAGTGGTGAAAAAGAATATTTGTTTATATGATATGAAAGGACATAAAGGAAAAGGGGAGAGAAGGAAGGAACTGAAGGAACCTAGCATGTGCCTTGCATAGAGTCTGTGCTGGGTTGTGGAAGGTTCTGGGCAGGTGTTACCCTATGATGCTCCCATTTTATAGATGGTGAATCAAGGAGGTCGAGTAACTATAAATCCAGTGCTTTTTCTAGTATACCATCTTGGGATATTATAGTTCGCCCAGCTTTGAATTTTGATTGTAGAGGAAGCTCTGTGTGAGTGACACTTTAGGATACTCAAAGGACTTAATCCCTGCCCTTTAGGGACTTATGATCTAGTAGGGGTCAAAGATCATAAGTGCTGATTGACAAACAGATGCTGACTGACAAATGGATGTAATGGTTCCCAAGAGCAAGCAGCCTGCCAGACCTTCCTAGAGGGCATTTGGAAATTAGGATGACCTGGGCTGCCACTGTGACTGGAAGGTGCTTTAGGATGAGTGGGCAGGGGCTCTTGATGCTAAAGATCTCTACTGTGTGGGACAGTTGAACAAAAGGGAACTTATTCCCTCCCCAAATGCCAAGCTTTGCCTGTGGAGGAAATTCTTGTTTAGATAGAAGCTTAAAAAAATAAAAGTAGAACTACCATATGACCCAGCAATCCCACTACTGGGCATCTACCCTGAGAAAACCATAATTCAAAAAGAGTCATGTACCACAGTGTTCATTGCAGCTCTATTTACAACAGCCAGGACATGGAAGCAACCTAAGTGCCCATCGACAGAGGAATGGATAAAGAAGATGTGGCACATATCTACAATGGAATATTACTCAGCCATAAAAAGAAAGGGAATTGAGTTATTTGTAGTGAGGTGGATGGACCTGGAGTCTGTCATACACAGTGAAGTAAGTCAGAAAGAGAAAAACAAATACCGTATGCTAACACATATATATGGAATCTAAAAAAAAAAAAGGGTTCTGAAGAACCTAGGGGCAGGACGGGAATAAAGACGCAGACCTACTAGAGAGTGGACTTGAGGACATGCAGAGGGGGAAGGGTAAGCTGGGACAAAGTGAGAGAGTGGCATGGACTTATATATACTACCGAATGTAAAATAGATAGCTAGTGGGAAGCAGCCGCATAGCACAGGGAGATTAGCTCAGTGCTTTGTGACCACCTAGAGGGCTGGGATAGGGAGGGTGGGAGGGAGGGAGATGCAAGAGGGAGGAGATGTGGGGATATATGTATATGTATAGCTGATTCACCGCAGAAACTAACACACCATTGTAGAACAATTCTACTCCAATAAAGATGTTAAAATAAAAAAGGAAATGCTGTAAGAATTTGGAACAAAAATAATTCTAGATTCATGGAAGAAAAAGTCTGCATCCAGGAGGAACTCTCAACTGTACTTTTAAGGAGAGATTGGATTTAGAAGTTAGACATGTGGCAAGGAGACTTTCTAAGTAGGTAATACTTGCATCATTTTTCCTGATACAACATACCAGTCATGATGATTGACGAGCTCTGAAGCAAGGAATGGAAGGGCAGGATGGTTAAGGAAATGTCTGGCAGCTTGGTGAAAATGCATGGAGAAGAATGCCATTGGCATGGTTCAGGCCAAGTCCAGTCTGGGCCTGGAGAAGGAAAAAGTGAATCAGAGGTTTAGAATTTAGAGCTGGAAAGGATCTTGGGTGTTATCTAGCCTTGTATTTCATAAAATAGTTCTCAGAACTCTTGTCTCACAAGATGCTCAATGATGAAAAAAAAAAAAACCTCCCATCAATTATGTTTAAGAAATATAGAAAACCACATTCCCCTGGGTAAATTAGAGCCCAATGCATCTGGGAAGTCCTATGCTAAAGACACCTGCTACCTGAGGTTTTCCAAACATAATGTTACCTTTAAACACTACTTATATCCAACAGTTCTAATGTTCTGGAAAATTCATTCTGGGAACCAATGATCTAGTCTTATCCTTACGTATCACAAATAGTAAACTGAAGCTTGTGAAAGCTAAGTGACTTATCCGAGGAGAGACCCAGAGCTAAAGAACTGATTTCAGTGGCCCTTATCACTTTATAAATTTTAAAAATATACATTAATATCTATTCTGCACATAACGGAAATGAAAATTACATATCTAATTACTGTTTACTCAACAAAGCATTAAACCCATACACTTGAGAAAAATTCTCAACCGAAGAAGGATTTTTAGAGACTAACTTTCCATCAAGGAGCAACTCCCATTCCTGCACGCATCCTGGATCCTGGATTTTATACTTTACAAGAGTTTCGTTTTTGCTCTCAATCTGCGTTTCTTGCTTACTTGTAATATAACAGCTAACACTAATGAGGCACAGTTGATGTTCCAGGCGCCGTGTGAAGGGCTTTGTATGCATTTTCTCTGTTAATCCTAACAACGGTTCTACGAGCTAGTTGACATTATCATCCCATTCGAAGCTGAGGAAGCTGCGACTCAGAGAAGTAGGAACTCGCCAAAGTTACAGAACTCATAGGTGAAGGAGCTGAGTATCTGACCCAGGTCTGGCTGACTCCAAAGTTTATAGGCTTAACCACTATATCTTCACAATATTCAGGAAGCTCTGTGGATTTAGAAGATTCCACACTGACGTCTCCAACTGTTCCATATCAAGCCCCATTAGGAGAAACAAGTGACTCAGTGGCTAAAGAATTCATACTAAGGGACTGACATGTTGAGCAAGCCTCCAGCCTGCTATTTATCCTATGGCCTTCTATAAATCATGAGGAAAAGAGGTGGGACTTTGTGTCGTCAACTTTGAAAAAGACAGCAGAAGCCAGAGTTGCATCATCGGGTTAGGTCTGTGACTGACCACCTACTTTGTCATCACTTGACCAGTTGAGTAAAACAGTCAGCCCATGAGAGGAAGCATCCAGGACTCACATGCACACATACAGGCATGCTGTATTTTTGCCTTCCCTTTTATTGGTGACCTCTTATGGAATGCTGTGGGAAAACACTCAGTTCCTAAAGTTCCATTGACTACAAATGAAGATGTCTAGACTAACTCTTGCTAAGAAACTGTAATTCAGAAAGACACAGACCCTGCCGCAATTATACTTGTGAATTTCATTTTGTTTTAATTTTTTCTAAGTGAAATTGCCTCAGCAAATTGGAGGGCTATCTTACTTTCCATGTGTAGAACTGATTAGATAGGAAAATAATTCATCTTCTTATAGGTAGATATTGTGATTAACCTTTAAGGAAAACTAACATCAGAGTAATAAAATCTTCCATGTGCAGAGTGTGTACGTTCAAAAACTATGGTCACATCCATTTCCTCTCTCTGATCCTCACGAGAGCGTTTGAATGCTGGCAGGGCTGCTAGTATGAGTCTTTTTCCTAGCCATTCATTCATCCATCAACTATGTATTGAGTGCCTATTTTGTGCCAGGCGCTGGCAATGCACTAGCAAACGAGGTAGGTAGGTTCTTTGCTCTTAGGAAACTTGTATTCTACCAGGGGTGGCAGTCAATGAAAGAATGAATACATAATAAGTAATTAAATAAGATGGAAGAGCCATAGGTGCTACTTAAATGCAAGGGACACGTAGGTGCTGTGAGATAGAGAGCCTGGGCAGATACCTCAGATGGGGTGGTCAAGGAAGGATCTCAGAGCAGGGAATTTTAGCCTGAGACCTAAACGATAAGGAGCTACATCTGCAAGGATGGGGCCACCCATTCTGCATAGATAGGAAAATTGAGACTCAAATAGATTCAGTGACTAAAGATTATATAGTTAGCCCATGACGGACTTAGACTTCAACCTTAAGTTTCTGAGTCCAAGACCAGTGCTATTTCTGTCCACCATCTCCTTCAACAGTAAACATGGCAAAATACATAAATAATGCTCATCACTGCTTTTGTACGCTAGGAGCGCCAGGTTAAATAATATAAATGGTCATTTTGATAATTTAATACTTACATGTGGATTATTAAATTTCTTCTAAATGAGTAAGGCAATTGTAGTTTGAGCTTTTAAGAAATATGTAGTTAAACTGGACCCCTGCCTCGATGATGGCTTATTTTCTGATCAAAAGGAATTTATACAACAGTATTTCCAAGAGGTTCTTTCTTCTTTCTTCCTCCTTCCCTCTCATATTTAAGTATCTCTTGGTTTCAGGCAGGAACAATGCATAACAGCCCTGACTATTCCGCCCAATCCCTAGGACTTATAATTTCTCATTTCCTCTCTACTAGTAGCATGCTGGATGATGCAAAATATTTGAGCCTCTCTTTGCAAATCTATTAACAGGATTATAAGGCAAGCCTTTTTGGTGGAATAATACTGCTATTACAGCTTGAAAAATTACCCTGGAGTTCATGACCATAGGTGATTAAGGAATCTTTTAAAATTCCTTAAGTGAGTTTAAGTGTTGACAACAATCCTTCCAGGATGGGTTAAATATAAATTCAAGAAGGGGGAAAAATACATATATATATATAACACATATGTGTAAATGTGTATACATATGTAATATGTATATTATATATATTACACATATGTATATAAAGACAAGAGCTCTTAGAGGCTCTTTCTGATTCTTTGTAGGAAAAAGAAGCAATTAATACATGTACATTTAACAAAATCATTTGGTATTGGGACTTAAAATTTTCATTCAAATTGCAAAAGACACAAAAATATCATGTCTAATAAACACCTAATTAAATGATAGTCATAATTGACCAAAAAACTTGTTTAATTAGTTTTTGTTGGTATTAATTCATATAAGTATACAATTTTAAAGTAAATTTATTTTATTTATTTATTTTTATTGAAGTATAGTTGATTTACAACAGTGTATTAGTTTCAGGTGTACAATATAGTGATCCAGTATTTGTATAGATTACACTCCATTAAAAGTTATTATAAAATAATGGCTATAATTCCCTGTGCTGTACAAGCTATCCTTGCTGCTTATCTATTTTATACACAATAGTTTGTATCTCTTAGTCCCATACCCCTATCTGGCCCCTACAGCTTCCCTTACCCCACTGGTAACCACCAATTTATTTTCTATCTCTGTGAGTCTATTTCTATTTTGCTATATACATTGGTTTGTTTTATTTTTTGGATTCCACATATAAGTGATATCATGCAGTATTTATGTTTCTCTGTCTGACTTATTCCACTAAGCATAATATTCATAGGTCCATCCATGTTGCTGCCAATTGCAGAATTTCATCCTTTTTTATGACTAATATACATTATACCATATATATATATATATATATATATATATATATATACAAAAATAAACTCAAAATGAATGAAAGACCTAAATGTAAAAGCTGAAATCATAAAAATCCTAGAAGAAAAATAGGCAGAATGCTCTTTGATATGATTCGTAGCAATATTTATTTTTGGATCTGTCTCCTAAGGCAAAAGAAATAAAAGCAAAAATAAACAATGGGATGTAATTAAACTTAAAAGCTTTTGCACAGCAAAGGAAACTATCGACAAAACAAAAAGGCAACCTACTGAAAGGTAAAAAATATTTACAAATGATATGACCACAAGGGGTGAATATCTAAAACATATAAACATCTCATACAACTCAATATAAAAAACATAAACAAACTGATTTAAAAAATGAGCAGAAGGGCCTACCCTGGTGGTGCAGTGGTTAAGAATCTGCCTGCCAATGCAGGGGACACGGGGTCGAGCCCTTGTCCGGGAAGATCCTACAGGCCGTGGAGCAACTAAGCCCGTGAGCCACAACTACTGAGCCCGCGTGCCACAACTACTGAGCCCGCGTGCCACAACTACTGAGCCCGCGTGCCACAACTACTGAGCCCGCGTGCCACAACTACTGAGCCCGCGTGCCACAACTACTGAGCCCGCGTGCCACAACTACTGAGCCCACGTGCCACAACTACTGAAACACGTGTGCCTAGAGCCCGTGCACCACAACAAAGACCCAACGCAGCCAAAAAGTAAATTAATTAATTAATTAATTTAAAAAAATGAGCAGAAGACCTGAACAGACATTTTTCCAAAGAAGTCATATGGATGACTGACAGGCACGTGAAAAGATGCTCAACATTGCTAATCATCAGAGAAATGCAAATCAAAACCACGAGATACCACTTCACACCTGTCAGAATGGTCATCATCAAAAAGTCTACAAATAACGAATGTTGGTGAGGCTGTAGAGAAAAGGGATCCCTTGTAAACTGTTGGTGGGAATGTAAGCTGGTGCAGCAACTGTAGAAAACAATACGGAGGTTCCTCTAAAAACTAAAAATAGAACTACCATAGATCCAGCAATTCCACTCCTGAGTATATCAGTATAGCCAGAAAAAAAATGAAAACACTAATTTGAAAAGATACAAGCACCCTAAAATTCACATTTTAATGTGAATTACTTCATATACCATACACTTAACCTTTTTGTTAATATTAATTCATAAGCTATTCAATTAACTATTTTAACATGAATTGCTTCCATAGTTTTTAATGTATTCACAAGGTTACATAACCATCACCAGTATCTAATTCTAGAACACTGTTATCATCTCAAAAAGAAGGCCTCTGGCAACTAGTAATTGCTTCTCTTTCTTTATGGATTTGCCTATTCTGGACATCTCATATGAATGAAACCAAACAATGTGTGGCCTTTTGAGTCTGTCATCTTTTATTTAGCATGTTTTCAAGACTCATCCTTGTTGTAGCATGTATCAATACTTCATCCATTTTACGGCAGAATCGTATTCCATTATGTTGGATATACCACATTTATTTATCCTTTCATCGGTTGATGGACATTTGGTTTGCTTCCATTTTTTTGGCTATTAAGAATAATGCTGCTGTGAACATTTGTGTACTCGTGGACACATGTTTTCACTACTCTTGGGTATATACCTAGGAGTAGAATTGCTAGGTCACCTGGTAACACTCTGTTTAACTTTTTGAAAAATTGTGCAACTGTCTGGCACAGCAGCTATACTATTTTACATTCCCATCATCAGTGTATGAAGATTCCAATTTCTCCACTTCTTCATCAGCACTTATTATTTTTTTGCTTGTGGTTATTTCCTTGTGCTATCTCATGAGTGGTATCTCATTGCAGTTTTGGTTACACTTCCCTAGTGATTAATGATATTGAGCATCTTTTTGTGTACTTATTGGCCAGTCGTATATTTTCTTTGGAGAAACCTCTATTTCAGTCATTTGCCCATTTTTCAATTGGGTTCTGTTTCTTTTTATTTTCAGTTATAAGATTTTTGTGTGTATTCTGGACACTAGACCCTTGTCAGATATAGATTTTGCAAATATTTTCCCTAATTCTGTGGATGTTTATTTCATTGTTATAGGTTCTGTACGGTTATGGATCTGGACTACATTTGTTAGTATAGCATTCATGTATTATTTTTGTCTGCATATCACTCCTTCTTCCCTCCTCTTTAGCTGACGACACTCTCCTCTTCCCTTCCATCTGTGAGTTTCCGGCCTAATCATCCTTCCTTCCCTCCCCAGTGCCTGATTCCCTCATGTCCAGGACCCAGGCTAAGCCAATTAAAACCCATCACCAGAATTTTTCACTTTGGTTGGAGGTTATTTAAAGATCCTTTTCCCCTCTGCTCGAAAACCTGTGAGTATGTAACAGAACTGCTTTCTTCATGTTCCCCACATGGCAAAAAGCCCTTTGGTAGTAAGAGAGTGAAATCCACAAGCAGAGAAGCAAAGCAGAGAAAGACAGAGCTGTGGCTGTCCATTTGTCCCCAGCTATACCCCTGACCTTCTTTGTTGTGTGAGCAACTAAAGTCCTTTTTAGGCTTGACTGAGCTGAAGTTATCTGTCACTTGTAGAGTAATACTCGCTGACTAATGGAGTATGTATATGGCTTATCAAAGATATTACCAGCAACTCTTGCATAGCGAGAGTTTGTAATCGTTAGTCTGTGGGAAGAAATGCAAGGAAAATATAACTGGGTAGAATCTGGGAAAACACAGACTAACACATCTGGGGAAACAGGATAATATGTTTGAGTTTATGGGAAAGAGACTTGCAGGGAAAAGAGTCATTCCAAAGTAGTTGCAATGAATGGCAGTTGACAGTGAATCATACTATATGAATCGATGATATGAAATGACAAGTAAAACAGCCTTTGAGGTATGGAAGAAATGACAGTCAAAGGTACTGTGAGTCACAGACATTTGTGTTAAGCGTCCTTTGCAGAGCCCTCCATGGAGACCAGTTGTCAGAACCAGCTGGCATGTCTCACATATGAATGTGACTGTTTTTTCTCCTTCTCCCTTCTGTGTCATTTCTCTGTATCTTTCTCTATTCTTCCTCTATTGTCCCCTAACAATCTATCCTTTGGTCCTTTTTTTTTTTTTTTTTGCGGTACGCGGGCCTCTCACTGTTGTGGCCTCTCCCATTGCAGAGCACAGGCTCCGGACGCGCAGGCTCAGTGGCCATGGCTCACGGGCCCAGCCGCTCCGCGGCATGTGGGATCTTCCCGGACCGGGGCACGAACCCGCGTCGCCTGCATCGGCAGGTGGACTCTCAACCACTGCGCCACCAGGGAAGCCCTTTTTTTTTTTTTTTAAAGATTGAAAAGACCAGGTAGGTATTATGAATAAACAGAACCAACAAGTAGTCCTTCCCTCTTTCTTTGTTAGTAATTTTCTTTTTGTAAATTAATTTTCATTGAAGTATAGTTGATTTACAATGCTGTGTTAGTTTCTGCTGTACAACAAAGGGAATCAGTTATACGTGGGGCTCAAATCGTCCCATTCCAGGGACTATTACTGTTACTTTCTATTCTGTTGTCAGTGCGAAGCTTGCTAAGAATGATGGAGGATTTATGGAGTGTTGCTGTGATCTAAAATGCACAGGCTTGGATATGGTACACAAAATCCTGCCTATGGCAAACAGCAAAGTTCATCCTCTTAGAAGACTGTCTCTGCACTTTTGGATGGGCTCTTTCCTCTCTGGAAATCAATGAATGCGTTGGACTCAATGGGAGGGTAGGTGAGTGGTCACTTCAAGATACTGGAACCAGTGTACTGCAGGAATAAAACAGTACTGGGTTAATATCTCAAAAATATCACCCACATCACACATGGATCTGTGCATAGTTGAGAAGGAGATGGAAGAGCTAAACCTACACAAGAATAGTTGCCCACGTCTTTGTCCTTTAAGTGTGAAATTAAAAATTATAGAGTCTAAGTAATAGTAAATTTCCTAAGACATCACCCAAGAAATGCACCATTGTATAATGTAGACCAGTATGACGGTACAAGAGGATGCAGGCTCAGGAAGAGGGGGAGAAATGTCTGACACAGCCTTCTCAATCATAACTCATCTAACTAAGATAGAAAGACTCTAATATTTTAATATATTTTCTCTATAAGTTGCTTAGATTCAATATTTAAGATCCTTCATATATTTTTTGACTCACAAGTGTCAATGTTTCCTGTTCAAAACCCTCTAGAGCATTGTTTGGTTGAGTTACAACCCCGGGGTCATGTGGAGCCCACCAACAATTGTAGTTGAGATTCTGGGGTTGAGAGTGAGTAAAAGAGAGTTAACAGTGCCCCCTACGACCTGGAATATTGTCAAGTATATTTCTGTCTGGGAAACAGCATATACTTGCTTCAGGAAAGGAGTATCTGAAGCTTGGGTCTTGAATGAATGATTTTTTTTTTTGTCTGGATGAGCTATCCATTGTTGAAGGTGGGGTATTGACGTCCCCCACTATTATTGTATTGCTTATTTCTCCCTTCAGATCTGTTAGCATTTGCTTAATATATTTAGATGCTCCAAGTGCTCCAATGCTGGCTGCACATATGTACATGACTGTTATATTTTCTTGATGAATTGAACTTTTTCATCATGATATATTGACCTTCTTTGTTTTTTGTTACAATCTTTGGCTTAAAGTCTATGTTATCTGACATAAGTATAACTACCTCTACTCTCTTTTGGTTTGAGCTTGCATGGATAAGTTTTTTCTGTCTTTGCCCTTTGAGCCTATATGTACCCTTAAAGCTAAAGTGAGTCTCTTGTAAGCAGCATATAAGGGGGTCTTGGTTTTTTTGTTGTTATTTTTCGTTTGTGTGTTTGTTTTATCCATCCATATACTTCTTATCTTTTGACTGGAGAATTCAATATATTTACATTTAGAGGAATTGATAGGTAAGGACTTACTAATGCCCTCTTATTGTTACATTTCTCTTATTCTTTTCTTCCTCTCTTGCTGTCTCCCTTTGTGAACTGATGATTTTCTATGGTAGTATGCTTTGATTCTCTTCTCTTTCTCTTTTGTGAATCTACTGTAGGATTTGGCTTTGTGGTTACCATGACGCCTGTATCTCATAGATATAACATCTCAGATATAACAGTCTATTTTATGCTGATAACAATTTAACTTCAATCACATTGAAAAACGCAACCCTTTTACTCCCTTCTTTTATGTTTTTGATGTCACAGTTTACATGTTTTTGTATTGCATATCCATGAAGCATTATTGTACCTTAGCTATTTTTAATCCTTTTATCCTTTAACCTTTATGCTTGAGTTAAGTGGTTAGCACATAACCACATTACAGTTTTAGGGTATATGCTTACTTTTAACAGGGTGTTGTATATTTTCATGTTACTAGTTAGCCTCCCTTTATTTAAGCTTGAAGAAATCGTTACATCATTTCTTATAAGGCACGTGTAGTGGTGATGAATGGTGCATGGAGCGTGGTGACGGATGTCAGGTTAGCAACATGCAGGTGCACAGCTGGAGGGATCGGCCGTGAGTGCATGCACAGCAGGGAGGGTCAGCTGCAGGGGCCTGGGCTGGTGTTTTGCATTCATGTAGCCACGAAGGCCTTGGCTGCTTGCAAGTGCAGATCCCAGGATCCGGCAGGTAGGGGAGGAAATGGAAAGGGACTCAGGTGACCGGTGCCTGTAAATGCACATACCTGTGTGGGGCAAAAGCTGGTGAAATCTGCAGGGGTCCATGGTGGCTGTTCTGGCCATTGGCTTCTTCGGTGGCGAAAGCTGATGGGGTCGTCCACAGAGCAAATCACTGGGAACGGGGTTGGTCCTGCTTCTTGCCTGATATTAGTAACCCTTGCCCCCTTTTTCCTTGTCCCCAGTCATCTCTATAATTCTCAGCTTTGCTGGCTTCTCCAGAGGGACTGAGGTAGTCACAAAGCTACTCATGGAAGCATTGTTTGAATAGCAAGAGACTAGATACAAGAAAATGCTCATAAGCAGGCCTAGTTAAAGAAACCATGGGACGTTCATGCAGTGGAGTCACTCTATGAGGCCATAAAGGAGAATAGGGGCTCCTTTTTGTATCAGTATGAAATGTATGCAAGACATATTCTTAAATGGAAAAAGTACAGGGCAGAATTTTGTGTAAATATGTTACCGTTTGTATAAAAAAAGGAAAAACATACATGTCAGCATTTTCCTTTGGCCTTGGTGGTTTTTTCTTCCCGACCCCCGTGCAGGGAAAAAAAAAAAAAACTGAAAAGAAGGAGAGGAACTTTGGGAAGGAGGATTATTTGTTGTTTCCGGAAAATAGCACAGTGAGTTTTCTCAGCTTAGCTACTTATAACAACAGGTGATCCATGACACTTTGTATATTAATTCCAGATGTTATGACAGCAATCTCAAGTTCAGGAAAGCTAACAAAAGAAACTTTCTCTTGCCTCTTCCAGACTTTCATCCCCCCATCAATGGCTCAGAAGAGGTGTACCATCCACCAGAAGCCCTGATGTTAGAAATGGAGATAACCAAGCCCTTGGCAACATATATTCTATTCTGAGTGTGAAATATGTGTGAGGATATTGTGATACGGGGAAGATAATAAATCATGGGATCTGTACCCCCAGCATGCTCAGAGTATTGTTGGAGAGACAAGACAAACATTCCTTGAGAGCACTAAAGAGAGGAGGAATCCACTAATGTGACCAACGTGAGTTTTCTTAAATCCACCCACATATCTGGATTGATCGGGAAAAGCCAAAAAAGATCCCAAGAGATTGTGTATAGAAAGCACTTTGTAAACCGTAAGGTCCTATGTAGTGTGAAATGAAAAATATTGCCTGCTATGTCAGTAAACAAAAGATGTTGTTGTAGGCATCAAGCAATCCCGGAGGGTGAGCCCTGTGGGAACCCAGGATGGGGACAAATGGGCTGCCCACTGCCAAGCTCTCAGCCACTGCAGTCACCCCCAACTATACACCCTGAGGGGATTCAGGATGGGGAAAATCAGGAGACCGCTCCTAGATAGTTAAGCTGTATATCAAAGGCATGACTTCTATAAGCCCAGAGTCTTGCATCTTCCCATATATAGAAAACTGCTAAATTCTTTAACTTGAGATATCTGATTTTCTTTAATTAACAGTAATCTTTTGAAGTTCCGACTACCTGATCTTTGTTGCAAAAAGTCCTGTATATCCTGGCTTCTCCCTTTACCTCTTGGGAGCCGTCCCTCAGAGGCTGTGTTCCAGGAACAAGTCCTCAGTTTCATCCACCAAATAAAACATAACTCTCAAAATTTAGGTTGTTCTTTCTTTTTTATTTCAGTTGATAGTAGATACTGTAATTTACTTTGGTTAGAGAAGACTTCACAAAGGAGGTAGGTACATAAGCCTGAGCCAGGAGCATGGGTGGCAGGTGGCAGAGGGGTGAGGGAGGGCCTTGCAGGTGGGGAGATACAGGTGTTTCTGGGAAGCAGGAGTAGGCGTGGTCAGGAGAGGTGGGCGAGCTCTCCTCACAGCAGACTTGAAAGGTTGGTGTTGGTCTCCGTGTTACAGCTGAGGACGTCAGGGAGCCAAGGTAGTGAAACCAAACAGGACCCTGTGGGGCTCCTGGGCGCTTAAGCCTTTCTGTGTCCCCTGTTTCTTGTTTGTAGGGAATAGGCTTCAGCCGCCATGACCTTCCCTGAGTTCCAAAGGGCAGGTTCAAACAGTTGCTAATCAGGGAAGGGAGAGGATGCAGACCCAAGGGAGGAGAGTCAAGAAACAATAGTGCAGCCTTGGGACTGGATCCTGGTTCGCCTAAAGAGATACACATAACAATATCTTTGAGCTCTTCTGCAGAACTAAAACCCCCAACAAATGGAAGACATTAACTACTTGATGAACCATTCTTTATTCCAGAGAGAAGGTCACAGTTTGATAACCTCGAGAACCACAGAAGCTCATCAGAAAACCACCTGAGGCCAGATTAAAGGAATGCAGGCCCTGCACACAACCCTGCCCTTGAACCATTGCTACAAAACTCCTCAACAAATCCTCCCCAGCTGCTCACCCCCGGGTGAGGACACACAATTTTTGAGGGCACGAGCCCATGGTTTCCCCCTTTGCCTGATAAAGCAGTAAAGCTAACTCTTCTACTTCACCCAGACTCTTGTCTCTGAGATCTGATTCGGCACAGGTGCACAGAGGCTGAGTTTTCAGCATTAGTGAGAAGCTTGGCAAAAGACATGGTTAGTGACAGTCCAGGTCTGTAGCTCTTTCCACTTACGCTATGAGAATCGAATCTGAGGGTTCAAGCTCAAAGTCACAGCTCAAGGTCAACCAGCTCCAGGCTTCACATTTTTCTTCTGAAACTCAACCTGCTACTCTCAGCTGGCATCAGCAGAGTGCA
Source organism: Neophocaena asiaeorientalis asiaeorientalis (assembly GCF_003031525.2). NCBI lineage: Eukaryota > Metazoa > Chordata > Mammalia > Artiodactyla > Phocoenidae > Neophocaena > Neophocaena asiaeorientalis. The sequence goes on along the minus strand of NW_020175837.1, from coordinate 1,748,358 downwards.
CGGCATGGAGAAGTGAGCTTGGAGGAGACCCATCTTGTAGGTCTTGTCGTGCTTTATAGAAGCTTCTGGGAGAGCAGGGAGCATGGAGGCCCACAGACCAGACTGCCTGATGACCTGGAGGGCTGATTTCCCGTCTTGTTGTTAAAGAGAATTTAGGGAAGCCAAAAAGACACAAAGCAGCAAGAAAAAAATTAAATGAAAGCAACAGAAGAAATAAGGCAAAGGGAAGATAGGAGAGAAAGATGAATCTGGAAGCGTGGTTACTCCACACAATACGTGCTGTAGTTTCCGTGCATTTGCTAGAACGGACCCTGCATTTGGCTCTACACTGCGTGAACAGGGAAACAAAACCAGTCAGATGATCTGTGGCTTCTCTGGCCACACAAAGGTGGATGGAGGCCTTGCTGTGTCACCTTACACCCAGGAGAAGGCAGAGGAAGTAAGGGAGCCTGGCCTCCTGCCCTAAAGACATTGGCTGGTAGCACAGGCTTACAGAGGGGCGGGGCAGGGGCTGGGGCAGAAGCTGGCCTGCAGTGACAGTGAACCAGTGTTGCTGAGGAGCCGTCAGAGGTAGAGCAGCCCAGCCCCCCTGGTTCTTCTAAGCCTGAGACAGCTGGCCAGGCTGCTGGGGAATCACAGCACCGCTGGGGAGCCTATTCCCAGCAGGGCCCCACTTGCAGGCCTGCGGGTGAGCCTTCCCGGCGCTGCTCTTGGGAGCCCGCCCCATCTGTCCTGCCCTGCAATCCCCATTCCTGGGTGCTTAGCTGTTCAGGCAGCCGCCTCGCTGGTGAAGAGGCTGCGCCCTGGAGAGAGAGCCAGGGAAAGGGAGGGCCCCGCTCAGAAACTAAGGCAAACAGATCAGGAGCAATCTGGACTCTGCACCTGCCACATGGATGAACTGTTCTGTGTCCAAGGTTTTGCGATTAGAAAAACATGACTTTGCTGCCTGGAAGCTCTCTGAACGTAACGCTGAGATGCAAAGTAGAGGGGAGAGAAGAGGAAATGATTCCCTTCCTCTCTCTAGTTTTTTCCTACTTTATACTCTCCACCCTCCTCCCCCCAGATTTGTAAAACGCACCCGTGCACACACACACACCCTGATGGGTTAAGTGAAAACAGTGCCCCAGGCGGGTTGAAATGCTGTGTTTGCGGGTCCGCCAGGAAGCTGGTGCTCTTTTCCTAAGGAGCTGTAGCTTCTGACTCTGGCCTGCAGCCGCAGCTTCCCTTTGGTGTTGCCGAAAGCACTTAGCCAGCCTCCGATAGAGCCCAGCCCCCGGCCTGCACAAAGGAGCTGAGTCATCCTTTACGGCTACATTGGCTCAGCGGTGCCCTAAGCCTCTCTCAGGCGGTCAGGAGGGAGCCTGGAGTTTCTGGGAGCACAGTGTAGACTCCAGGGGTGAAGCTCCCTTCTTGGTGGTGGGCTGAGGCTGGCAGGGCGGCTGAGAGCCCTAAGCGTCTGGGTCAGGAATACTCCTTCTCTCCGGGCTCCGAGCCCTCTGGGCCTTGCGGGGTCCGTTTACTTATCTGTGCTGCAGGTGGTGGCTTTGTTAGTCCTGACCCTCAGCCACGCCCAGGAAGGAACTGAGTGTGCTTAGGGCCTGTTTGGGACCGCTCTTGGTCACGCTGAGGAAGGGAGATCCTGTTTGTGTGTTTCCATGCAATATATGTGTCCTCAGCTGAATAAATCTTCCGCAGAAGCAAAGGCTGATGGGAGACGCGTTCGTTTACACTTAGCAGGTGGCAACTTAGGACCTGGTGTACAGTTGTTCTGTCCTCACCCATCTGGGAGGTCATCTGTTTACTCAAAGTCTACCGATTTAGAAGTTAATCACTGGGCTTCCCTGGTGGCACAGTAGTTAGGAATCTGCCTGCCAATGCAGGGAACACAGGTTCGAGCCCTGGTCCGGGAAGATCCCACACGTCGCGGAGAAGATAAGCCCGTGAGCCGCAACTACTGAGCCCGCATACCACAAGTACTGAAGCCCATGCACCTAGAGCCCATGCTCCACAACAAGAGAAGCCACCACACTGAGAAGCCTGTGCACCACAATGAAGAGTAGACCCCGCTCGCCGCAACTAGAGAAAGCCTGCACACAGCAATGAAGACCCAACACAGCCAAAAATAATCATAAAATAAATAAATTTTAAAAAAGAAGAAAAGTTAATCACATCTAACAAATACCTTCACGGCAAAAACTTGACTGGTGTTTGACCAAATACCTGGATACCTTGGCCTGGTTAAGTCGACACATCAAATGAACCCTCACACAGGTGATCCAGGTGAGTAATTTAATGCCTCCTAGCCTCTGTTTGCTTCCCATTAATGGGGATAATGTAGCACCCACCTCACAGGGATTTAGATAGAATTAAAGGAGACCGTGTCCGATGAGCAGCCTTGACATTGCCCCGCTCATGGTAGACAGCAGTCTTGCCTTCAAGCCTCACCCTTATTCCAACCATGTTTGGCCCCAAAGGAAGGGCCGTGTGACAAAAGAGATTCCAAGTGCCCAGCCTTTCCTGCTCTTTCCACACCCATCTCAGCGGAGAGGAGGCTCCACTCTCTTTTCCCTGTTCCTGGAGGCTGGCCGAGTGTGATTCCTTCATTCCATTTCCATACCCTCTGGAAAAGGGGGTTGAAGGGATGGAAATTGCTGAGGTCAAAGTCACATATAGACTCCTTAAAGGAAGGATGGGAGAAAGCTAGATCGGAATTGAAACTCTGCTCCTAGTAGATTTTGTACCCCAGTCCCCCTTCCAGACTCTGGCTCCACACAAGCTCTGGAATCACAAAGGCCGGAACCCAAGATTTTATTTCTAGCAAGGGGCCTCCGAGTCTGAAGACACTGCTAGTGTATGTGCACACATGCTGCTGTGCTTTTGGCTTTTGTTCTCATTTCCTTGAAATAGAGATAATTTTGTGTGATTAAAAAAAAATGCTTAAATGTAAGACCCATAGACCTCCTTCTATTTTAAGCAAAATTAGCTTTCTTTTTCTGTAAAAAAGGAAGAAAAAATATTGCCCATCATGTGTGTGGCCTGAACACAACCCTCAAAACATCTTAAAGGTTATCCATCAAGGTTTTTAAAAGGAAATATATTATTCTTAATTGTTCTTATCTTATTATTATGTAATACTTTATGGATTTATTTTTTAACTTATCGTCTTATGCCAGAAAGGGCCATTTGGCTTATGTTTATTGGTAGACTGAAACAAAACTAAATATGTGGGACTGTGTTTACTATTTTGGACCTTATTCTCTATTACTTTGCCTTTCAACTTGAAAAGGAATTTTGTGCTACGGATAAACGTTTGGCCCCGGTCAACAGTGCTCCCTTCAGGCCAGGAGGGAACGCCTAAGAGAATTCCGGACCAGCAGGCAGCCGTATATTTCTTGCTTAATCCTGTGTGCGTGGGCGAAGGATCAGGCAAAGGTATAAATAAAATGTTCTAACTCCGCATATGGTATTTGGGGTTGAAAAATCCTTCATAAACTTTTTCCATTCCTATCAGCAGTTTTATTCATTACGGGACATCCAGTAACTCTCCTTTTGGGATTATTTGAGAGGCAGCAACAACGTATGAAAAGAGCATTCTGGCTGTAAGATTCAGTGTAAAGATTGACTGCCTGTGGGCAAGTAATCCCCATATAGCCGATCTAAAATGTTCAGTGTGGTTTCCCCCTTTCGTCGGCTTTCCTGTCCTCAGGTGCATGGATTCTTCAGTAGCGTAGCCATAATGACGGGAAAAAGCCTTCCCCTTTCCCCCCATTGGACCAGGATCAGGTCCACGGGCTAGCAGATGGGTTTTCTCCCTTCTTGTGTTTTTTCTAACATGGGGGTCCACAGCAGGAAATCAGGCCCAAAGGATATCATTTCAAAATTTTAACACTGCGTCACTCTGGCGAGCTCCCTGTCTGGCACATCACCACTGGGTGTTGGATGTTTGGACAAATCAAGAGGAGCGAGCATCAGACCAGATGGTGCCACGCCCTCTTCTCTGTCATCTTCCATCTCTAAGCATCACGAATCACCTGTCCTTTCGCTACAGAGACACTGCCTCTGCCTAGGTCATTTCTATTCCTCCAGACACGTGTCCTCAGCTGCAGTCAGACCACATTCAGCATCCTTAGAGAAGGATCTTGTAGCTAATAAACTAGTAAGCTTCAGCCTCAGGGCCTCTCCCTACACAGTCCCCCTTCCAAGAGCCAGAGGAGCCCTAGCAATGTGTTCACATAGTCACTTATATATTTTAAGTGTATTAACAGTAAGATAAATGTACTCACAGTTGGTTAAGACTGTTTTCTGTTTCCATTCCAACTTCCCCAACCTAGCTACTGTGGTGGGGTTTGTGTAGTCACAGGCATTTTGGGGCTCCAGCTAAAAAGAAGTGGAGTTGGGAATACATTTGGTTTGGGTTTAGTAGGGGATACTTCTGTGATTGGTGGTAGTTTCCAATGGCAGGGAAGTTATGGCTAGCCATCCTGGTGTAGAACTGACCTCTAAGAATACTCCTTTGACTTCCTGTGCTGAGGTACCCAGCTCTGGGACACGAGGTAAATTGAGTGTGTCCTACAGCATCTGACACCGAAAGTTACTGCAGCTTCAAAGAGAAGCAAAATTTAAGATGCATAGAGCAGGAGGCCAGTCCGTAAAGACTGTTACAAACATCCATTGCATAGAATTGTAAGCAGAGGACTTCGTTTTCAGTAACAACCAGTCAAAACAGAAGTTCTCTCCTTTCCGGAATAGAATACATCATGCTATGTATACAGTTATAAAGACATCATACCATGTTTTTCTCTTTTAATGCAAAAGAGATTTCTTGGAATTGCCATGTTTTAACCCATGTTTGTGGTGTGTGTTTTCACAATCTAAAATTCGATTGTATAATCTTCAGGCTCCAGAAAATGTCCATAAGCCACTGACTGTCCTCCAGACTGTGGTCAGGTTGGTCTTCTTACAGTAGAAGTGTGCCCTGGTGATGACTGTGTAATGTGAACTCTTGGGTGACTTTCATCTTTTCATAACCTGCACAAGCTGTCCTCCCCTCCTGGGCACCAGAGATCCCTCACGCTCAGGGCTCCTGGAGCATGCTGTCCCGTTTGGCCCTTACCTCCTTTGACCGCGTGGGTCCCCCTAATGACAGTAACGCCTTCAGTATTGGTTTGTTCGATAAACTTCTCTTCGTCGTTCACCAAGCAGCGAGGCAGAAGATCACTCAGTTGAGTCGGAAACCTGCCAGGACTCGAGTTGGGTGGCGTGGCCGGAAGGGCTGTAAGTGTTCACAAATGGCTTTTTCACAGAAGCTGGGCTTGGTCTGTTTGAAGGGCAAGAGCACAGCGGCCAGTGGGAAGCGTACATCAGATCCCTGGAGGCTGGCTCCTTGGCTGGCCTCGAGCAGGAGCTTAACCCCTGGTGCTGATGAGAGCTGGACCGCTATCGTATGCTGGTAATCATTGACAGTAGTTCCAAAGAAAAGCCTCGTGAAAATGTTATGCCTTACGTAACAGCAGAGTAACGTAAACTATAATACAGTTACATTTCATAAACCGTTTACTACGGCTTTGTGACAATTGCATACTCATATTTTAAGGGACAGGTGAATTTACTACTTCCTGAAGTTTATTGATGCTTCCCTTTTGTCTCACGTAAAATGGAGTAGCGATACCCATTTTTCTGCATTGTAATACACTTGTCTAGGGATGCCTAGACAATCAGAAAATTGGACTACATTTCTTAAGAGTTAGTGTTTTACTAACTCAGATCAGTTTTGTGGACCCTCTCTTCCTTAGATGTAAATGATATTAGTTCACTGTTAAATGAAATAAAGTGGACATTTTAAAACTAGGGCTATCAGAAGGTGGCCCAACACTGGGATGCGAATTCGTCCCTTTCTGACCTTCTGGTCTCCCCTTAGGCTACATCCCAGCAGCAGTGGCCCTCTGGTCTGGGTCCAGGCACCTTCAGATCCCCTCCTGCCCCTCTCACCCTCTCACCCACACTTCCTGACACTCTCGTTTTTTTCCTCCTTTCGAAGCCAGAGCTGGGGAAACACCCCAGAGAGAGTCATTTATTTCTCCTTTCTTCTTCATTTATCAAGGTTATCTCACTATTTTCCCCACTTTTGATTAGTCCGCTGAGAAAACGGTTTCTATCAATAGACGTCAGCTTATATGTGTGACTCAAGGGTCCACATGACATGGGACAAAACACAGCAGCAAGTGCGGTTGTAGACGCTCTTTGATTTCCGGGGGGGCAGCAGTATTATTAGCAGCAACACTGATGATGACAAAGCAAAGGCTGATTATTGTTTACACGGTAACTAAAGCCTTTTCAGGCAAGCACTTCTTCCCTATTCAGTGGGTGCTTTCATTAATCACAGAGCTGTTATACTAAATTAAGCCATTTCAGGTGATTTTCTCCTCTTCATTTCCTTTCTCGTCTTCTGTCTGAGTGTATAATCCAATCTTCCCTTTAGTTTAGGGATTTATATGTAAGGAAGATTAGGCCAAGTTACAATCCCCACCCTCAACCCCTTAGAAGGCATGCTAGGAATCAAGAAAAGACATAAGGAGACTCTGGGAAACTTCCAGGCCAAAGAAAGCAAATGTTAAATCTATCATTCTTTAAGTGTGTCCTTGGACAACTTTGCAAAGCTCTCCTGTGATTAGCTTTTGGGGGAAAAATGAAAACACATTCCTTTGCATCCCCAAATGCATGCACTTTATCTCTTCTTCCAGATATCCAACTGGCCTGTTTGAAGCCCACCCTCAACCCCAGTCTCTCTACCCCATCTGGGAAACAAAACGCTACACCTCTCCTCACTCCCAAGAGCTGCGACTCTGTGTGGATACATCTGCTCTTCAGATTTGCTGTTTCTGATATTACCTTACTCAGTTAAGCTGCAGGAGTCCTAAGAACATGGTCTGGTATGGTATGTACCTGTCCTCAAGGCAAGCAGAAGTTCACCACTGCTCTGTCAACTTGACCGTGAGGAATGAATCAGGTAGGAACGCTGCCCCTGGCTTCTCCTGTCCAGGTTCAGAGTTTTATAAGTGAGATCAGGTTGGGAGCTGGAACCCCTGAAGTGTACTTGCTCAGTCAGGGCTGAGAAGTTGCCAGGACTCCTAGACTTACTTTAAATGCCTACCGGGTGATGGGGGCTTTCGGGCCACTGGAGGACTGACATGAGATGGATGACGATTTCCCCAATACAGCATCACCCAGTTGGACTTGAAACCAAATGGTAAACACCAGAGAATCATAATCACCCAGTAATCAAGAGTGAAATGGTTTCAAGGACATTGACTGTTATTCCAACAAAACAGCCATCCAATGTTCAGCTCTAGAAAGTTCTGATCTTGCTTTCATCCTTTGTAAGTAATAAGGGTTACAGTAGGATCAAGGGTGCAGGCTGGGAGTGTAAGATAAATGACAATGTACCACGCCTTCTAGAGAACACAGAAAGGAGACTATTTATTTTATGCAAAAATAGTTATAACTCTTAGATATGCTCAGCAGATCTATTTTGCCCCCAAAGATAAGTAGCCTTTCTTTCTCTTTCACATAATTAATAGTTTCTTATCTGTAGTTCCCTTGTTTAAGTTCTGCAGCAAGGCAGAGTAGAAGAAAAGCAAGGGAATATTTGATATGTTAATTATGAGGTTATGACATTATTAAGTGTACCCCGAATACAAGTGGCCTCAGAGATTCTGCAATCTGTACCAAAAATGAAGCATAGAGCTGCTGCAAAACATTCAAGGAGGGACCATTTCTATAAGTTTCTTATTTATCCATCATTCCTTTGAATAAAGCTGAGGAGGTTCTTTTACCTTCTTCTATCTGGCCACACTTTAAATTTACATATTGAGTAACTGTCTCTGGGAGATGGAGGGAATGGGCCCACCACCATGCTGTGAGGTTAAGATGGGAGGGATGCTTTAATCTAGCAAGAGGTATGCTGAACACACAGGGCTGCTTGTCGGCATATGGTTTCATTGGGTCCCCAGAAGCCCACATCAGTTGAGAGCCAGTAACAAGCCAAGAGGAGGGTGCCCGAGAGAAGCAGGCAGGCTGGCCTTAGCCTGAGAATTTCTTTCTGTGGTACCTGCACAGGGAAGGAGGGGCCTGACCAAGAGGCAAAGGGAAGTTTTTGCTGCTTCCAAATTCTAAAATAACCTGGCTTGGACTTTAAGCCACTTCTTTCTAGAGGTGGAGGGAGCTCCTCCTGTTTTTCTTTCTCTTGGGCTAAACCACTCAGTGCCAAAGTCTTCAGTCAAATCGATGATTTCATCTTCCTTTACATCTTGTTGCTTGCCATAAATTGTGTTTTTTTATTTTGAACTTGAAGGAGAGAAGTTTGAAACAAAGCACTTTTTTCATATTGTACATCATATATTCATTTTATCTGAATTCAAAAATGAATCCAGTGAGTAAAAATAAAAATTCTGCCCACTTTCTAGGGCAAGCCACCTCTCCCATACATCTCATAATCAGCCACTGTGTTTTTATTTTTATTTATTTATTTATTTTTAACATCTTTATTGGAGTATAATTGCTTTACAATGGTGTGTTAGTTTCTGCTTTATAACAAAGTGAATCAGTTATACATATGCATGTATCCCCATATCTCTTCCCTCTTGCATCTCCCACCCTCCCACCCTCCCTATCCCACCCCTCTAGGTGGTCACAAACCACCGATCAGCCACTGTGTTTTACACACACATCTGTATGCCCAGCCTGCCTCTAGTCCAGGGCGCCTTTCAAAGAGCAATCTGATTTTCTCACACCTGGCAGGCAGGGGGCGCTGTGGCCTGGGGGAGGTGGGAACTTCTACTCTCCGAATGCTTCTGCAAATTCAGCTGCCTCTGGGACTTTCTCCAAAGCATTTCCCTGCTCTACCCCACCCTCTCCACGTCTTTCCACTCCATCCTCCCTTCTTAGTTTCCAGCGGTGATCTAGAATCTCTCCACCAGGGCCCAAGCCCCACCTGCATCTGTCATCCAACACTGGACTTCCACAGAGCCTCTTACTAGCTGACCTGGAGACACTCTGCACATGCTACATGCGATTTTTCCAAATGGCTGGCCTTTGACAAGCCCCAATTATATTTTGTCAATCACTTTTTTTCTCCAATTTTTCAATCCCTTGTGTAATTTTTTTTCTTTGCGGTACGCAGGCCCCTCACTGTTGTGGCCTCTCCCGTTGTGGAGCACAGGCTCTGGACGCGCAGGCTCAGCGGCCATGGCTCACGGGCCCAGCCACTCCGCGCCGCCATGTGGGACCTTCCCAGACCTGGGCACGAACCCGTGTCTCCTGCATCGGCAGGCGGATTCCCAACCGCTGCGCCACCAGGGAAGCCCCCTTGTGTATTTTAAGAGGAAATGTAATCTACTTCTGGTTCATTTGCAATTACAGTAACTCATCGGAACCTTGCGTGGTAAGACTTATTTGATGTTCAAGAAGTCTTCTGAACTTTCTCAGAGGACTTTAAAGACATTCTTCCTAGAATCTGGAAGTAGCCTTTGGCTGCCTATAAAAAACTTCAACATGACATGGGGTGCATTCAAGAGCTAAATGAGCTCAAATGTGTTTTCTCACTCCCATGAAGCAGTGGTTCAGGGTGGACTTGGTTCTTGAATGCCCCAGGAAGAACTTTAACTGGAACTGCTTCTGCCTGGAGGGCAGAGTCTCCTGGAGGGCCAGCAGTTACAGGGTGGGTTGAGGAGGGGGGCCTGGAGAAGGTGACTTTAGAACTTCAGCCCTTTAGGGTAACCCCTGAACATGAACGTGACTGTGAAAAATCCCACATCCAATCATCCCAGTTCCTGATAAGAAGTCTGAACTCAGGAAAGTCCTTAGACACATACACTCACACACACACATCCCGGTGAAATAACCAACAAAACCGGATGGTGGCAGAATTGGGGACTGTGAACGCAAGTAGGTCTTTGGGGATGGAAGTCCCTGGAAGTGGAGCTGACTGTGGAAATGATGTGTGGACAATTGAAACAGAGGCTGGAGTTTCCATTCCAGGCCATTGTAAGAGGAGTGAGGAGAATAATTTTAACCGCTCTTGCTGTGCTCGGGAGGGGAAACTGCACACAGACTGCAATGTAAACTGGACATCGGGAAGCCTAGACTTACGGGAAGGCTGCAGACAAGGACTCAAGGACCCGAAGAAGGGCTGGGGAAGCAAAAGTCCTGCTGAGTGTTCTCTGGGGAACTGTGTCACTAATGGTGCCAAACAACCAGTACCTTCTGCTCACTCTGCAGAATCCAAGTGGAAACTGGGGCTTGGCTGGATCTGCCCCTGTTTGCTACGCAGTCAGTCTGCATCCGTACTAGCTGGAGTCCACTCTGATTGGGCAGTACCCCTACTGAGTCAGTGGTCAATTATCAATATTTTGTGGCTTTCTTTTCTGATTTAAACCTTGTAATCCTATCCTATAGATAAGCTTCTGAGAGAATCTTTGGGGATGCAGTGACAAGCAGAGAATTCTTTTGATTAATTCCACAGGCGGCTCCACTTCCAGCAACTTCCATCCAGACACGTGTCTTCCACCAGAACAATGTTATACAGAGGACATGGCAGGAGTCACAGCAGAAGAAGTTACGAGAAAAAAAAACAATGAAGTAAAGAAGAGAGATCCAGTTTGATCACGGTTAGTGGAGACGAGCTACAGACCACCCTCTGACGTACACCATCCCTGATTCAACCGTGTTGAGATTTGGATTCCGAGTGAAGTCAGATAGGAGATTTCTCTCCGGGGTGAAGGCTGCTGCATGTGGAGAGCTGGGGACCCCTTCTCAAAGCAAGCAGCAGGGCTTCCCTGGTGGCGCAGTGGTTGAGAGTCCGCCCGCCGATGCAGGGGACACGGGTTCGTGCCCCGGTCCAGGAGGATCCCACATGCCGCAGAGTGGCTGGGCCCGTGAGCCATGGCCGCTGAGCCTGTGCGTCCAGAGCCTGTGTTCCACAACGGGAGAGGCCACAACAGTGAGAGGCCCGCGTACCGCAAAAAAATAAATAAATAAAATAAAACAAAGCAAGCAGCAGTCAGCTCAGTTCCCGTCCTTGTCACCCGAACCCTTTTACTTCCTCACCACATTTCTAAATCCTACTCACCCCTCAAGTCCAGCTCAACCCCCACCTTTCCACGAAGACTTCCTGGGTCTCCGAAGTCCCCATGGTGCCCCTGTTCATCTCTCTGCCCCTCATACTGGTAGATCATGACGTTTTATTGACGTTTCCTTGCACTGCTATTCTCCTTTTTATAGATGTTGGTCTGGTCTCCTCCAGTCACATGGTTAAATTCTCCACGACTTAGGGTTGTATCTATACCATGTTGGTTTCCTACCAGCCTAGCAGAGAACCTTCATTAACCAACTGTATGAAAGGCTGTGAGGCTCCCTGAACCCTCTGGACCTTAAGGTGGCTCCAGGTGGCCACACTGACTAGTTTTAGGGTGGAAAATAGACTCTTGGGCTCGGAGGAAAGAGGCAGGGAACAGGCTACAGCAGAAACAAGAACTTGAGAGGCATCCTTGTTGGGGGAGCAGTTGTGTGTGAAGGTGGGTGCAGAGAAGGGCACTTATCTGTGTGTCCAGTGCAGCAGGGGAATCGAAGTCTGTGGCAGAACAAAAGCAAACTGACTCTTTGGCTTTAGGTGCATCTGGCCAGATAATATGAGGCAGCCTGGAATTGCCACCATCCCCATTGGGAGTTTTTTTTCTCCCATCTGCGACCTTTTACCCCAATAAGGATGCAGATCAACAACACGGTGGGTGTTGGGCTTTATTCTCGTCCCCTTTCTCTCTCTCATGCAGAATAAACACAAGTGACCCCAAGGAGGGATACTATTATAATTAGCATCACTGTCAGTTAAATCAAGCTCTACTTAATTATACATTTTTATGAAATGAGATTTGCCCAATCTCAAGTCTAGGATCATTTTCGGTCACTACCTGAGACCCACTATTTATATATAATGCCACCTTATTTTTAATTTATTCTTTTCTATAATTTTTACTGTACCCGTAACTCCACATATTTTATCTACATCAGGGATTATCTATGCCCAGCAAAGTGGGCCAAAAGGGAACACGCTGTGAAAGAGAGGAAAGCAGAGACGTCAGGCAAGAAAGATTTGCAGAAAGTGTGAGAAGCCAAGTGCCTTGTTAACTTCCCAGTTGTACTAAGAGTCAAATCAAATGGCAGAAACATTGATGCTGGGTTGGAAGATATGGATGTAGTTGTTCATCTGGACAAGGGCAAGGCCACATACGTCTTTGGGGAGGAAGCGAGATTGGAGTTCTTTGAGGAATGAGTTGGAGGTGAGAAAGTAGACACCGGTGAGGACAACTCAATACAACAAACTAGTGAATGCAACCAAAAAGAAGCAGACTCACAGATACAGAGAACAAACTAGCGGTTACCAGCGGCGAGGCGGGGAGGGACAATACAGGGGTGTGGGAGTGGGAGGTACAAACCATTGGGTGTAAGACAAGCTCCAGGATGTATTGTGCAACACGGGGAATACAGCCAGTGCTTTGTAATAACTGTAAATGGAAAGTAACCTTTAAAAATTGCATAAAATTTTTTTCTTACTTTACACCAAAAAAAAAAAAAAAAAAAAAAGAAAAAGAATGCTTAGCTATGAAAGAGAGAAGATGAATGAGCTAGGAAGGAGTTTGCTTTGCTTTGTGGACTCTTCTCCTTAACTTTCCACTATGTTGCAGGACTTGTTCACTCTCTTCTCCTCTCACCCAGATTCTGGTCTATTCCTCCAAAATATCTGTTCTTTTCTAACGCTAAGGACTTTTGTTCTCCATACCAAATCAGACTCCAAGCCCCCCTTTGCATTGCCTCACCCAGCAGGACCACCATGCTCCACCCTGGCGTCATGCTCCTTAGCCTGACCTGCTAAACCTGGAAAGGCTCCATCCTTAAAAATAGGAAAATCTAGATGAAGCTTAAAAATTAGCTTTTTTTTTTTTTTCTCTTAAAATAGTTCCAGTCAAAAACAATTACTTGTGTGTGTGTGTGTGTGTGTGTGTGTGAGACAGAGAGAGAGAGAGAGAGAGAGAGAGAGAGAGAGAAGAGAAGGCATAGGCTAGAAAGAAATTGAGAATCAGTCAGAGATACCTCTTTATGTAATTACTCTGCTCTCCAACTACATTTTTGGCAGGTGTGTATGGAAGCATCTTGCATCACCAAATTCCAATCCAGGCCTGAAAGTTACAAGACAGGATATAACAGCTGTTTGTGCTTTCTTTTCTTATACATTTGTTCTAGTAGGTTTTCCATTAATCTTAGGGTATTCTGGGTACACACTTTTAAGTACAAGGAATTTTTTTCTTCTTCCTTCTCAAGAGTTATATGTTAACTTTTATTTCATGTCCAATTTGCATGGCTGGGACTTCAGAACGATGTTAACTAAATTAAGAAAAAATGGACATTTTTGTCTTGTTCCTGAATTCTCATGTTTCAGCATGAATTTTGATATTGGCTTAGTATCCATATTCTTCTTTGTGTTATGAAAACATCCACTTATTCTTAGTAGAGTTTTTGTTTGTTTTGTTTTAATGTGAAGAATGGGTGTTGAATGCTGGAGAATGCATTTTCAGATCTACTATAATGCTAATATGATTTTTTCCCTTGCACCCACTGAGATAAACTTTGGAGTTTCTAATCCTAAACCAATCTTGCATTCTTATAATAAATTCAACTTGCTCACAAACACTTATTTGTTGGTTGTTCTTGGACTAACTGGGTTTTGTTTAAAATGTTTAGGATTACGTAAGACAATTATTTAGTGTCCATGTTTACAAAGGAATGTTTATGTTATCTTCTATTATATTGTCAAATTTTAATATAGCAGCTACATTAAAATGAAATAGATTGCTTCTTATCGTTTTCTAAGTACTAGATTACTTATATAGCATATTAGTTAGAATAATCCTAGCTAGTTGCTACAACAAACACCAGTCTCAGAGCTTTAACCCAGCACGTTCATATCCCGTGTGGGTACAGTTAGATGTGGGCAGGTGTGGTGTGTCCTGGAGCTAGCTCACTCAGGCTCATGAGAACTGACTACAAGCATCTCCTCCTGACAACGTGTCTAAAATCAGCCATACTTAGAACATTTACAGTAAGAGAGAGCATGGAAAGTCCTATAGGTCCTTTTATACGTCAGGCCTGGAAGTGACATCCTTCATTTCTGCTGACATCCTGTTGGCCAGAACTTGTCACAGGGGCCCCCTTAGATGCAAAGAACATGAAACAGCTGAATGTCATCCTTCTATGTGTACGAGTAGGTCTCCTTTGGGACATGCAGTTTGGTCCCATGGACTATCTATTATGGTACCAGGACTAACTATTCTTATTACTATAGCATCACATTTTTAGATCAAGTTCTTCCTTACTTGTTTTTTTCCCCAATATTTTATTTGCTATCTTTGGCCATTTGTGTTTCCAGATTGATTGATTTTAGAATTCATTTGTCAAATTCCAAGAAAAAAGATTGCATTTATATTTTATTTAAATTGCAATCTAATCTATAATAGTTTATAGATTATTTGGGGGTAAAACTAACAAACTGATGCAGATGTTACACTAATATGTTAACTAATATTAAATAACTTTGTAATTCCTGGAATTAAACCTCCTAGGTCACTTTGTATTATCCTTTTAATAGACAGTCAAACTGAATGGATACTATTTGATTTAGAACTTTTACACGTAATTGACAGACAGGATTGGCATCATGTCTGTCTGTCTGTCTCTCCTTCCCCTCCCTTTTCATACCATTGTCAGATTTTATTATTAACTTGAGAAAACTAATTGAGAATGGTCTCATCATCCTTTTTTCTTCTTTATAATGGCCAGGAAATTATTTGTTCCTTGAAGCTATCTGATATTGATTATTTTTGATTTTATTTTATTGATTTTTATTGATTTGATTTTTAAATTTTTGGCTGCACTGCGTGGCAGGCAGGATCTTAGTATTTGAAAGTTGCAGAGAGTAGCTCTTAAAAGGTCTAATCACAAGGAAACAATTTAACTATATATGGTGACAGATGTTAACTAACGAGACTTACTGTGATGATCATTTTGCAATATATACAAATATCAAATCATTATGTCGTACATCTGAAACTAATACAATGTTATATGTCAACTATACCTCAATAAAATAAAGAAAATAAAATATGATTCCTCTACTTACCAGTGTCAAAAATTAAGCCGTATCAGCTGATCTCCCTGATGACAAAGTAAATATTTTAACTTCTTCTGACCCTCTGCCTCATCTCTTTCTTATTTTAATGTACAGTTTGCCCAGAGCAGGCACTCAATAAATGTTTAAATCAATGAATAATTAGAAAAGAGACAAATGTGATTGATCAGCCCTTCTCCAACACCAGCTATAGAATGTATATATTCATAACACACCACCTTCGGATGGATAGTGGGTTTCTCCTCATTCAAATGGCAGGTTCACTGAGGGCAACGTCCACTATGGTGCTAGGCGTTTAAAACGTCCCATGTGTGCTTATGAAATGAATGCAAATTATTCATGAGAAAAGAAGTCTTCCATTGTATTGGTAGGACATCAGAAAGAAGAAACATAGGATTGCCTTGGTCTCCATCTGTTGCTTGTTGTCTAGTACTAACGGTGAATGGAAACTTTCATCCAGCCTAACACTGAATAGTGTGTCAGTTTCACAAAGTGTACAAATGAGGGACATTTAGGAAACACAAAATAACTGTTATATTCAATGTCAAAGAGGAATTACACCCCGTCTCTGGAAGTGGACGCTTTAGTACACTTTGTGTACCACCATCTTTTCCCCACAAATTATAATTTGCAATGTAATATATAATAAGGCTACTGCTATCCTGGTTTGCCAGGGATTGAAGGATTTCCCAGATGAGGGGCTTTCAGTGCTGAAACCAGGTAAGTCTTAGGCAAATCTGAAAAGTCTCAGACAAATCAGGAGGAGCTGGTTACCCTAAGTATAGAGCTGAACACATATAGCATCCTTTATATCATAGATAGTAAACAGCATATTATATAACAATGAAGATGTCATGAGACTCAGCATTAAGCTGAAATTTTTGAAACGCAGGTTATGAGCTGACTATAGCATTGTTTCCACAGCAGGTAGAATTCACGCATCGAGTGATTTTGTAAAATGGTGTAAGAGTGTTTTGATCAGTGGTCTAATTCTGAATCACTGGTGGTATTTCTAGACTTTGAGGGCGAGGATGCCCATGTTGATCAGTTTGCCATGGTGATTAACCGTCATCACCCAGGTTTATGAGACCATGTCGGAACCTACGGACTCCTTCTGACTCTGGTCTCCTGTCATCAGAAATGCCACAAATTTACCAAAAGTGCCAAGTCACCGGACCCACGGGGTTAGTTCATTTAGAAAACAGAACTGGATTTCCTACCAAGATCCAGAAAAACGTTGAAAACATAAAACAGCAAAAATCTGTGGCGTGTTTGCAAAAAATGAAAACTCTAATAACCCTGATCTAAACCAGACTGTTTTCCTCCTGGCTCCCTCCCTTTTTCCCTTAATTAAGCTAACTGGAAAGGAAAGGCTTTCATCAGACCAAAACGGCAATCTCCCTACCCTAATCTCTAGGACAAAACAGAGAATCTGGTCTGGAATTGAATTTGAAATATTAAAGAAAAATGACTGCCAGCTTAATGCTGTCACTGTTCTGTGTTTATTTTTCTTTCTTTTATGTCTGATGTCAAGGAGAAAATAATGTCATCTGCTGGAAATGTGAGCATGTTTGCATTTTGAGATAATTAGAATTAATGTTGGAGGGCCAAACTAACACCAAACAATCCTGTGCTTCCCGTGTGTGTAAAACATTTTGTAATGACTTTCACTTAATCTGGGAGCCTGGCAGGCTGCCACAAACCACCTAGATCCAAACAGCAGAGTTTCTTTCTCAAAAAGAAAAAAACGTATATGCTGGAAGTTAGAGATCAGAACATCAGGAAAACAGAGCTCTACAAATCCCTTTATCCATTTGGGTTTTTCCTCCATCTCTTTCCTTCTTTTCCAGCTCGGATGGCAGTGCTTCTAGCGCTTTTAGCGATGATCGTTCATCTCACAGCTAGTGTAAAGGCAGGACTTTTAGAGGAAGGGGCAGAAATGAATATTCCTTCAGGAGCTGTAAACTCTGGGAACCTGGTACTGAGCCTTCATCTGGGAGATTCATTGAGAGAGGCGCAAACACAATGGTCATTTGTGTGGGGAAGACGGTAGTTGACAGGACGTTTGACTTTTCGATAGACTGTTTTGCCAACTGTACACACAATGTGAATCATGCATTAAAAAAATCTCTTGCTTAAAATCTTTCAGTAGCCTCTCAACACTCAGAGGGTAATTCCAGACTCCTAAACCCCTTGGCATGAGGCCCAAGGCTTTTCTTGCAATAGGTCATCTTTCATGCCCTGGTTTCTTTTCCCTGCTGCCCATCCCACATACCACAGGTCACAGATATCAAATGCTTTGCAGCGCCCTGTTCTCATTGTGCTGGCCCACGGACACACGCTTCCCTCCATTTGGAAACTCCTATTATCCTTCATGCATAACCAAACACTTAGCATCTAGTGTTGGTGTTCAATATTTTTATTGAATGAATTCCAAAATTCAGCTCCAATGTCATTTCCTCTGACTCCCCAGGATGGAATAAGGAGTCTATTCTCTGTGGGTCCACAATTCCTTGAATGTGCTTTTGGTACAGTGGGTCACAGCCAGGTGTGATTTTTCCTCCCAGGAACAGTTGATAACATCTGGAGACACTTTTGGTCAGTACACTGGGGGGACACTACTGGCATCTACTGGGTGGAAGTTAAGGATATTGGTGAACCTTCCATGCTACACAGGACAGTCCTCTACAACGAAGAAATATCTGACTCAAGATATTAATAATGCCAAGGTTGAGAAACCCTGTTTAGCATCTCATCTTTTGAGATAGTCACCTTAGGGACATCTGTTTACTCTATGAGACAGTAAGCCCGTTGACATCAAGGACTATATCTTAATTACCTTTGCATCCCCATTATCCTTCACAATGTTGGGCATGTACAGATGCTCAATGAGAGTTGAATGAAACGGATAATGGAAGAAAGGAATGATGCATTGCAGACGTATTCAGTAGTGATCATTCTCTAAGGAATTATGAAAAATAAAGATATGGCTTGTTCCTAGACATGACAAACTGAAAGAGAAGCTCAAAGAAGTTGCCCAGTTTCCAGGAAGTGGCATCTCTCCACTTTTTCCACTTCAAAGGGATTGCTTTCTAATGATGCATAACCAGCAGCGCCATGTTGGAAAGTACCTTCTGCCTTGGGAGAAGTAGCTTCTACCTCATTGCCCTTTTCTTAGCTCCTAAAATTCATTTCTTAGCTCCTAAAATTCTATTTTTATGCCAGCTCTCGAAATCATGGTCTCTTTGTGATTGGTGTAGCTACAGCATTTCAGAATGCCCCATAAATAGGCCCCATTTGGGAGCTTTTGGAAGTACTATTTTGATACCTCCTCCGCATACTCACTTGGACTCCAGCCATTTGTCAGGGAAACCATTTGAAAAGGCAATTTGGAAGCCCACCCACATGATCCCAGTAGCTTTTTCTTCTCGCTGATGGTATTAGGCTAAAATTGGTCTGGTTTTGACCTTACCCACCCCTCTGACTAAATAAGTAGACTATGTTTAGAATAAGAACTTGAAGCAAAATGGTCCAACTGTGAAGTCTTTGCTCCTCAGAAAACTTCGCAGGGACCTCCTCTTCACTTTGCAATTCCTCCACAGAATTGTGTTTTGCTTGGAAACACTACAAGCAAATGATGTTCAAAGTTGGTATCTGCCATGATGAAAATGTGAGGGGTACACTTTTCATTTAAAGTTTGTCTTCCCAGGAGGAATACCCTGTTTTGCTGAAACTTTGAGTTGGGATTATCCTTACCAACCAAATAAAAGCATACACAATTCTGTTTCGATTCCCACAAGAATTAAGTGCACTCCACATGGGCAAAACTTTTCTATCTTTCCTTTAGAGAATTCTACCCAATTGTCTTCTTGAAATGTGAATTTATTACATTGAAGACTATGCATTTAACGTAATAAAACAATTTACGAGACTTAATGAATATGTTTCGCAATAGCCCTTTGTTTATTTGAAAGCATAACAAACAATTATTACATATTACGATGTGCAAACAAGAGATGGGGATCCAGGGAAGGATAACACAGGAAATTTACATTATCGCCAAGAAACTTTGATTGGGACCCCGGGAAGCGTAGAGGCAAAAGGCCTTCAGAGAGAATTTGACAGTGAATGGTTGACAGATGTTATTTCAGCGGCAGAGAAATGAGGAATTCGGGAAATGAGGAAAATAGAAATGTAAATTTCTTATAGATGCTTCATTAAAGAAGAGGAAGAGATCAATGTTTCTTCATACCCTCTTCCAGACCCTCGTGTAGCTTTGTTTCTCTAGTTCGGTATCCTCCAAGCTGGACTGGTTTATCATGTGTCATCTCCGTTCTCTGATATCATCATCTTCTAGGGGACAGAAGACGTATTGCTCAATGCCGGATCTCTGTAGTGGATATCACGGCGTTCGCTACAGAGATTTCAGTGGACCTTACTTGAAGAGAAAGTGATAACTACCCATGATGCCTTACATACACTGGGCAGAAGTGCTCACATTAATAACATAAAAAAGGAAACAAGACATCAGAGAGTGTGCTATTCAGGTTCCCCCCGGTATCCGAAAGTAGAGTGTTCCTGTGAAACCTTCCGTAAGCCGAAATGATAAAGCGAAGAAGCAGTTACTTTAGGACACATCTTGCTAAGGGCTGCACAAAATAAATTGAGATAAAGCACGGATGCTCACAGACACAGGTCAAGGTGATGGCGGCTTGATGCTGAGATGCTGAGTGTAGCTCCCGGGGAAGGAGCCTGACAGGGCCGCTCTCACTGCTCAGAGCGTCTGCTGCCTCTCTAACGACTAGATGCAGAACAAACCCTGATGCTATTTTTGCTTTTTGCCTCTTTTCGTAGAAGTGAAACATCCTCTTCAGATTTCTTTCGGTTAGTGAAAGCACGTACCAACGTGGGTCTTTCGTAAAAAGGGGGTGCCAGGAGGTGGCACAGTGGATCGTAGGTTTGCAAGAGTCACCCTCCCTCACCATCTGATGCTTCCTTGCACTGTGCCGAAGTCCAATTGCTTTTGTCCCCTTCTGGGCTTATAGAGGATAAAAATGTGCCGTGTGTCCCCACCTTAGGTGGTTTATTCAGTTTTATTCTCCCATGAACATTCCTGAAATGACTAAATTCAAAACAATTTGAAAGCCACCTTAAAAATAAAACTGAAATCCACAAGTCAGTGCCTTCGTCTCTGTCTTCGTGGCCTAATTCACAACTTCTTTAGAGTCTGGAATTTACTCCAAGGCAATTCTGCAAATACTCTGTGCTTAATTGCAGCTTGGAGTTTGAGATCAATATTCATGCTCATGAACTGCGTTGAATTTACACATAAATTTTACTTGTCCCATTTACTAATTACTGAGACGGAGTAATGTGGCGGCATCTTAATCTAGGAAAAACATCTCAAGCGCTTTTGCACACGTTTTACATTTAGCATAACCTAAAACACATTTCCCCACAAAACTTTTCCCCTTAACTCTGAGCCCCTGAGTATTTCAATGGAAACGCAATACTTTTTATCTGGATTCATTTACACTCTCATTTACTCATCAGCATGGTGTTTTGTAAGAGATATTTAATATTCTCCAAGAGCCCTTTTTACTTCTGCACATTTCAAAGTTTTTCCTGTAGGAAACACTGTGTTCCAAGCCATAAATTGAGCCTGAATCCAGAAAACAGGAGTTGGGGGAAGCCGTAAATTCCAAATGAATTCCAAGTGGTACTGAGCTCGATTGCCCATTATCCATATGCTGTGGTTTCCACAACAGGAAGTGAGTAGCAAGGGTGAAGGAGACTGAGCCCGGTGACATTAACTGGGATTCAGCACTCATGCTTAGCAAAGGGTAACTTGGGGTCTCACTCTCACTTTGTTGATTCTAGGACAGCTTCGTTTTCAAGAAACAGGTGTCACAACCGATGAGTCCTCTCTGGGACTCCAGCCGTCCAGAGTGACTTTCTCCTACGGGAAGGAAAGGGCCAGCATGGTGAGTAAGCTGCCTGTCACAGTGGCCAAAGGACGCTCCCACCCATGACCATGTGCAGCATCATAGCCGACTTTACCCTTCCTGAAATGGATCCAGGCTTAGAGCTGACTCTCCTGTCACATTTCTTTTGATCAAAAGTGTTCAAACTCAATTCTAGTGAGCTCTTTTAAAAATAAGTGTATTGGGAAGATACCACGCCTCCCTTGAAATTCAAGGAAAAGCTGAAAACGCAGCTCCTTAAGATGTGGCCAAAGGGACAGTGTAAGGAAGCTGCTAGGAGCCCAGGTGTTGGGCTGAACCCTGCAGGCCTGCAAGCCCTGTACTTGCCCAGCCTCAAGACAGAAGAAAGAGCCCAGTGACGGCGACAGAGACGTCAATGGTTTAATTCATATGGGGATCTTACATGTGTGAAGCAAGGTCCTGGAGGGATGCCCCACCTGTGTGGCAGACATTGGGCAGGACGTGGCATCAGTCTTCGCTACCTGGGGGAGGGAGAAGTTACCAGGTACAGAGGGCATTGATGCCGGGTTGGCTCATCGGTTACCAGGGAAACCAGCAGAGGGACAAACCCCTTTGATAAACCATCATAGTAGCGCTAGTTCTGATCTAAGGATTAGAAGGATCACTAGCTGGGCCAGGGGCAAGTCTGTAGACATTTATTGATTAGGTTCTATTCATAAGAGGGAAGGTCAGTCATGTGAGTAGGGTGTGGGTGAGGCAGGGACTGGTCCAGCAGGAGATGTACAGAGAGCAAGAGAACAGCCGTCCTGAGTGGCCTGACCGTACACCAAGGCTATAGGTGGATGGGGCAAATCACACAACATGAAATACATCCGAGCAGATGCCCAGATGGTATCTAGTGGTTCTATTCTAAACTAATCATTCCACAAGTGACCACCCTTCCGGCTGACTAATCTCTGGTTTGTTCCTTTTCTTCTTTTCTTCAATATGGAGATTGTGGCTTCCCTATGTTCTTTGGTTTAAAAAATTACGTTATTCTTATAATTGATGATTTGTCTGTAGAATTGACTATGTTATTATCACCTTCAGATTTAACATTAAAAATTTGCTATTGCCTTCTGTATCTAATCTGTTCATGGCTTCTCTTGAGACTTTGGGTTCCTAATATGATGAAACTATTTCTGTAACTGATTCACACTGTCCATTAAGAACAAGCCTCAGTATAGCACAATTTGAGTCTCCAAATTCCCTCCCAGTCCAAATGCTTGTAATTGTTGGACTTTTCTTAGTGACAAGCGTGCCCCAAGGCCTGAGAAGCCTGGTTCAAAACAGATCAGTTAGTTTTTCTCTTTTAATTATTTACTTTTCAGTCAAAACCAACTGTTGAATTATTGGATCAATCAGTATACTTCCCCAAATGTATATGCGCATGAAGCTAGCACATCATTATTAGATAATTAGATAGAGCCATACATTTATATATATATATATATATGTTTTTGTTTTTTTTTTTTTGCGGTACGCGGGCCTCTCACTGTTGTGGCCTCTCCCGTTGTGTAGCACAGGCTCCGGATGCGCAGGCTCAGCGGTCATGGCTCACGGGCCCAGCCGCTCCGTGGCATGTGGGATCTTCCCAGACCGGGGCACGAACCCGCGTCCCCTGCATCAGCAGGCGGACTCTCAACCACTGTGCCACCAGGGAAGCCCCATACATTTATATTTTTATAAAATTAATGAGAACCACTAAAAATTTGATGATAGAAAATTAATAGTCTGTTTTGAATGACTTCAATCCATGCATTTTAAACGTGATAAATTTTTGCTGGGACTTCCAGGTGGCCAGTGATACTGAAGGCTCAGATTCAAGGGTTGGTAATGAGAGAACGCAGAGACTCTAAAAGGCTCCCTGACTATAAGACAAGAGAATCCACGCATCTGCTCATCAGTCACATTGGCTTCCCAGCCTCCCTAGGTAACGTTTACTCCTAGCAACCTCAGTCCTTGTAAAAAATCTTATCCTCCATCTAAAAAGCAGATCTATTCAAGGGCTGCAAATAAAAGACAGCCTTATTAAAGGCTTTTCTGTTGTGCTTGCTAACAGGACTCCAAAGTGTTCATCCTTGGGAGTCATCACGTCCACGTTCTTAGGGTTGAAAAATCAGAGAAGTAACTAATGTATTCTTTCTCTTCTCTCTGACTTTACTGGGTCAAGAGAAAAACCTGTAAACAGAGCTTGCTTTAATCATCTGCCAAACACATGGATCCAAGGTTTTCCCCCAAGGGGAGGAGATCTTAGAGGCAGTCCTAGGGAATAACTTTACCCATAAGAAGCAAAACATAGACTTAAGCAAGCACATTCTCCTTAGGTGGACACAGGTTCAAAATTTTAAATATCTAGGAAGACGATATTCTTAAGGGAATAAGCATTAAGGATAAAGGTATGTGTTAGTGGTAGAGAGCATTGAGGCAATATAATATAATATAATATAATGTAAAATAATATTTCATCTATTCTCAATATGGGGCCACACACTTCCACAAATTAACCTGGGTCTGAAAGAAAGTGATCTCTGTGGTCAAATGAGAATTTGAATTTAAAATGCTTTAAAATGTGTTCCTCACCAATTACAACTTTTTGCACAGAAGGTCAAGAAATATATTATGGTTCAAAAATATCTATTGTAGGGCTTCCCTGGTGGCGCAATGATTGGGAGTCCACCTGCCGATGCAGGGGACACGGGTTCATACCCTGGTCCGGGAAGATCCCACATGCCGCGGAGCGGCTGGACCTGTGAGCCATGGCCGCTGAGCCTGCGCGTCCGGAGCCTGTGCTCCGCAACGGGAGAGGCCACAACAGTGAGAGGCCCGTGTACCGCAAAAAAAAAAAAAAAAAATATATATATTGTAAAACTATCTTTAAAAAATCTATCTTAAAACCGTAAGGTGAAAGGATCTTTCAAGATATAGCTGCACAACGCTGGTTTCACAAATGAGAGAGATAAGGACTTAGAGAATGAATTTTTCAAAATGGCATAACCGTTATATGGCAGATTTCAGAGCAGAATTGGATTTCATGACTTCCCATATTCTTTTAATTTTATTTTTTATTGAAATATAGTTGATTTACAATGTTGTGTTAGTTTCCCAT